>NC_092414.1:66286766-66594459 GCF_040894005.1 Engystomops pustulosus | reverse complement strand
ACAGTTAAAGGGTTAACTAACTTCATAAAGTTGTTTCACATACATTCAGGGGTGTCCTTTCTATATTGGGGCAATTTATGGGATTTTCTTTTATTTAGACCTCTCAAATTGACCTGAAACTGAGCAGGTCCCTCAACAGCAGGATTTTGTTTTTTTTTTGTTTTTTTTTTTATGAAAATATGGAAAATCGCACGTAACATTCAAAGCCCCATAACATCCTGTAAAAAATTAAAATATGCATAAACTTCACGTCCACATAAATTAGTCATTCGGTGAATGTTAGTTATTACATTTTTAGCGGTTCTGACTATGTATGGGATGAAGTAGAACATTTTGAAGTCCGGTAATCGAGAATTTTTCAAAATTTTCACCAAATATCTGAATTTCTCCTAAATAAATGCAAAACATACCACCAAAATTTTGAAACTAACATGAAGTACAAAGTGTCACGAGAAAACAATTGTAAAATCACTTGGATGTGTTAAAGCTTCCAAAGTTATAACCATTTATAGTGACACAGGGCAGATTTCAAAAATGGCCCGTGTCAGGAAGGTGAAAAGTGGCTCCGGCGTTAAGGGGTTAATGTCAGTGAAGGATAATCCTGGGCAGCACAAAAGGCACTTCTCAAATGCGGCAGTTTAATTTCTTTCAATCCAGTATTAGCACTGGAGAAGGTCGGGAATGAGGTTTCTCCGGGTAGGACGGCCGATCCCTTATAGAACCGCCAGGCTTAGTTCCCAAAAGGAGCCCGGAAAGTTCAGATTAATTGCTCACCTGTCTTTTCCCAAGGGTCCCTCGGTCAATGACGCTATATAGGAGGTTGTGGCGGTTACGTACGTCTCCTTTGTTAGGGCGGTTGTCTTAGTGCAGAGAAAGATGGAAGCGACCAAAACTTTCCATAACTAGTTGCGAGCTTTTGCGGTTTCGGTCCCTGGTTCTGGGTAAATGCAGTAACTTAAAGTCGGTAAAGGATAATCCTGGGTTGCGTAAAAGGCTTATTTCACCCCAGATAACTAGTCCCTTGAAGGAAGTCTTGTGGGTTTTGCAGGCATGTCTTCGAGCAGTTAATGGATCAGGCATCCTATTCACAGCTGCTTTACAGAGAGCAAGGAAAGTCCTGATTATCACAATAATCCCTGGGAGGAGTGGCGTATAGGCATGAGAATCTGCAGGGGATAACCACCATCCCTTATTATGCGACGGGGTCCATCTCAATTCCATTGTGGTTAATATTTTAGAATATTTTCCTTCTTGGCCTGCAGGAGCAGGCTGAGAAGGCCATGGCCTTGGTCCGTGTGGGGGGTCGCAGCCGGTGGTAGGAGGGAGGAGGCTGCTCCGTGGCGGAAGTTACACAGGCCCTAAGGCGCTGGAAGATGCCCACATGCCGGCTGCAGGGACGCAGCCGCCATTTCGGGCGAAGTCGGTTCTCAAGATTTTGAAGATGCCAAGCGGGCCTAGCAAGTTGGGAAATGTTTTAATTTATAACATTATTTAATAATCTATCTTAGTTGTTAATAAACGCTGTGGCCTTCCCACATTACCCAAACATTTAGTTTCCCGGTCTGTTGATGGGTGGTTAGTCTAGGTACACGGTCAAGTACCAGACGGTTGGGTGGTTAGTCTAGGTACACGGTCAAGTACCAGACGGTTGGGTGGTTAGTCTAGGTACACGGTCAAGTACCAGACGGTTGGGTGGTTAGTCTAGGTACACGGTCAAGTACCAGACGGTTGGGTGGTTAGTCTAGGTACATGGTCAAGTACCAGACGGTTGGGTGGTTAGTCTAGGTACACGGTCAAGTACCAGACGGATGGATGATTTATCAAAGTACAAGGTCAAGTACCGGACGGTTGGATGGTTGATCAAGGTACAAGGTCAAGTACCAAACGGTTGGTTGGTTGATCAAGGTACAAGGTCAAGTGCAAAATGGTTGGATGGTTTATCAAGGTACAGGGTCAAGTACCAAATTTAAGGTTTGGTTTGTTAATCCCTACAGTCTAACAAGCCCCAAAGCAACTAGCGAAGGGGCTGAGGACTGTAGGGGGTGGTTTCAAGCCTTCTGGTAGGCTGGTGGGGCTTGCCCCTTTACCCCTCCCGTGTGAGGTCACAGGAGGTGGTGTTTGGGGGCGGGTAAGGACCCGCCCGGTGGTTTTATAAAGTCCGAGAGCACGTGGGGGGGGCCTCTTTCCTTCTGCCCCCTGGACCGAAGAGGCGAGAAGTCACCCTCCCACCCTGCCCTCAGAATTATTTCTTTTCAGCTTTTCTTTCCTTGGTTCTGGCTGTTTCCTTCTGTTTTCCTACAGACGTCACAGCGAAGGCGGAAGTTACACAGGCCCTAAGGCGCTGGAAGATGCCCACATGCCGGCTGCAGGGACGCAGCCGCCATTTCGGGCGAAGTCGGTTCTCAAGATTTTGAAGATGCCAAGCGGGCCTAGCAAGTTGGGAAATGTTTTAATTTATAACATTATTTAATAATCTATCTTAGTTGTTAATAAACGCTGTGGCCTTCCCACATTACCCAAACATTTAGTTTCCCGGTCTGTTGATGGGTGGTTAGTCTAGGTACACGGTCAAGTACCAGACGGTTGGGTGGTTAGTCTAGGTACACGGTCAAGTACCAGACGGTTGGGTGGTTAGTCTAGGTACACGGTCAAGTACCAGACGGTTGGGTGGTTAGTCTAGGTACACGGTCAAGTACCAGACGGTTGGGTGGTTAGTCTAGGTACATGGTCAAGTACCAGACGGTTGGGTGGTTAGTCTAGGTACACGGTCAAGTACCAGACGGATGGATGATTTATCAAAGTACAAGGTCAAGTACCGGACGGTTGGATGGTTGATCAAGGTACAAGGTCAAGTACCAAACGGTTGGTTGGTTGATCAAGGTACAAGGTCAAGTGCAAAATGGTTGGATGGTTTATCAAGGTACAGGGTCAAGTACCAAATTTAAGGTTTGGTTTGTTAATCCCTACAGTCTGCAGGGGGCGAGGAGACTGTATATAGATGTATAGCAGGGGGAGAGGAGACTGTATATAGATGTATAGCAGGGGGAGAGGAGACTGTATATAGATGTATAGCAGGGGGAGAGGAGACTGTATATAGATGTATAGCAGGGGGAGAGGAGACTGTATATAGATGTACTGCAGGGGGCGAGGAGACTGTATATAGATGTATAGCAGGGGGAGAGGAGACTGTATATAGATGTATAGCAGGGGGAGAGGAGACTGTATATAGATGTATTGCAGGGGGAGAGGAGACTGTATATAGATGTATTGCAGGGGGAGAGGAGACTGTATATAGATGTATAGCAGGGGTAGAGGAGACTGTATATAGATGTATAGCAGGGGGAGAGGAGACTGTATATAGATGTATAGCAGGGGGAGAGAAGACTGTATATAGATGTATAGCAGGGGGAGAGGAGACTGTATATAGATGTATAGCAGGGGGAGAGGAGACTGTATATAGATGTATAGCAGGGGGAGAGGAGACTGTATATAGATGTATAGCAGGGGGAGAGGAGACTGTATATAGATGTATTGCAGGGGGAGAGGAGACTGTATATAGATGTATAGCAGGGGGAGAGGAGACTGTATATAGATGTATAGCAGGGGGAGAGGAGACTGTATATAGATGTACAGCAGGGGGAGAGGAGACTGTATATAGATGTATAGCAGGGGGTGAGGAGACTGTATATAGATGTATAGCAGGGGGAGAGGAGACTGTATATAGATGTACTGCAGGGGGCGAGGAGACTGTATATAGATGTACTGCAGGGGGCGAGGAGACTGTATATAGATGTATAGCAGGGGGAGAGGAGACTGTATATAGATGTACTGCAGGGGGAGAGGAGACTGTATATAGATGTACTGCAGGGGGTGAGGAGACTGTATATAGATGTATAGCAGGGGGAGAGGAGACTGTATATAGATGTATAGCAGGGGGAGAGGAGACTGTATATACATGTATAGCAGGGGGAGAGGAGACTGTATATAGATGTATAGCAGGGGGAGAGGAGACTGTATATAGATGTATAGCAGGGGGAGAGGAGACTGTATATAGATGTACAGCAGGGGGAGAGGAGACTGTATATAGATGTACAGCAGGGGGAGAGGAGACTGTATATAGATGTACTGCAGGGGGAGAGGAGACTGTATATAGATGTATAGCAGGGGGAGAGGAGACTGTATATAGATGTATAGCAGGGGGAGAGGAGACTGTATATAGATGTATAGCAGGGGGAGAGGAGACTGTATATAGATGTATAGCAGGGGGAGAGGAGACTGTATATAGATGTATAGCAGGGGGAGAGGAGACTGTATATAGATGTATAGCAGGGGGAGAGGAGACTGTATATAGATGTATAGCAGGGGGAGAGGAGACTGTATATAGATGTATAGCAGGGGGAGAGGAGACTGTATGTAGATGTATTGCAGGGGGAGAGGAGACTGTATGTAGATGTATAGCAGGGGGAGAGGAGACTGTATGTAGATGTATTGCAGGGGGAGAGGAGACTGTATGTAGATGTATTGCAGGGGGAGAGGAGACTGTATGTAGATGTATTGCAGGGGGAGAGGAGACTGTATATAGATGTATAGCAGGGGGAGAGGAGACTGTATATAGATGTATAGCAGGGGGAGAGGAGACTGTATGTAGATGTATAGCAGGGGGAGAGGAGACTGTATGTAGATGTATAGCAGGGGGAGAGGAGACTGTATGTAGATGTATTGCAGGGGGAGAGGAGACTGTATGTAGATGTATTGCAGGGGGAGAGGAGACTGTATGTAGATGTATTGCAGGGGGAGAGGAGACTGTATGTAGATGTATTGCAGGGGGAGAGGAGACTGTATGTAGATGTATTGCAGGGGGAGAGGAGACTGTATGTAGATGTATTGCAGGGGGAGAGGAGACTGTATGTAGCGGTGCTACTGGGGACGTAGCGGCTGTATGTAGCTGTGATACTGATGGCGAAGCGGCTGTATGTAGCGGTGCTACTGGGGATGAGGCGGCTGTATTTAGCTGTGTTACTGGGGGGTGAGACGGCTGTATGTGGATGTATTACTGGGGGGTGAGACGGCTGTATGTGGATGTATTACTGGGGGGTGAGACGGCTGTATGTGGATGTATTACTGGGGTTGAGGCGGCTGTATGTGGATGTATTACTGGGGGGTGAGGCGGCTGTATGTGGATGTATTACTGGGGGGTGAGACGGCTGTATGTGGATGTATTACTGGGGGGTGAGGCGGCTGTATGTGGATGTATTACTGGAGGGTGAGGCGGCTGTATGTGGATGTATTACTGGGGGGTGAGGCAGCTGTGTTACTGAGGGGTGAGACGGCTGTATGTGGATGTATTACTGGGGGGTGAGGCAGCTGTGTTACTGAGGGGTGAGACGGCTGTATGTGGATGTATTACTGGGGGGTGAGGCAGCTGTGTTACTGAGGGGTGAGACGGCTGTATGTGGATGTATTACTGGGGGGAGAGGCAGCTGTGTTACTGGGGGGTGAGGCGGCTGTATGTGGATGTATTGCTGCAAGCATAGTGGATAGTGAGCAGGATAATTTGTATCTTTGTTGTATTCGGTTGGGGCCTCCACCATATTTTGCGCCCAGGGGCCCCCACCAACCTTAATCCGGCCCTGTATGCATGTGTCTACATACAGCTTTTACATACATACTGCATATACGTGCAGTATATACACACGGTATATACAGCATATACACACACATACATACAGCATACACATACATACAGCATATACACACACACATAAAGCATATACACACGCAGCATACACACACACACATACAGCATATACACACACACACGCAGCATACACACACACACACGCAGCATACACACACACACACGCAGCATACACACACACACACACATACAGCATACACACACACATACAGCATATACACACACACACGCAGCATACACACACACACACCTGCAGCATACACACACAAACACGCAGCATATATACACACGCAGCATATATACACACACACATACATACAGTATATACTGTACAGCATATACACACACAAACAGCAAAAACACACATACATACAGCACATACAGACATCAAACACTGTACAGCACATACACACATAACTATACATACATATATAGGGACTTACATGTCTAGCAGACCGGCTTCTGTGCAGTGGGGTGGGTCAGTTAGGAGGCTGGTTGCGGCATCATTACAGCGGGTGGCTGTTTCTTCGGGCTGGTAGGTGGCAGTTGCATCGTGCGGGCGTGCGCCGAAGGAGTGTGCTGGCTGGGAGGCCGCCGTCTGACTGTGCTGGACGGGCGTCCGCAGAAGCAGTGCACTGAAGAAGTGTGCCGGCCGGGAGGCCTCTGACTGACTGTGCCGGATGAGCGGCCACCAACAGAGTGTGCCGGCTGGGCGCTAGAAGAGGCAGTGTGCCAACGGAGTGTGCTGGCTTGGATTCCGGAAACTGAGTGTGCCGGCCTGGCTCCCGTGGAGGCAGTTTGCTGGCCAGGCAGCCAAGCACCCTGCTGAAGGAGTTTGCTGACTGACTAGCTGACCAGAAGGACACCGACGCAATGTGGGCGCCCGCGGAAGTAGTGTTGCGCCCGGCAGACAAGGGATAGAGAGTGCTGGCCACGCGTCCGCAGAGCAGTGTGCCGACAGAGTGTGTCGGCCGGGGGGCCGCAGACAGAGTGAGGTGGACAGATAAAAAGGGTAGGGCCGGCCACAGATGAAATGGAGAGGTCATGCAGCCGATGTTGGAGCCGTCTGGGACGTGGGTGCCAAATGAAGTTGGGCAGGCTAAGTGCCCGCAAATGAAGAGGCCGAGTCTGGCGGCTGCAGATGAGGCTATACATTTTGTCTCAGCTGTTCATCCCGGGCCCCTGTGGTGGAATTCTGTACAGAATTCTCAAGGTATGTTTGCTTCATAATGCATCAAATCAAATAGTAAGGTTTCCATTAATTTCAGACACCTTTAATAACTGTTACAGCTGTTTATTATAACCTGGGACTAAAGCACAGTAAATTACCAATTACCAGAGGTCAGTTTGTAACTAGGGATCATCTGTAAGTCGGGTGTTCTTAAGTAGGGGGCCGCCTGTATTTGGTGTGCCACCATTTTTTGACTATTATAACTGAAGAACTTAAGCCTCTTGATGTATTGCGCTGTGAAAATGCAGCTGCGGGGCAATTACATGACAAATATCCCCCATTGTCTGTATATACGAGAGCAATAAAATGTTCCTGTTGCATACTTCGTAGCCAAAGATGTCCTGGAAACAGAAATATTAAAGGGGTATTCTGGGAATATGAACGTCTGATACAAAAACCAATGATGCTATAAAAAACGAATGTAACAATACTCAATGTCATTAGTCACAAAATGGAGCTTAAATAGTTTGATTTTATGATTCACAAAATTTTATGGCTTCTCTAAAGTATGAAGAGTTATCACCCAGGTGGCTGCCACTGGAAACTACAAGATCCCAAGATCCTTTAGTTCTCAGTAACTCCTCCTCCCTCTTATTATCTGCTCCCAGTGATGATGTAACAGGTTTTCTTTCTCTGTTATCATACTAATGATGTGTAACTGCCATCACCAAAACACTGGCCATACTGGATGCACTGCAACCAACTGACTACAGCCAAACTTAGTGGTGATCACATGACATGCCCAAGCAGCTGCAGGACATGTGATGTGGACATGTGACCAGCGGCCATCTTCTGTCCTGTGTATGCTCTGCAACGGACCGCGTGGAGGAAATTAACGGACTGATTAAAAGGGCCAGTAGAAATTTAATTCTTCATTACAGTCTATGTCACCAGCATTTTCTGCTAAGGGGAGCACCATTTTAAATAACAACTAATTACATATTAGCTTATATTTTAAGGACTTATTTTTATATGAATTATGCTGATTCCTGGAATACCCCTTTAAGTAGTGTGCCATTCACTTTATACAAGGCAGTGCCAAGCTGTGTATTCTGATACATGCAGCTACTGTATGATTATAGTTAGTTTGCTGTCGCTCTACAATATATTTTTCCATCAGAATATGTTAAATCCCATTTGCTGTGGTAATCGAGTTAAGCTCAAATAGATGGATGTGAAAATGCCCCAAGCTGTTCATGCCCTTGGTTATGACTTCTGCAGACAATCAATGCACAGTACAAGAACAGACCTGTCTACATGTGACACTTGTATCACTCAGAATATAACACAGAATATCTAACAACAGGAGCTTTAAGAAACCACAACTAAGTTCTGGTCCAAGAATTATGCTAAAAGGACAACTGAAGCACAGAGTTTTTTCTTTCTAGTTTTTGCTAAATACCATCTTTATTCTATTCCGCTTTTTTTTAGATTCACATGTACCTTCTTTTCACGTGGCTACATCTACTGTATTGTACTGTATATCCAATGTTCTTCTTACGAAATAATGGGGCTCAATTACTTAGATTGCTGCTGGAGTTCACAGAATTGTTCATCTATAATGCCGCGTGCGGCGATTCACTAAGATCGTGCACAAGAAATCATGAATCTGGCGCTTCCCCACACTGGTCCGACAGAGTTCACCATCTTTTTTGTGGTGCATCTTTAACATAGGGCGTGCGCCACAATTTTAAAGTTATATCCTGCGTTCAGACCGATTCAGTCGGACCGCTCGACGGCACGCCCCCTAATTTATGTTCAATAAGATAAGATAATCCTTTATTAGTCCCACAGTGGGGAAATTCACATGGAAGCCGGCGTAGCTGCACCACAAAAGGGTTACATCCCAGAGGTCTTAAAGACCTCAGTTCTTTAACTGCTTTGCCGCTGTATTAAAACTTCAGAGATGATCTAATGTCTGGTGCGGTGCCAAGTCACTGGCGCAAGGTGAACGTGGTGCCAATATTTAAAA
Source organism: Engystomops pustulosus (assembly GCF_040894005.1). NCBI lineage: Eukaryota > Metazoa > Chordata > Amphibia > Anura > Leptodactylidae > Engystomops > Engystomops pustulosus. The sequence goes on along the minus strand of NC_092414.1, from coordinate 66,585,558 downwards.
AGGGCTCTAGAACTTTGCCGAGCAATTATAGGCCTGTAGGGTTATTGTTGGGAAAATCCATGCTTTCATGTTGTTGATGCCAAATTCTGACCCTACCATCCGAATGTCGCAGCAGAAATCGAGACTCATCAGACCAGGCAACGTTTTTTCAATCTTCTACTGTCCAATTTCGATGAGCTTGTGCAAATTGTAGCCTCAGTTTCCTGTTCTTAGCTGAAAGGAGTGGCACCCGGTGTGGTCTTCTGCTGCTGTAGCCCATCTGCCTCAAAGTTCGACGTACTGTGTGTTCAGAGATGCTCTTCTGCCTACCTTGGTTGTAACGGGTGGCGATTTGAGTCACTGTTGCCTTTCTATCAGCTCGAACTAGTCTGCCCATTCTCCTCTGACCTCTGGCATGAACAAGACATTTCCGCCCACAGAACTGCCGCTCACTGGATGTTTTTTCTTTTCCGGGCCATTCTCTGTAAACCCTAGAGATGGTTGTGCGTGAAAATCCCAGTAGATCAGCAGTTTCTGAAATACTCAGACCAGCCCTTCTGGCACCAACAACCATGCCACGTTCAAAGGCACTCAAATCACCTTTCTTCCCCATACTGATGCTCTGTTTGAACTGCAGGAGATTGTCTTGACCATGTCTGCATGCCTAAATGCACTGGGTTGCCGCCATGTGATTGGCTGATTAGAAATTAAGTGTTAACGAGCAGTTGGACATGTGTACCTAATAAAGTGGCAGGTGAGTGTCCTTGGTGGAGTAAATCTGGGAGAGTCTCTTGTTGGGAAGGACCTGGGGGTACTAGCATGTCATAGATTAAATAACAGCATGCAATGTCAATCAGCTGCCTCCAAAGCCAACAAGATCTTGTCATGCATCAAAAGTGGTATGGACTCTCGGGTCAAGCCCTAGAGCTAGAGAGGACACAATGAAGAGCAAAAAGAATGATAAGGGGTTTTGAGGGTCTTACTTATGAGGAAATATAAAAATAATTAGATTTATTTAGTCTCGAAAAGAGAAGACTAAGGGGGAACATTATTTGTTTGTATATTTACCATAAACTTACCATATATGTACTCTTACCCTTGTGCCAAATGCATGTGTTAAATGCATGTATAATTGAAGTCCATCTTTCAGGTCAGTTGTAAGGGTAGGTGAGCCCTAATACTGATACCCCATCTATACCTGGCTACTTGACATCCAATTTAGATGATATTCCATAAGCCAAACAATGGGAAGGATGGTGATAAAAAAATGTCTCCAAATAAGAGGAAAGCTAGAGGTATGAAAAGAGGTCACAGCCAAATGGAAATGCTGTACAACATTAGGAGCCAAGGGATGGTCAGCAAACTATGCAGAGTTCAGGCATCTCAAATGCAGGCCAAACAGTAAATCAAAATCACTGGCAAGGAAGTCTAGCCCCAAGGATGGTTTTATATCTGGCCTCTGAGCTACTTGAGAGCCAGCTGAGAAAGCCATTCAAGGTTTTTTTTTATCATTGCCTAGCTCTCAAACCAGCACTGCAGACATAAAACATGATACCATCTTTATTATTCAAAATTAATATTTACCTTTTACAGTGTATTAGACATAGAGCAGAATTATTTGGAACTCTTTCATTCTTCTGCTGACTGAAGTAAGAGGCTTGGCAGCATGTGCTAGGCTTACTAATGACTTTACCAAGATGCTCATCCTGCCGGTGAACTCAGCCATCGGCTGTAGTCAGGCAGATATGACTTGACATTCAGAGCTTGTTCATATGCAGACTAGTCGGGAAGAGGCAAAACAAATGTAACAAGTAAAAAGAATAAAGAAGCTCTAGTGGCAGCTTTAATTCTTCCCTGACATCGGTCTGTCCCTCTCTGCGAGCTTCTGACAGATTGGAGGTGCAGCTAGCACTGACCTGCGACAGAGGCAAGATTCCTATTTCAAAGTGGAGAAGCAAGTATTCTGATGCCTCTTTATGTAGGACAATGCATTACCGGCAAATGAAGCTGAAGAGATAATACATGGCTTTAATTGGGTGGTTACCCACCACCCAAAATATGAACTTTTACAGTACAAAAATCTGGTCAGTATAACTTGTGTCCTTTGTTCTTCTCCAGATATCTTGTTTAATTGCCCAACTTGAAGCCTCTTCTAAAATGACCTCTGGGAAGCTGCCTGTAAGTCACAGGTACACCCCTTCTATTGTCCAATTTCAGGACAGTTTTGGGAGGTGTTCCTTTGCCTTACAGACCGTTCCCTGCAAGATTCAATGTCCATATTATGAAAGACCAGATGGGAGGGGGAAATAAAGGAATGGTGTCACCTACAGCAGAATAAAGCGTATCTGATATGTGGACTATTCATACGTAATGTATTGTGGAACTCTGTTTTGGGGGTGAAAGATATTAGCATTGATATTAAAATGTTAAAAGCAAATAATACAAATCTAGGGTTTCTTTCATTCTGAAAGTATTTACTACAGGTCAAGGACACACACACTGATAAAATTAACTAAGACCAACAAGCATAACATAGTTTGTTACAGTGATCAAGGTTCATCAGAATTATCCTGGAATATTCAGCAATCTCTAGGACTCCTAACAACCTATTCAAGGTCTGTGCCCAGCTGTGGCCTTGCTCCTAACACATGGATGTTCCCTGCTGGAGAGCAGATGGCTTCCACTTCTTTGCCAAGTGCTGTCAAATTGATGACTCTGTCCCTAACGGAGAAGAAAAAAATCTACTGCCATAGGCTAAATCTCTCTGATGGGATAACAGGGGTCGGTATACATATATGACTTCATGCTTGGAATATTATAATATATGTATATATATTTTTAAAAGCTATATAAAATATACTTATTTGCATAGCAAACTCATAGGGAACCTGTGTATTGTGTACCTTATGGCACCATGTAACATTTTTTAAGTGAGATTTACGCAAGATCCAACAAAAAAACAATGCAATGTTAGTGCTTTGCATGGCAGTACATGTTCACAGTATCCAGACCTGTTAGTTTTTATCTAGGTTTAATGGCCCACAGGTGAAAGAACCACTTGGGCCCTGAGCTAGGGTTCCAGGCTGTCACAGCTAAGTTTAAGGCATGGGCCAGACAGCAGGTTACTGACAGGGATCCAAGACAATAACAGTTCAAGACAAAGACTATGAAACATGCAACTACTGAAAGAAATTTAGCTACATTTTAGGAATTTGTGAAGAGGTGTCAGATAATATTTGCATGTAGCTATAGAATGGTGAGCTCCAAGCATGGATTTTATAGGTGGGGTCTATACATCCCATTATGGCAGTGTTCTCACCATAACTTCCATGATACTACGACGATGAATGTCTTTTTAGTAGAATCACGAGGGTGCTGCCTACAGTATACTGTATACCTACAAGAAAAAGCCCTCTGAACTGGATAATGGCTCACTGCCAATGCCCTGTGAGACACACTGTTCTTACTATAGTTTTATTGTTGTTGATTAAATATATAAAAACTTTTCAAAAATATTTTAGTTGAAAAAAAAAAGCCATCATGGCGGTGGTCCACAGAACATCTGAGATATGGATTTATCCTGTGAATTCCTCCTCTCATCTTTCTATTACTATCCCTTCTAGTCACATCGTTTACCGCACTGTTCACATCCGGTTCTCAGGGGTGGAGTCTACATCCCTGCTACAGTGCACATGCCCAGAGAAACAGCCTGGCCAACAACATGACTAGAAGGGCGGAGGAGAAGAGGGGGATGAGAGCAAGAATTCACAGTATCACTCCATGACTCGGACACTGCTCGGCCCATACTTATTCAGAAAACCAGATTTTCAAACTTCGAACAAAATTTCAGCTCTTTCAGGACCAACAACAGCTCTGTCCACTTGTGGGTAAATAACCTAGTAGGAAGGTAACTTTTCTAGACTTTGAGGTTTCTGTTCTGAGACAAAGTCAAATCCTTATCTCTGGTATGGTGATTTACCATCAATTATTTTACCTTCTTGCACACTCACTCCCCAAATGACCGTTTACAGATAAACAGTTATTTAATACATTTATTTTATTATCTTTAGCTCCCAGACACATCTTAAAAAACAATCAATGACAGAAGACATTATTGTAGCTATGAGTTTAACCAGATGACATTAACAACCTAAGTAATCAAAGAGTTAGAGTCATTTTACTTTGGTCATTTTATTACTAGTCTTAGCACAAAACAATCTGCATTCGTCTTCATTTCATAGAAAGTCAGTAACAGAACATTGATCTCATGATATTGCTAGTGGATGGAGACAAATGAGACATTTCTGTGTAATTTCCTATGCATCTACCTAATGCAATGTTGATCTATGTAATCATAAAAATCAACCAGATCTATGCTTCTTATGCTCATAAGAATAGATGGACAAGAAAGATATACTGAGTGATTTCTCAGGTTTAGCCACCACTAATCCAAGGTAATATTATACACTTCTCTGTCATGATAAATGTACCCAAATGATAGATTTTGTTCTTAAAGGAAATCAACCATTTAAAAAAAACAAATACTAACTGCACTCCTCTTCATGTTTATTCCGGGGTTTGTGTTTGCTAAGCTAGAAAAGAAACATGTAATTTGCCGTCAGGAGCGCGGGGACAAAATGTCCGGCACTTTGGGCTGCTAATTATACACGACCTCTCCACCTCCCTCTCCCATCACCTCGCTTGACGTCACCTCCCTATTCCAGCATGGCTAAGGACACTGCCCGGATCAAGATGAGATCAGTGATACAAGAAAAAGACAGGATTCTGAACCGCGCTGCTCAATCAAATAACATTTTTATTTCAGAGGACATTACAGTGTGGACAACACGTTTCAGGGCGTACCGCTCCCTTCTTCAGGTCCATAAAAATGGGGACAGTATTCCAGCGTTGTCTTTACTGTAATGTCCTCTGAAATAAAAACGTTATTTGATTGAGCAGCGCAGTTCAGAATCCTGTCTTTTTCTCGTATCACTGATCTACCAGACCCGCCGGCATATCCTTTATCCCGGCACACAGGACACGCTGCAAGCTCATCTTGTTATTACTAAGACCTTGATTGTATCTATGAACTTATGTCATCTGTGTTTCTTTCTATTTCTTCTGAAAGGATCAAGATGAAGAGGTGCAGAGATGATTATTTGTGGGTATTTCTTATTTTTTTAAATGGTTGATTTCCTTTAATCATTTCTATTCCAGTTTAACCAGTCTATGGGGGGTATTTATCATACATTGGCGCTCTTGCACTGGTGTATTATAGCTATGCCGACCATACCGGCAAAGCCAAATACATTTGGTGGCTATCTGCACAGTGTTTATTTCTACGCCAAGTCCTACTTGGCATATAAATAAGCACAGCCTGTGACTTTTCACGTATGAAAAGTCGCTGGCTGCAGCATGTGCCCGATCACGGGGCATTCACTCACTCCCCCGCTGTACCCACCCATGATAGATTTCCATCTAAGAAAAAATATCCCCAGCTTTTATATCACTAAACTAACAGCCCCCTAAGGTAGAGTATGAAATAAACTTCTCAGTATTGCTTCTTTTGAGCAAATTAGCTGAAAAAAGTTACCATTTGTCTGATATAGGTCACATTTAGAAGCTGGAGGTGAAGTGCCACTGCAGATGCCCTGATCTATAGCACAAAGATTCTGTAGTCATTATAAAGATGAGAATCTCGTCTTTCAAAATGCATCAGGCTTAAAGTTTAATGTGCTGTAGAACCAGGGATACAGGGAGTTAGACTTAGATCTTGATGTATACCTCACAATACACCCAACTATGTCTTTACCTGTCTGTATCTATCTTTATAGCACGGTTCTAGCTACAGTAGTGGCTAACATAGCCTATAGAAGTGACTCACCTGAGACAAAATCTGACTCTTTTCAGCTAATTTGCTAATGACTTTGGAGACAATTTTGTATCGGAAAACATGAATATTTACATAAAAGATGGAATGCTGGAAATTATATTTCATAACCTACCTGAGGGTGTTTCTAGTTTAGTGGTATTCAATTTAGTGAGAGATTCCCTGTAATTTATAAACTTAAAAGAGTTACTTGCTGGGACCATCACTAATCCTGAGCCTCCTATGTGATTTCTTCCACCACTCAATTCCCTTCTATGGTATTGATGGAACGCTGTACCTCAGTCTTATTGAGGTCAATGGAGCAGTGGTCATTCATGTGCACTTGATTGTTGGGGGGAAATTAGTCAGACCCTCATTAATCATGACCTGTGTTTGAGAACACCCATTAACAATTGAACATGTAACTCAGTAATTGTAAACAGGCATAGTAGATGATCAATAGTATAGAAAATTTCCAGGAGCTTTTTTTCCTTCTAAATACCACATTTAGTTTGAATGATGTCATATCATGTGACAGGAAGTACTTATTGCTTATGGTGGTCATGTGGTCCCTGGGTCAGTGCACCAGTATAAATGCACAGTGGTTAGACAGTCACATGACATGCTGTGATAATGGCAGGACGTCATGTCAGGGATGTCGCAGTGGTTGCTATGTTTACAGGAGAAGTGAAGACACAACTTTAGCAAATAATTAGTAGGTAAGGCTCTTTCTTGACTTTTTAAAAATTGCAATGGGGTTTGCTCCTAGTGCAATGTAAAGACAGGTTTATTACTTGTAAAAAAATGTTGTGATTATTTCCAAAACAAATCTCAGACACTGATTAGAGATTTATTAAAGGGCCAACACCACTTAAATAAATCGTTCTGGCAGTGGAGGTCCATAGACAGGCATGCACGGAGCCTGCCAAATGATAAATAACCCTCGGTGTGTCTGACCACTCAGCCTGTGATATACATGCTTTCTCTCTGAACCCCATGATTTTATAGTTACCCCCCTAAACATGGAAATTGCATTAATAATATACACATTCTCTTGCTTTTTAATTATTTTGTTATGTCACAGCCTTAAAGGAAACCTACTATCAGAAGTAGATGTGATGGTAGATTCCTCCTGCCTGCCTCTGCCATAATCTGTAATTTAATAATCCTGGAACCTAATCTAATTTGTTAAAAACGTTATTTTACTAATATGTAAATTAACTACAGATGCAACTGGGGCGTGGAGTAGCCTTAGCTACCATTGCCCAACGAGGTTAGTACACACCCCAGTAGCCTCTGCAGTTAATTTACATATTAGTAAAATAAAGTTTTAACAAGTTAGGTAAATTCCAGGATTATTAAATTACAGATTAGGGCAGAGGCAGGCAGGAGGAATCTATAATCAGATCAACTTCTCATAGTAGATTCCTCATGGTAGATTTCCTTTAGTAATAATTGTGTTAGTATTATTTCATTTTCAATAACAAGTTGCACTTTTTCTATGTGGTTTCCATTGACCGTGAAATATTTCTGAATCTTGAGTCCACTTGTAGTTATTTTAACTGATTGTTCATGATTTTATAAGGCACACATCTATCTGTATAAGGTCAGCTGTCAGTATATAGCTGAGGCACAAATTCTGGGAACATTACAAAAAATTGTTGCAGCATTACAGGTCCCGAGAAGGTGGAAACAACCCCTCCCCCCCAGAGTTGGTGGCTTGGCCGCACTGAGCAATCAATGGGTAAACCTTACTTGGTGGTTGACTAATGACCAGATGGTTTCTATAATAAAGCTCCAGAGTTCTAGGGTGGAGATATGAGAATATTTCAGAAGGAGAACCATCTCTACATTGGCCAGATTCCTCAGTAAATGGCTCAAGACTGCTCAATAAGAATTGGCCAAAAATTTTGAAATTTTTAGCTCATGACAAGCCAGACTTGTTGCCTACATTGGATTTGTGGGTTTCATAGCAAAGCATTTTTTAGGTATCAGCTATCACTCAGCCCAAATCATCTCTATGGTGGAGCAAGATGGTGACATGTGGTGTAAGGATGCTTTTTAGCTCTCAGATGTGGATAAGACAATGTTGAGGAAAAGATGAACCGCACTAAAGATCTTTGATGAAAACCAGCTGCAGAATGCTGGTAACTTCAGATTCTCCTTCCAACAGTGCCATGACCCTAAAAACATGGCACAACAACATAGAAAAGGTTCATGGACTAATCCGTCCTAAGTTGTTTTTTTTTAAGTTTTCTATCAATCCGTCTTTGCATTATTTATTGTTTGTAGACTGACAAAAACAAAGCAATAAGGCTGTAATATAACAAAGTGAGACAAGACCTGATTATTTTCTGAACATACTATATAAGCTCTTGGAAAACTCCTTAACATCCACATTTTGACAACATCACAGTAATATACAGCAGTGTTTCTATATTTCTGTAAAACTCTCTTTACAAAAAACAAAGCCATCGATTATTTGCTACAATATTAGAAAACTAAATGAAATAATAATAGCCTAGAAAATATTTCTAGCGCATTAAAATAAATATAAATAAATATTCTAAAATATTCTTTTAGTGCAAAATGCATTATATTATCTCTGAAAGAAAAGTGATTACTTGCAAAGTAAATAACTTTCAGCTAGAATGCTATAGGTTCCAATAAGCAGATTGTCCCCTAAGTTAACAGCCTGCAAATGTAAAGATCACAATTCACTGCGACCCTTAGAAGTCTGATGTAAATTTCTCTTCAGAATGAGCCATTTCATAAAGCATAATTATTGAGTGTATTACTACTGGAGAATAAAAAGCAGGGACTCTATAGATTGTTATTTTTTCCATCCTCCTCTTTGGTTTGATCCTCAGACAATTCCTCCTGGTTTTCAATGAGGTCTTGTTTACTTCTGTAAATAAATACATAAAATAAACAGATGGAAACAATGAAAGACTCAAACTCCTGAAGCTAAAAATCGTATACAAATCTTTCAAGGCAACAGTCATCATTCACTTCCTTTTATTTTTTTCCATTTACTAGAATGGGTCGGGCTCAACAAACGACTTCTGGGGTTACAAGGTCATGAGTATTGGATTGGGGAATTCATCTCCGATACTCCACAACCATCAGAGGCTTTGGGGTCCATGAGGGACGGAAACCTATACAGAGGTGAAAGCAGACGGCTCCATCCACTGTGTGGCAACTATGGTGGGGAACTGAACCCCAGCTCCCAATCTACAAAATATCATTCGAGATGCAGTACTCTCATAAGACAGGGTGTTATTTTATTTTTTGGCCCAAAAATGGGCTTATTAATAAGGAATATCTTATTTTTTTTATAAGAGCAAAATCTGCATTTATTCAAATTATTTATCCAAATAATCATGCAGCTCCATCCTCCTCCTTTAGTTGACAGGCTAAAGGAGGAGGATTGACAAAGAAACATGGTTTTAGTGTTATTTTAAAGAGGCGAATCTCCCCTTAAATATTGCACCAGCACTGTATTCATAGGTGCCACAGAACCAGAGATAACCACAGATAACGTTACAGTCAGGAATGTGAGCTTTATGTGAAAATTGCACTCCTATCAGTATCTTTAACAAAGGTTCTGTTGCACCTAGAGTGGATTATCGTCTTTAAAAAGACACCAGAACTGTGTTTAAAGGTGCCAAGGTTCAGCGGATATAGTTGTGTGAAGTGTGCCCCCAATTGGGCTTATTTTCATAGTAGGGCTTATTTCAACCCTATGCCAAATACCTCTTATTTGGGGGACAGGTCACCCAAATACTCCAGCAATTGCCCTCTTCTCTTCACTATTTTTCTGATTGTGCTATTCTATTTTCTGTATATGTCTATTCGTATCCTAGTAATTAGGATAACTATCACTTAATATAATGTGTTTAATGCATGATATGTAAAATCACTGTAAAAATCAATCCTATGTATAAGTAAAATTAATTTAAAGGCCTTACCTGGCTATATGAGATTAAACTAAAGTAAAGCCTTATATATCTTGGGGATTAAGGCTATTTATAACAACTACCACCAGGATGAAAGACTATATGCAAATGAGCCTGATTTGATAGGAAGAGTGGGAATGTGTTAAAGGACATCTACCACCAGGATGAAGTACTGTAGGCAAACTAGTCCGAGGGGCTCTAGGCTCCATGGGTGTTAATGGAGCCTAGAGCCCCTCGGACTAGTTTGCCTACAGTACTTCATCCTGGTGATAGATTTCCTTTAACACATTCACACTCTTCCTATCAATATCAGAATGAAGGGGTCTGACTAGAGATGAGCGAACATGCTCGTCCGAGCTTGATGCTCGGTCGAGCATTAGCGTACTCGAAACTGCTCGTTGCTCGGACGAATACTTCGCCCGCTCGAGAAAATGGCAGCTCCCGCCGTTTTGCTTTTTGGCGGCCAGAAACAGAGCCAATCACAAGCCAGGAGACTCTGCACTCCACCCAGCATGACGTGGTACCCTTACACGTCGATAGCAGTGGTTGGCTGGCCAGATCAGGTGACCCTGGGATAGACTAGCCGCTGCCCGCGCTGCTCGGATCATTCTGTGTCTGGATGCCGCTAGGGAGAGAGCTACTGCTGCTGGTGAGGGAAAGCGTTAGGGTGTTCTATTAGCTTACTGTTAGGCAGGAGTGATTCTCCAAGAACCCAACAGCCCTTCTTAGGGCTACAATAACGTTATACTTTTTTTTTTTTTATTTGCAGCTAGTACCATATTGTGAGGAATTTGCAGGGGGACTTGCTACCGTTGTGTTTAGCTCTTAGTCACGCACATATCCACCTCAAACACCAAAGTGGGAAAATTTATTAGGGGTTTGATTTCAATTAGGCACAGTCTGCCATTTACTTTTTATTTTACGTTTATTTTTTTAATAACTCAGTGTCATCTCATCTTGCATAGTAGTGTGCTTTCATACTTGGCTAGAAAATAGCCATAGGAGAATCCAAACGGCTTACTTACGCCTACAGTAGCGTTATATATATTTGATTTCTGGTTGATCTGCTGGTGGCTGTACTTGCTGCAGTGCATCTACTAGCCAATTGTGAGCAATTTGTAGTGAGACTTGCGACCGCTTTGTTTTGCGCTTAGTGACGCACATATCCATTGCAAAGACCGAAGTGGGAAAATTTAGTAGGGGTTGGATTTCAATTAGGCACAGTCTGCCATTTTTCCTTTTTTATTTTACGTTTATTTTGTTTCATAACTCTGCGTCATCTCATCTGGCATAGTAGTGTGCTTTCATACTTGGCTAGAAAATAGCCATAGGAGAATCTAAACGGCTTACTTACGCCTACAGTAGCGTTATATATATTTGATTTCTGGTTGATCTGCTGGTGGCTGTACTTGCTGCAGTGCATCTACTAGCCAATTGTGAGCAATTTGTAGTGAGACTTGCGACCGCTGTGTTTTGCGCTTAGTGACGCACATATCCATTGCAAAGACCGAAGTGGGAAAATTTAGTAGGGGTTGGATTTCAATTAGGCACAGTCTGCCATTTTTCCTTTTTTATTTTACGTTTATTTTGTTTCATAACTCTGCGTCATCTCATCTGGCATAGTAGTGTGCTTTCATACTTGGCTAGAAAATAGCCATAGGAGAATCTAAACGGCTTACTTACGCCTACAGTAGCGTTATATATATTTGATTTCTGGTTGATCTGCTGGTGGCTGTACTTGCTGCAGTGCATCTACTAGCCAATTGTGAGCAATTTGTAGTGAGACTTGCGACTGCTGTGTTTTGCGCTTAGTGACGCACATATCCATTGCAAAGACCGAAGTGGGAAAATTTAGTAGGGGTTGGATTTCAATTAGGCACAGTCTGCCATTTTTCCTTTTTTATTTTACGTTTATTTTGTTTCATAACTCTGCGTCATCTCATCTGGCATAGTAGTGTGCTTTCATACTTGGCTAGAAAATAGCCATAGCAATAGGATAGCATCGTTTGGTTTTAAAAACTCAAAAACACAAAAAAAAAAAAAAAACACAAAAAAAAGTTTAAAAAAAATTAAAGTTATAACTCTCATTTTAAAAATGTTTAACCCGAGGGCTAGGGGTAGAGGACGAGGGCGGGGACGTGGGCGTCCAACTACTGCAGGGGTCAGAGGCCGTGGTCCTGGGCGGGGTGAGACACCACCTGCTTATGAGGGAGCAGGGGAACGCCGCAGAGCTACACTCCCTAGGTTCATGTCTGAAGTTACTGGGACTCGTGGTAGAGCACTGTTGAGGCCAGAACAGTGCGAACAGGTGATGTCGTGGATTGCCGACAATGCTTCGAGCAATTTGTCCACCAGTCAGTCTTCCACGCAGTCCACCCATGTCACCGAAATCGGCACTCCTCCAGCTCCTGCACCTCAGCCTCCTCCCCCCCAGTCTGCCCCCTCCCAGGAAAATTTGCCATTTGAACCGGCATACTCTGAGGAACTGTTTTCTGGACCCTTCCCACAGTCACAAACCACTTGTCCGGTTGCTGCTGAGCAATTTTCCGATGCCCAGGTTTTCCACCAGTCACAGTCTGTGGGTGATGATGACCTTCTTGACGTAGTGGAAGTGTGTAAAGAGGTGTCCGACGATGAGGAGACACGGTTGTCAGACAGTGGGGAAGTTGTTGTCAGGGCAGGAAGTCCGAGGGGGGAGCACACTGAGGGATCGGAGGATGATGAGGTGACAGACCCAAGCTGGGTTGATAGGCCGGGTGAACACAGTGCTTCTGAGACGGAGGAGAGTCCTCGACCAGAACAGGTTGGAAGAGGCAGTGGTGGGGCCAGACGGAGAGGCAGGGCCAGAGCTGGTGCATCAGCGCCAAATGTGTCAACTAGTGAAGCTCCCGTGGCGAGGGCTCTTGCGGCGAGGGCTAGATTTTCAGAAGTCTGGAGGTTCTTTAAGGAAACACCGGATGACCGACGGACTGTGGTGTGCAACATTTGCCAAACCAGGATCAGCAGGGGTTCCACCACTACTAGCTTAACTACCACCAGTATGCGCAGGCATATGAATGCTAAACACCCCACTCAGTGGCAACAAGCCCGTTCACCTCCGGCCGTGCACACCACTGCTCCTTCCCCTGTGTCAGCTGATAGTCAGCCCCCTGCCCAGGACCCTGCCACAAAAACCCCATCGTCGCCTCCACGATCCTCCACAGCATCCACCAGCGTTCAGCTCTCCATACCCCAGACGCTGGAGCGGAAACGCAAATATAGTGCAACCCACCCGCACGCCCAAGCCCTTAATGTCCACATCTCCAGATTACTTAGCCTGGAGATGCTGCCCTATAGGTTAGTAGAGACCGAGGCCTTTCCCAACCTCATGGCGGCGGCCGCCCCTCGGTATTCGGTCCCCAGCCGCCACTACTTTTCCCGGTGTGCCGCCCCAGCCCTGCACCAGCACGTGTCAGACAACATCACCCGTGCCCTGACCAACGCCGTTTCTGACAAGGTCCACCTGACCACGGACACGTGGACGAGTGCTGCCGGGCAGGGCCACTATATATCGCTGACGGCACATTGGGTTAACTTGGTGGAGGCTGGGACCGAGTCTGACCCTGGGGCTGGTCATATACTGCCGACGCCGAGGATTGCGGGGCCTACCTCGGTCCAGGTGTTTCAGGCCTACTATGCCTCCTCCTCCTCCCACCCCTCCTCCACCTCCTCCTCCGAACTACCATCCGTGGGCACGGCGCCATCAGTCGGTAGCTCTAGGCACAGCAGCAGTGCCGTCGCTAAGCGACAGCAGGCGGTGCTCAAACTGCTGAGCCTAGGCGATAAAAGGCACACCGCCCAAGAGCTATTACAGGGCATCACGGCGCAGACTGATCTGTGGCTGGCACCGCTGAACCTGAAGCCAGGCATGGTTGTGTGTGACAACGGCCGTAACCTGGTGGCGGCTCTGCAACTCGGCAGACTGACACATGTGTCATGCCTGGCCCATGTGTTAAATCTGATAGTTCAGCGTTTCCTCAAGACATACCCCAATCTGTCAGATTTGCTCACGAAGGTGCGCCGCATCTGTGCGCATTTCAGGAAGTCCAGCACAGATGCTGCCACTCTCAGGGCAGCGCAGCGCCGCCTCCAACTGCCCGCTCACCGACTGTTGTGCGACGTGCCCACGAGGTGGAATTCAACACTGACCATGTTATCCAGAGTTTACCAGCAGCGCCGAGCCATTGTAGACTGCCAGATGTCAACTTCCACCAGAACTGGTAGTCAGGTCAGTCAGCTTTCTCAAGTCTACAATGAGGAGTGGACGTGGATGTCTGATATCTGTCAGGTGCCGAGTAACTTTGAGGAGTCAACACAGATGGTCAGTGGCGATGCCGCCATCATCAGTCTCACCATCCCGCTGCTTGGCCTGTTGAAAAACTCTCTGATCAGCATGAAGTCGGAAGCTTTGCGCTCGTCACAAGAGACGGGGGAAGAAGATTCCCTTGTTGATAGCCAAAGCACCCTTAGGTCTGTTTCTCAGCGCATATCGGAGGAGGTGGAGGTGGAGGAGGATGAGGAGGAGAATGTTGGCGAGACACAAGAGGGGACCATTGTTGAGTCCTTCACTGTTCAGCGTGTATGGGCAGAAGAAGAGGAGTTGGAGGAGTTGGAGGAGGAGGAAATGGACAGTCAGGCCAGTGAGGGGAGTGAATTCTTACGCGTTGGTACTCTGGCGCATATGGCAGATTTCATGCTAGGCTGCCTATCCCGTGACCCTCGCGTTCAAAGAATTTATTCCAGCACCGATTACTGGGTGTTCACTCTCCTGGACCCACGGTACAAGCAAAATCTTTCCACTCTCATCCCTGCAGAGGAAAGGAGTGTGAGAATGCATGAATACCAGCAGGCCCTGGTGCACAAGCTGAAACAGTATTTCCCTTCTGACAGCGCTAGCGGCAGAGTGCGTAGTTCTGCGGGACAAGTAGCGAGGGAGAGTAGGCGAGCAGGCAGCTTGTCCAGCACTGGCAAGGGTACGCTTTACAAGGCTTTTGCCAGCTTTATGTCACCCCAGCAAGACACTGTCACCTGTCCCCAGTCTCGGCAGAGTAGGGCTGATCTTTACAGAAAGATGGTGAGGGAGTACGTAGCCATACCATCGTCCTAAATGATCACACAGCTCCCTACAACTACTGGGTTTCAAAGCTGGACATGTGGCACGAACTGGCGCTGTACGCCTTGGAGGTTCTTGCCTGCCCTGCCGCTAGCGTCTTGTCCGAGCGGGTTTTCAGTGCAGCTGGTGGCATCATCACCGATAAGCGTACACGCCTGTCGACTGACAGCGCTGACAGGCTGACGCTTATTAAGATGAATAAAGCCTGGATTTCTCATAATTTCCAATCTCCACCAGGTGAAGGAAGCTCAACCTGAATAATTGATCCACTCCTCCTCCTCCTCATTTTCCTCCTTCTCCTCCTCTTTGTACAGTAAAGCAGAGGAAACTGGCTATTTTTTGACAGGGCCCACTGGCTCTAGCTATAGTACTTTATGCATTTAATTTTTCTGGAGGGCCACCGACCCGGTCCTCTGTTTTAAACAATTTTTGGGAGTGCCACATACAGGCACTCAATCTATTCAATTTTTCTGGAGGGCCACCGACCCGTTCCTCTGTTTTAAACAATTTTTGGGAGTGCCACATACAGGCACTCAATCTATTCAATTTTTCTGGAGGGCCACCTACCTGCTCCTCTGGTTTGAAAACTTTTTGGGACTGCCACATACAGGCACTCAATCTATTCAATTTTTCTGGAGGGCCACCTACCTGCTCCTCTGGTTTGAAAACTTTTTGGGACTGCCACATACAGGCACTCAATCGATTCCATTTTTCTGGAGGGCCACCTACCTGCTCCTCTGGTTTGAAAACTTTTTGGGACTGCCACATACAGGCACTCAATCTATTCTATTTTTCTGGAGGGCCACCTACCTGCTCCTCTGGTTTGAAAACTTTTTGGGACTGCCACATACAGGCACTCAATCTATTCAATTTTTCTGGAGGGCCACCTACCTGCTCCTCTGGTTTGAAAAATTTTTGGGACTGCCACATACAGGCACTATCCAAATTAAATTGTCTCCATAGCAGCCTCCACACGTTGTCTCCATTGCTACCTCCAAAAGTCGTCCATATAGCTGCCTCCATACATCGTCCCTTTATCAAACGAGGTGTGTCAGGCAGAAATTTGGGTTGTTTTCATGGATTCCACATCAAAGTTGTTAACTTTGTCGCCACCCAGCTGTGT
Source organism: Engystomops pustulosus (assembly GCF_040894005.1). NCBI lineage: Eukaryota > Metazoa > Chordata > Amphibia > Anura > Leptodactylidae > Engystomops > Engystomops pustulosus. The sequence continues at coordinate 66,569,476 of NC_092414.1, read as the reverse complement.
TATCCACAAAATATACTAATAAACTTTTATCATTTACCAATATTATTTCAGCGCTTCTTGCGCATCTGTTTACATTCCCCTCACCCGCCATATCCCAAACTTATAAGAACGCTACTACACCTGATCTTATACAAAAGGTTCTTAGAAGTGCTGTTTGGGGAGTAGCCTAGAGACAGGGGCTTGGATTGGCGAAAGCTCGCCTGGCTGCGGAGCGCCAGCTCCATCCCAAGATCCAACTAACATAGTTTTAACTGCAGCACCTTTAATCTACTACTAGTTCACTGCCTCCATAATAATAATAATAATCTTTATTTATATAGCGCCATCATATTCCGTAGCGCTTTACAAATCATAGGAAACAAATACAAATGTAATGTAACAGAGCACAACATTTGTATGGAACAACAGGAGTGAGGTCCCTGCTCGCCAGAGCTTACGGTTTATGAAGATGATGGGGTAACACGAGGTAAAAGAATATTTAATGGTCAAGCCATTCTTCTTAGGGAATAGAACAAAATATAATAAATGGAATTGCTGTCGCTTGAACCACTCAGCCGTCATCTTATATACCAGGTCCAGGGTGAATGGGACTGTAGAGAAGTCTGGTGCCTGTTGGCTGCTGGATAACAGATGGGAGGACGACACAGGACGGGTTAGTAGAAGAGTTAAAACTTCATGCAGTTAATGAGTGTTATAGGCTTGCCTAAAGAAATGGGTTTTAAGAGCACGTTTGAAACTTTGGAGGTTAGGTATTAGTCTGATAGTCCAGGGCAGAGCATTCCATAGAATTGGTGCAGCTCTAGAGAAGTCTTGGAGACGCGAGTGGGAGGTCCGCACTAGGGTAGAGGTTAATCTAAGATCACTGGCGGATCTAAGAGCACGGGTTGGGCGATAGACTGAGATAAGAGAGGAGAGGTAGGGGGGTGCAGCATTATACAGAGCTTTATGGATGAGGGTTATTATTTTAAACTATTCGAAAGGAGACTGGCAGCCAGTGCAGCGACTGGCATGAACTGTAAGCATACATGGTCCCCTTATCAAACGAGCTGTGTCAGGCAGAATTTTGGGTTGTTTTCATGGCTTCCACAACAAACTTGTTAACTTTGTCGCCACCCTGCTGTGTAATCCACAAAAAATACTGGCAAACTTTTATCATTTACCGATATTATTTCAGCGCTTCTTGCGCATCTGTTTACATTCCCCTCACCCGCCATATCCTAAACTTATAAGAACGCTACTACACTTGATCTTATACAAAAGGTTCTTAGAAGTGCTGTTTGGGGAGTAGCCTAGAGACAGGGGCTTGGATTGGCGAAAGCTCGCCTGGCAGCGGAGCGCCAGCTCCATGCCAAGATCCAACTAACATAGTTTTAACTGCAGCACCTTTAATCTACTACTAGTTCACTGCCTCCATACATGGTCCCCTTATCAAACGAGCTGTGTCAGGCAGAATTTTGGGTTGTTTTCATGGCTTCCATGTTAACTTTGTCGCCACCCTGCTGTGTAATCGATATTATTTGAGCGCTTCTTGCTCACCTCCTTTGGTTCCTCTCTGCCACCCATTGGTTTGAAGCCTGAGTCCATTTAGGGTATGTCGCCATGACACTCTCTAGCCTGCTGCCGCTGCCTCTGCATGCCGTCCCCTATAGTGTCAGGGTCAATTATTGGATGTTTTAGATGCTATCTAGCTTCATTCTGTCACTCTGTCATGGCCATGCTGTTGCCCATAATTTTGGCATAATGGTGCGATTATGCAGCCTCAGAGGCATCCATGCATGCTGCCCCTGCTGTTTCCTGTCCATTTCCGTGGTGTTTCCATCCTTTTCTGAGGTTCCCAGGTGTTTGGCCAAGCTTCCCTGTGCAGAGCCTTGGTCCCCTTGAAAAATGCTCGAGTCTCCCATTGACTTCAATGGGGCTCGTTATTCGAGACGAGCACTCGAGCATCGGGAAAAGTTTGTCTCGAATAACGAGTACCCGAGCATTTTAGTGCTCGCTCATCTCTAGGTCTGACCTATTTCTCCTACCAATTTGCTATCAATCTGTTTGAAAGAATTGGCTGAGCTGTAATACCAAGCAGAGCCACTGGTAGACTGTGTAGCCGAATCACTTGTCCAGATGCTGCTCTCTTCTAACAACTGATAGGTTGGGGGGCCATGTATTAGAGCCCCATCAATCTTATATTAATCCCTGATGCTTATAAAAATCATCTTGGAATACCATTTAAGGTGCTTGTCCCCCACTGCAAATTCTTGAAATCACAGAAAAAAAAACCTTATTTTCACATAAGGTTAAAGCATAGAAGCATCACTACAATATCTACTATTGTGGCTTATTATTGAAAATTGATAAAAGGGCATCTCTCTACCAATACTTACTTCTCTCTGTTGAAAACAATGAAATCTCTCTCCACAGTATCCAAGTGTTTCTGTAAATTTCCATTCTTCACCATAAGATAATACAGTCCAGAGAGGAAAACAATGAAAAAACAAACATTTAATGAGATGACTTTAAAATTGAAAGCGGGTGAACTTGTGAGGGAAAATTTGTAAACATTACAGGCACAAACATAAATGTATTTTATTACATGTATAAATGATATTTTATGGGAAGGAGCAATGCAAAGTACTAAGTATTTGTGAAGCATAATGAAATTTTAAAATTGAAAACTTAAAGATTGTGCTGCATGATTTATCTGGCACAGAACATGAGTGTGTAGTCTTAGGCCCCTTTCACACTTGCGTTTTTCACGCGCGCTTTCTGCGCGTGCTTTTGACGCGCAGAACTTGCATTGCACTCTGACCCATTGTAACCAATGGGTCTTTTCAGACTTGCATTCTTTTTCACGCACACACGTGCGTTTTTTTAACGCGCGTTTAAATCTCGACATGCTCTACTTTTGCAAGTCACGCGCGTGAAAAACGCACCATACAAGTCTATGGAGATGCATCAAAAACGCATTGCACTCTGAGACACTTGCAAGTGCAATGCAAGTGCAATGCGTTTTTCACGCATCAATTGCCATAGAAAAGATAGAGCTCAGTCCTGAGTCCTTTCACGTGCAGAAAACGCGCGTGAAAAACGCATTGAAATTGCATTGAAATTGCATCAAAAACGCGCGTGAAAAACTGAGACACTGAACAAACTCTGACTGAAAACTGATTGCACTCTGATGCAAAATGTCAGTTTTTCACTGACCAAACCCTGATCGCACCCTGATCAAACTCTGACGTGATCTGCAACGCAAGTGTGGAAGGGGCCTTAGGCCTTAGGCCCCTTCCACACTTGCGTTGCAGATCACGTCAGAGTTTGATCAGGGTGCGATCAGGGTTTGGTCAGTGAAAAACGCGCATTTTGCATCAGAGTGCAATCAGTTTTCAGTCAGAGTTTGTTCAGTGTCTCAGTTTTTCACGCGCGTTTTTGATGCAATTTCAATGCAATTTCAATGCGTTTTTCACGCGCGTTTTCTGCACGTGAAAGGACTCAGGACTGAGCTCTATCTTTTCTATGGCAATTGATGCGTGAAAAACGCATTGCACTTGCATGTGTCTCAGAGTGCGATGCGTTTTTGATGCATCTCCATAGACTTGTATGGTGTGTGTTTCACGCGTGTGACTTACAAAAGTAGAGCATGTCGAGATTTAAACGCGCGTTAAAAAAAAACTCACGTGTGTGCGTGAAAAAGAATGCAAGTCTGAAAAGACCCATTGGTTACAATGGGTCAGAGTGCAATGCAAGTTCTGCGCGTCAAAAGCATGCGCAGAAAACGCGCATGAAAAACGCAAGTGTGAAAGGGGCCTTACTCTGCACTGGGCTATTCACCTACACATTATTTAATTTTCCCCTAATACAGTATGGGAGTTATTTATCATTAGACCACCTCCTTGGGACAGATGTCTATTTTTGGGGCTCTGCTGCCCATCAGATTTATTAAAGTGGCTTTGGCTCTTTAATTAATGTTCTTATGGTCTATTTTCTGTCATTTTTTCAAAAAGACCCAAAAAAGTCTCAAAATGCATAAAAAGTCTCAGCACATAGACCAGCAGGTGTTGCACTAGCACTAGTTCTATGTTTAGGCCAGATAAATGAAGAGGTGTATGTAGTCCTGTGACACTTTTTAGCAGTAAAAGTCTCAAAAAATCTCAATAGGACTAATTTGAGACTTTTTTTATGCTGGAAAACTTATAATAAATAACCCACTATGTCTGTATCTAATTTCTTCACATTATAACTACAGCAGTTTTGTGAAGGCATCGGAGGTTAGTTAGAAACCTTTGTGAACAAACAGCATCATGAAAATCAGGGATCACACCACATATCTCAGGGATAAAGTTGTAACAAATTGTATTGCAAGGTTAGGTATTAAAAAAAAATAGCCAAAGCTCTAAACATTTCAAAGACTTCTGCTCAATCCATCATCTATCATTAGGAGGAGCATGGCACAACTCAACTCTTAGCTACCAATCCATGGGTTTCCACATAAACAAGACAAGGGATAGAGAAGCAACCAAGAGCCTCAGGGTCTCTCTGGAGAAGCTGCAGAGATCCACAGCTCAGATTATGCCAATAAAAGCCACCTTGCAGGCTTGTGGAGACTTAAAGCCATTGATACTGCAATGGGGGATTCTGGGAAACATGCAAATACATTTTTCAGGATAGGATAATGAAAACACTACCTCTTAGCTACTTTGTAAGGCAGTCCCCTTAACATTTAGCATAGGTTTATCAGGAAGCTTAATGACATAATGCGGGATAAAGTCAAACCAGTATATCTATTCCATAAGGAACACTGGTTTGGCTTTTATACCACATCATGCCACTAGGCTTTCTGGGAAAGTCATGTTTGAACTTGAAGGGACTGTCTTACAAGGTAGCTACAAAGTACTACTTTCCTTATCCCATCCTGGAAAACATATTTGCATAGTTCCCAAAGCTGGTAGAGCCACCAACAGCTTGTATAAAACATTTACAGAACTGAAATTGTAATGTAAGAGGAGACAATTTTAATTAATAAAATAGGAAACTGTAACTGTAAAAATACATCAATTACAAAGTAATGAATGAATAGCTTATTTAACAGGATTAAGAAGCACTTAAGCTAAGTGCCTTTCATATCTATCTACTGGATTTTAAGCATTCCCAATGCAATTTTCTTATGTCATCCATCAATGTCTCGAAATTGGAACATAGCCCCTAATTCTACTGCCAAGCTGCAGATAAAAACTGCTGAAAACTACTGCAAACTGTAAATAGCAGTGCTACAAATGGTCTCTGCTGTGATTTCAAGTCCTCATGTAGTACAAATGGGCATGTTTGATTACCTTGAATGGGAATGAGCTGAGCAGTGGTCATGTGATGAATGAGGTCATGTGATAAATGAGCCTACGGATGGTGCTCACCGGAACCCTTCTAGTCTGGTAGGTAGTCCAATTTTTATACCCTTAAAGTATTATTTTCTCTATGCTATATGAAACATTTTCTTACCAATGCAGTCCGATTTTTCCCATTGTCCTTTACTCTTTTTGCCAGTCTCTTCTTTTTCTTGTGCAATGGTTTGGACTCTAGTATCATCTCTTCGAGTTCAAACGTTGGATCACAGTTAAGTCGCCCTTTCTAGTAATACAACAGGAATAATGATGAATAAACAGAAATACTGGAACATCTAGGTGGTAGAAGTCATACCCTTCCTGATCACTATTCTTGGCTTATTCAACAATGTTACAATTAATATTGATGAAAAATCCTCTTTAAAAAAGTGACTTTTGGCCCTTTTCCAATATCAATTATTAACATATTCTTCCGATTGTGGGTTTTAACCCTTTCTCTTCCCCCTCTCTGGCTTTAGTCTTCTCTGAGTATTCTCTTCTAGCAGACTTGTTTCTGTTTCTTATTTCCCCTTTAAAGGAGTTTTCCCAGGAAACAGGTTAGGCCCTATCTACAGGATAGAGTCTAACTTGCTGATCGGTGGTGGTCTCTGTGATGACTCCCCCACAGATCAGGAGAACTGGGGGTCCGATGCAGTCCAAAGTTCCTCGTCATTCCCCGAGATTGGAGTGGAGTAGACGGTTGTGCATGTCTGTTCTGCTCAATTCATCTCTATGGAGCTGACGGAAATTGCCGAGCGTGGAGCTTGGAAATCCGCCGTCAGCTCCATAGGGATCAATGGATATTGCCTAACTTGATTCATTGGAAAACCCCTTTAAGCCAGTTAGATTAATACTGTATCCTAAGGCTGTATAAGTAAACACCAGGAGATTAGACCTAAGCATGTAGTCAGCCTCCATAGACACAGACTATACAGCCAGGAATATAAAGTCAGCCTCCATACACACACACTATACAGCCAGGAATATATAGTCAGCCTCCATACACACACACTATACAGCCAGGAATATATAGTCAGCCTCCATACACACACACTATACAGCCAAGAATATATAGTCAGCCTCCATACACACACACTATACAGCCAGGAATATATAGGCAGCCTCCATACACACACACTATACAGCCAGGAATATATAGGCAGCCTCCATACACACACACTGTACAGCCAGGAATATATAGTCAGCGTCCATACACACACACTATACAGCCAGGAATATATAGTCAGCCTCCATACACACACACTATACAGCCAAGAATATATAGTCAGCCTCCATACACACACACTATACAGCCAGGAATATATAGTCGGCCTCCATACACACACACTATACAGCCAGGAATATATAGTCAGCCTCCATACACACACACTATACAGCCAGGAATATATAGTCAGCCTCCATACACACACACTATACAGCCAAGAATATATAGTCAGCCTCCATACACACACACTATACAGCCAGGAATATATAGGCAGCCTCCATACACACACACTATACAGCCAGGAATATATAGGCAGCCTCCAAACACACACACTATACAGCCAGGAATATATAGGCAGCCTCCATACACACACACTATACAGCCAGGAATATATAGGCAGCCTCCACACACACACACTTCAGCCAGGAATATATAGTCCGCCTCCATACACACACTATACAGCCAGGAATATATAGTCAGCCTCCATACACACAAACACACTATACAGCCAGGAATATATCGGCAGCCTCCATACACACACACACACTATACAGCCAGGAATATATAGTCAACCTCCATACACACACACTATACAGCCAGGAATATATAGGCAGCCTCCATACACACACTATACAGCCAGGAATATATAGTCAGCCTCCATATACACACACTATACAGCCAGGAATATATAAGCAGCCTCCATACACACACACACTTTACAGCCAGGAATGTATAGTCAGCCTCCATACACACATACACTATACAGCCAGGAATATACAGTCAGCCTCCATACACACACACTATACAGCCAGGAATATATAGTCAGCCTCCATACACACACTGTACAGCCAGGAATATATAGTCAGCCTCCATACACACACATTATACAGCCAGGAATATATAGTCAGCCTCCATACACACACACTATACAGCCAGGAATATATAGTCGGCCTCCATACACACACACTATACAGCCAGGAATATATAGTCAGCCTCCATACACACACACTATACAGCCAGGAATATATAGTCAGCCTCCATACACACACACTATACAGCCAGGAATATATAGTCGGCCTCCATACACACACACTATACAGCCAGGAATATATAGTCAGCCTCCATACACACACACTATACAGCCAGGAATATATAGTCAGCCTCCATACACACACACTATACAACCAGGAATATATACGCAGCCTCCATACACACACTATACAGCCAGGCATATATAGTCAGCATAAATAAGCATAAACATCTTAGGTATCGTGTGTCCCAAAATGGGTGTTTCAACAGAAATATAAAAATGGTTATTCCCGGCAGTGAACCCTGTTATGGAAAATAGCGCACAAATGTCCATTTTTTTTGCCATTTTGTTTTGCATGAAATTTGAAACTAAAAGGGATCAAAAGGATTTCCAAAATAGTAGCAATGAAAACATAATTTTAAAAAAATTACACCAGACACTGCATCCATACATCAAAGTATGAAAAAGTTATCAGATCATAGCCAATTGAAGAAAAAAATTTGTAGAAAAGGTTTAAGTTTTTTAAAATCGTACACAGCAGCTTGCCTCAGGGAGCAGAGAGTTTAGATTCATTTGTAATTGTACCAACCCAAAGAAAAAAGGGGAGGTGTCATTATGATTGCACAGTGGAAGCCGTAAAACAGAGCTCACAAATGCGTTTTTTCATCAATTGTACCGCATTTGGAATTTTCTTTTGTTTTTGTTTCCCAGTACATGGAATGGAACATTACAGTGAGTACAGAAAGTATTCATACCCCTTTACATTTTTTACTCTTTGTTTCATTGTAGTCAATTGGTAAGATAAAAAAGTTCTTTTTTTGCTGCTCATTAATGTACACTCTGCACCCTATCTTAGCTTAAAAAAAAAATAAATGTAGATATTTTGGTTGATTACTGATTTTGCTGAAACTGAAATATTACACGGTCCGTAGTGTTCAAACCCTTTGATGTTACACTCATATTTAACTCACATGATGTCCATTTCCATCTGATACTACTTGAGATGGTTCTACTCCTTCATTGGAGTCCAGCAGTGACACACCTGTCTATATAAGACCTCACAGTGCATGTCAAAGCACATGAGGATCATGAGGTTAAGAAACTGCCCAAGGAGCTCAGAGACAGAATTGCCGCAAGGAACAGATCTTGCAAAGGTTACAAACGAATTTCTGCAGCACTCTAATGTTCCTAAGAGCACAATGGCCTCTTTAATACTCAAATGGAAAAAGTTTGGGCCGACCACAACTCACAAGCCCTTGACCTGGCCGACCAGCTAAACTAAACAATTGTGTGAGAAGGGCCTTGGTGAGAGAAGTAAAGAAGAACCCCAAGATCACTGTGGTTGAGCTCCAGAGATGAAGAAGGGAGATGGGAGAAAGTTCCACAAAGTCAACTATCACTGCAGCCTCCACCAGTCGGGGCTTTGTGGGAGAGAAGCCTCTCCTCAGTGCAAGACATATGAAAGCCGCATACAGGTTGCAAAAACACACATAAAGGACTCCCAGACTATGAGAAATAAGATTCTCTGGTCTGATAAGACCAAGATTTAACTTTTTGGTGTTAATTCTGTGTAAAGAAAACCAGGCACTCTTCATCACCCGCTAAATGCAATCTCAACAGAGACACATATGGTGGCAGCATCATAGGATGGGGGTGTTTTTCAGCTGTAGAGACAGGACCACTGGTTTTAATTAAAGGAAAGGTGAATTAGGTCAAGTACAGAGATATCCTGGATGAAAACCTCTTCCAGAGTTCTCTGGACCTCAGACTGGGCCGAAGACAATGACCCTAAGCACATAGCAGTGTAACAAAGCAGTGGCTTCAGTGGCCCTGACCCAAACTCAATTGAGCATCTCTGGAAAGACTTGAAAAAGTTCACCATCCAACCTGAGGGAACTGGAGGGGATCTGCAAAGAAGAATGGCAGTCCCTAAATCCAGGTGCAAAAAACATTCCCAAGGCGACTCATGGCTGTTCTTACTTGAAAGCTGCTTCTACTCAATACTGTACAAAGGTTCTGAATATTTTCTTGTTTAATAAATCAGTAAAAATATCGACATTTCAGTTTTTTTTCTGCCAACATGGTTGTACATTAATGAGCAAAAAAAGAAACTTACTTGAAAAAGAAAACAAGCCCTTATAAAGCTCTGTGTACAGAAAATTTTAACAGTTATAAATTTTTGGATGTGGGGAGCAAAGAATTGCATCTTTGAAGGTTTAAAAATGATCAAAATTATGGTTATGCTTTAAGGCACTGCTAATGTTACATATTACAAGCTCTAGTTGTAATGACTGACAATACTTGGAGACTAATGTAGTAATATCCATTCACTCCCCCTCTATTTTTTACATTTTCATTGCCTCCAGTAGAATGTATTTGGATAGATCCTTCAATTTAATAGTATGCAAAGGTGCTCTGAGTGGACACATTAACATACATGGACATATTTACATACTGTATGACTGTCAGCAGCTAGTTCTTTACTACATGCTGAAAATAATGGGCAGCAGTATTTAGCAATGTTATAACGCTGGGACCCAGGGTTCAAATCTGACTAATAACAAAATCTATTAGGAGTTTCTATGTTCTGCACAAGTCCTTATGTGCAATTCCCCTTGGTTATCTGGTTTCCTCATACAGATTGTAGTATCAGCCTGTATAGTGCTCCAGAATATGTTGGTTCTATACAGGTAACAAGAAATACATTCATACTATATAGTAATTTTAGCAGTGAATATGGAAAAAATATACAACTTCAGTTTATTCAGTAGCCCCCACAAAAGCAATGGCAGCTTATAACCTTAACCTTGTGTACATCTAGAAAAATTATGATCTTACCGTAGGTGTAAATTCTGGTATTAGTTTTTTCTGCAGGACTGCGTCCCAGTTAATATGTGACAATCCAGGAAAGTTTTGAATATCTTTAAGGCATGAAAAACGCTCCTCTGGATTTCTGTCTAATAACTGAAAGGTATAAAAAAAACAAGATCTTACACTTAGGAACACTAACCACAAAACATTTAACTAATAATAAAACCTCAAGGTATGCCCTTTTTATCCTATTTTGTCTCATTTAATCATAACTGAGAATTTTATAAGGAAACCAGTAGGTCTCCAGCGGACATATGTCCCTATCTTTTCAAAAGACTAGTAGTAAGACAACTGTCTGGAGCAAACCTGCTCTTCCCCTTCTTCAAGGAGGAAAAACAGAGAAAAGTCTCCAGACTGACCAGCAGTGGGGAGAAGATTATCTCATTGTCAATATAAAACTACAGAAAAAAATAGAAAATAAAATTAAAATACCCCCCCTTTCCTAGAACACATATAAAAATGAATTAACAAGAAAAAAACCCTAAATAAAGAAAGTTCAGAGTTAGGCTATATTCACACTGCCGTTGCCCGCCCGTACCGTACCGTAGCGGGCAACGGCAGTGTACGGGGAGAGGAGGAGGAGGTGAGCGCAGCTCACCCCCGCCCCTCTCCATAGCAACCTATGGCGCCGTGCGCCCATAGGAGTGTATGGGGGACTTATATCGGCCGTATATACGTCGGCCGTATATAAGTCCCCCATACGTTCGTGTGAATATAGCCTTAGACTATGTAAATTTATCACTGTGTAAGATTCTGGATGATAAATCTGCTGTAGTTTAAGACTGTCTAGTTGACAACATAAAAATGTGCAAAAATATTGCATTAGTATCACATTTAGTGCATGGGCTTTTTCCTGTGAGGTCAAGCCCCCTTTATGGAAGCCACACCCTTTTGTCGTACTAGCTGTAAATGTGTCTTAACCCCTTAATGATTGCCCTAGCAGCTTTTTATGGCAATCATTAAGGGTTCTTCTTCTTCTGAAATTCATTTTCAAGTTGCCCTATCAGAAGAAGATTTCAGGACCTAACATCCTGCTGCCACTGCTGAGCACTAACAACCCAGGATCAGAACTTTTTCCAAGAGTTTTTCAAACATGGACTGCACTCTCTAAATAGAGACTGAGAGAGCTCCCTATGTCACCCATCATCACCCTGAAGCTGCAATTGCAGGGTGCCGATGGTGTCTCATGGCAGCCTGAGTCCACTGAAGAACCTCAAGGCTGCCTGCATTAACTTTCTATTAGTCCATGTTGGAGGAGCTTCATTACATGAGTAGTAATAGTAAAAATTATTTTTATGTAAAAAAGTCTAACAAAAGGGAAAATAATACATTTTGCACCAACCCAGGCTAGAAAATTATACTAGTATTTATCCAGTACGACCAAAAACTTAAAATCTTTTTAAAAAGTAAGGTAAAATGTTGCCCAAATTGACATTTTTTAATCATCCATCAGACAAAGTTAAACACAGTAGAAAAACTTTATGATCCCCTGGTGTGTACAAATAGGAACTACAGGTTTATACACATGAAATAAGCCTCACACAATCCTTTCAAAAGGATTACATAACGCAAATGAAGGTAATTTAAAAAAAATATATACATTTTGTATTGTTGCACATGTATTTACCCAGAGAATTTTTTATTATGTTATTTAGGTTCCACAATAAATAGAAAATAAATGTATTAGAAAAACAGTCAGATCTGTATTCTTTTGGATGTTTGGCATGCTTTAAGTTCTTTCAATAAATTTGTACTCATGTGCCAACCCAAAGAAAGTAACTAGTTAATCAGAAATCTCCTCTCATTTTTCCAGTGTTACATTAACACCTAATGCTTGGTCGGGAAGCTTCCTGTAATTGTGCTATATTTGACTATTATAGAAATCTGTCTAGAAAATATGACAAAATGAGGCTTAGAAACCTGGTAATTACAAAGTAGAGTTTGTAGAAATCTAAATAGAAAAATGATTTTCACAAATCCATAGACGCCTGCTGTTCTCTCCACCGATAATCTATACGGTAGTATTATTTGTTTACGTGTGTGGAACAATGGCGTTTTCAGGATATGACAAGAGGGATTCTCGTGTCTTTGCTGTGGATGATACAGAGACAGACAGTTGGGACAAAAAGATGTTGTTAGCTCCCCAGGTAATTGTCGTAAATAATCTGTTTTGTGATTATGTGAATTACGCAGCTAGGGGAAAAGACACAGCAAAACCACAAGGAAAACAACTGGGAGAATAAGGAGCCAGAAACATTAACTGAAAACTTAACAATGGTAGGTCACAGTGACTGCTGCTGCGATGACAGATGGTAAATGCACAGTAGATGGGAAATGGCAGCAGCCAGTACAAAAAATAAGATAGCCAAGAATAAAAATCACTTATATTAATGCTTCCAAGTTGGGGGTAACAGTATGGGAAAAAGAAACAGTTCCCATGTAGAAATTAGCATCTCAATGCCTGATAAAACTGAATGGCAAGTTCTTCTTCTATTACAGAATCTAACACCAAGGACCATGTTGGCATATTAAAAACTTGAGTTGCTGTAATTATGGTACCAAGATGATGGTCTAATGCTAAAGGCACCTTGTCACCAGAAATGTGATTCTTAGCAGGTGACAGATTCCAATAACCTAAGCTATGGTGAGTTAAAAATGGCTTTGTTAGCATTCTGAATCATTTCAATACTTTATATAAGTTTAATTTACCTGGCTCCCTGCCAGCAGCATGTAGTGAGTTCCAGGGAGGGGGTCTGTGTGTGCCTGTGTCAGTCTCCTCTCCTTTAAACTCATTGTCACGTCTGCGTCTGCTGTCTCCTCTACCCGTGCTGGTAGGATTAGGAGACACTGGGTTTTTCGTCATCCTGCAGTCTGAACTAGGTTCTATGGCTGTCTGACCTGATGTCTACCACACCGCTAACTGATTCTATCTTGCAAGAGTTAACACTGTAGATCTGTAATTGTTTGCTCCTTCCATCTGTGGCAGGGTCTAGGTTCCCTGTAAGTATACAGTTAAGCCTTGATGGTCAAACTGCTATCTTGCTGTGTTACTAGCTTTTCATGCATTCTCTAGTTTCTGGTTTCTCATCTCTTGTCTGTGTCTCGACTACTCTATTCTGATTGTGATTTGGTTATTGTTTATTTCCTGCTGCTGTTGACTGATTCTATACCTTGCCTTATTATGTTTGTTTGTCTGTATTGTTACGTGTTCACACCTTACCCAGGGGGGGAAAGTCGCCTAATTATTGGCCTCGGTTTAGGGGGTACCCAATAAGTAGGTAGGGACAGATTCGGGGTCTCAGTGTGTCCTGCAATTAAACTCATGCAGCAGGATGGTATGGAGGAGAGGGAGAATTCACAAGGAGACACAGACACAAACAGGCTGCAACTATCACCCACTTCTCCCTAGGGACTCACCAAATGCTGCTGGCAGGGAGCTAGGTAATGTAAAATAAGCTTATGTAAAGTAGAAACAGTATTCAGAATGCTGACAAAGGTGTTTTTAAAATCAGCATGGCAGAGGCTTTTGGAACATGTCACCAGCTAAGCAAGAGATTCCTGGTGACAGATTTCCTTTAACATACTAATATTGCAGGATTTTTCTGTTTAAATTGTAATTAAAGGCAATTATGTACAACAAAATTCAAGTCTTCACAGAAAACAGGTATACAATTGAAAATAACATGTGGCATAACTATGTGTTTTTAACATATTTTACCCATGGGCATACAATGGGGTATGGGTCCACTGTGCACTATAGCCAGTTTAACTTTGGAGTGCCTTCAAGGGTGTTGTTTTAGTGACCCCATTGGTTTTCACTCCTTAAACCATATACAGGGGTTCAATCTTGTATATGAAGGGGTCAACAGATTGCTACCTCTTGGATGTATGCAAAAGAGCTGGCCTGGGTGAGTTAAGTGACATTGCTTCAATTTATTACGGGGCCAGGCAGATACATTTCAAGAGCAATCAAGGTCTGCACAGACAAAGTTCTTACATAGTTGAGAACCAGACCAAAGTTTAAGAACAAGGAAAACCAATCAATGTCCCTATTTCAAACATGTGTCATCTGAGAAATGGCCAGAGACACTTTAGCAAAGGGTGCACTGGGCCTTTAAATTCAACTAAGCTTTGGGCATGCCAGGTGGCAGCATAGATGGTGGGTGGCTGTGTGTAAAGTGACCAGCCCTGAGTGAGGAAGAAGCAAGAGAGCAGAGGTTGTGCTTAGGAGGGGTAAGAATACAAACATTATAATTTATGATCATTCAATGTCAGATGTAATGGGATAATAATAATCATAATAATAATAAGAGATAGAATTTGGAGAAACACTTTACATGCTTCAATATAATATACAGGCGGTCCCCGAATTACGCCCACTGTGGCCTCATGATGCCAATAATTTAATCCCAGGCTGCAATTATCAATTATCATTTTTACCAGAAGACATGTTCCTATGACCTATGACAGGTTCGTTTAAAAATACCAGTGGTTTTAAATCAGATATTTTACATTACATGGATCCCTGCCAGCAGCATGTGGTGAGTCCTGTGGGAGGGGGGGGGGGGTAGTTGGATGTTCAAACAGCTCAGGTGGCCTTCTCTTCAATCCCTCCTCCTCACCTCCCTCATGGCCATGTCCCAGCCTCTCCCCTGCTCCTTGATTGAGAAGGAGGGATTGAAAAGAAGATGACTTATAATATAAGTATATGTAGTAATATACAAACCTCATCATGGTTCATACGAAAACTGACTAAACCCACGCAAACCCCAGCAAACACCCATGGCTAACAACTGCCATCGGTGCAAATTAAATATCAGCAGTGTGTGGGCGCTGCTATCTTGATTCCAATCTTGTCTTGGCAACAATCGGTTCTTAAGACAGTTGGAATTTTATGTCAAACTCCCAGGCCAGTCTTTAGACAGCATCTGTAATGGTCTGTGAGTAAAAGACTGATAAAGGTGTACTGCAAAATCCCCATATACTGCAATACAGTAGTATTGCATTATATGGTCAAAGTAATCAAATACCCAAGGGTTCAATTACCCTAGAGCAGTGGTGGCGAACCTATGGCACGGGTGCCAGAGGCGGCACTCAGAGCCCTTTTTGTGGGCACTCGGGCCATCACCCCAGCACACCAGACAGGACTCAAACAATCTTCCAGAAGTTCCAAGCAATTTAAAGGATGCTGTTTTCACTCATATATTAAAGTGATACTGACTTTGTTACTTGGGAATGTAGGCAGAAGAATGAGTAGACAGGGCCGAATTATCACTGGAGGATCTTCTGCTGGCCCCACGATTCTCAGAGTACAGAGGGACACTGGAAAGAAGCTAAAATGTTGCAAATTTTCCATCTTGTCCTGCAGAGGCCAATATGATGGAATGTTGTTGAGGAACATGGAGCAATAAGTTACTGCTTTAACTTTTGGTTGGCACCTCGCAATAAATAAGGGGGGTTTTGGGTTGGAGTTTGGGCACCCGGCAGCTAAAAGGTTCGCCATCACTGCCCTAGAGGGTGTAAAAATACAGTAAAGGAATATTTAAAAAAAATGAAAAAAGAATTACAAAAAAATGAAAAGTTCTAATCCCCATCCCATCAGTTCTAACTAATAAATAATAAATAGAAAAGTAAAATCATCACCGAAAATGCCAGACCTATCTTAACATAAAACCAGTTAAGATTGACACTTTTTTTTTGCAAAATGTAAAGTGCAAAAAATGCATCACATAACATTTTGAATAAAAAGTGATCAAAAGGTCGTACAGTCCCAAAAATGTCATCTTAAAATGTATTAAACATAATAAAACCCATATAAATTAATCGCTGTGATTGCACCAAACCAAAGAATAAATTTGGAGCACACAGTTAAGCGTAAATGTGTTTTTTTCGATAATTTCACCACTTCTTTTCAGTTCACAGAATGGCGTATTCAATACTGTCTCTAGGAAGAATATTTTTTTTTTTGTAGAAAACAAGCTCTTATAAAGCTCTATACATGGAAAAATAAAAAAGTTATGGATTTTTGAGGGTAGGGAGCAGTGATGTTAAGGGGTTAATACTGCTTCTCTTTGTATTTGTCAATATTATTAGTCACAGTATATCCAGGCACATTTTAATTGCTTATATTGTTCAAAGTCTAGATAGCTTCCACCTACTGATACCTTACCTGATGTAGTAATGAAACCATTTCTTTTGACCAGGCGGGAGGGTAAGTCACAGTCGCTGTATGGAACACATGGACTATGTCTGTTGCTGCACTACTTGAGTGAATGTGGAAGGGTCTCTGGAGAAAGAAGCAAACACGATTAGAGTTAGAATAGAATCAATGTCAACATATCATGTGTTCAGAAGAAATTATGAATATATAATGTAGTGACAAAAGTGTCTACGATATTGGTTACTTGTATAATCACTCATTGCTAAACATAAAAACTCTGCAACAGAAATAACAATGAACGTAAACAAACATAATAACCACTTTTTCGCCACTTTGTATCACTTAAAATTTTTTATAAAAAGTTAACAAAAGGTCATCTTGTTCCATAAAAAATGACTCCCTATACAGCTATGTAGTCCAAACTATGAAAAAGTTATTAGCATCAGAATTAGGTAAAATCAACATTTTTTTGCACATTTTTAAAAATGTATTAAAACATAATAAAACCTATTCAAATTTGGTATCACAGAAAATGACACCTTAAACTGCTCTGTAGACACCAAAGTATGAAAAAGATATTGGCTGCAGGATATGGTGAAATGTGATGTACAAAGGATTCACATTTTTTTAAAAAAAACCTTAATAATACCTAAATAAAATTTGCAACTCCGTGATTGTACTGACCCCAAAAAATAAAGGGTTGTTACCATTTGGAGAACACAGGGAAGCTGTAAAAATAGAACCCATAAGAAAATGGCGCAAATATGTTTTTTGTGTGAAGTTTTGGAAGTTTTTTCCATCTTCCCAGAACATTGCTTTGGATATTAAGTACAGTTTGATATGCAGAAAATCCTCATAAATCTATGTAAATGGAATCATTAAAAAGTTATGGATATTTGAAGCTGGCGAGTGAAAAACTGAAAGGCAAAAAAGCAAAAGGGGCATCGGCGACAAGGAGTAAATGATAAAAGACAAATACAAATGATCAAATCCCTCTGCAGAGTCTCTATGCCTGGAAGGGATTGTAAGGCCTCCTGTCATTTGAACAAAAACTTTTTTTTTTTATAAATACAAATCTGTATTATGTTATACAAATACAGAAATAAAAACATCATATACATTATACATAATAAAAAGGGTATTTTATATAATATATTAACAATATTTACATAATCCCCTACCTTCCCCCTCCCCTCACCCTTCCACTGCAGAAAGAGGAAAAAAAATAAAATAAAATAAATAAATATATATATATAATTATCTCAAAATACTGTGGCTTAAAATATTTGGAAAAAAACACTGCCAGTCCTATAGTAGCTATACTTGCCTCTACACTGTACCCCAAAAACAAACAGCAATTTTTTTAAAATGAGGAAACATTAAAATTGACAGAATAAGTTTCTCCCTGTTGGCCACCAGGGGGAGTTTCATTCATGTACTCTTTACACACAGAGCATAGCAAACAGGGGAGTGGGAAGAGGAGCCTACACATTATGCAATATATAGGCTACGTTAACAAAACCAACTCAAGGGTCTTAGTTACATTTTGATAAAATTGCATAAACCGCTTACTACTTCATGGGGACCTTGTTTTAGTGGGTCCTAACACTATAGGGTGATGCATTAAATGGCGTACACCGTCGCCGCAACACAGCGCCAGAGGCCGAGACCCAGAAGCCCCCTAGTACCAATACAGGCATCTTAATTGCAGACACCTGTGATAACTGTTACAGCTGTTTATTGTAGCCTAAGGATAAATTACAGTAAATTACCAACATCCAGAGGTCCGTTTGTAACTAGGGGTCATTTGCTAGTCGAGTGTTCCTAAGTAGGGGATCGCCTGACCTGTTCACAGAATGCAGTATTGCATGGTGTCTGCTGTTTTGTGGTGTAGATGGGGACACGGGGCCCTGAACCACTGGGGCTTAGTCTGCCCGTATGGGTGCACCGTGAAGAGGTTAGAGGTTTATGCAATTTGATCATAATGTAACTAAGAACCTTGTGTTTGTGTTGTTAATGTAACCGAGACACTATAGATTATTTTATAGTGTGTGTATATCAGGGGCGCACCTGCCATGAGGCGAGTTGAGATTCTCGCCTCAGGCGGCGCGCTTCCTGCTACACTAGGGGGCGGCGTCGGGCTCCCGCCCGCCGGAATGTGTTACGGCCGATACATCTCCCCGACCCCCCCGCCCATCACATCCACCTGCCCGCAGCCGGCACATGTACCTGCGGGCCTTCAATTCCCCCACAGCCCGCCCATCCATTCAACACGCGCGCGGCTGTCATATGTACCTGCGCGCCCACAGAAATTTCCCCCTGCGCACCGCCCTACACTTCCCCTTGCGCGCCCGCTGACACTTCCACCCCCCGCAGCCCGCCTAGCTCATCCACCGGCCCAGCACAAGCACCACTCCCCACCCCAGCCCAATGTCCGCGCTGGTCCCCCCCCTCCTTCACCGGCCGTAACCCCCCTCGGTCCGTCACTGCCAACCACCCCCCCCCCCCCCCGCTCCGACATCCCCGGCAACCCCCTCTCCCCCCCCCCCCCCGCTCCGACATCCCAAGCAACCCCCCCCCTTCCACCAGAGGACAAGGCCAAAGAGAAAAGAAGAAAAAAGAGTAAAGGTAACTTCTATGTATGTATATGTGTGTGTATGTATAGATTTGTCTGTGTGTATTTGTATGTATATGTGTATGTATATATGTAAATATACATATATATATATATATGCATGTCTGTATATTTGCTGTATATACTGTGTGTATATATATATATATATATATATATATATATTCTGTATTTAAAATATACTATATGGAGACACGCTGTATGTATTATATGCTACATGGCAGCACGCTGTATGTATTATACGGTATATGGGGGCACGCTGTATGTATTATATGGTATATGGGGGCACGCTGTATGTATTATATGGTATATGGTGGCACACTGTATGTATTATATGGTATATGGCAGTACGCTGTATGTATAATATGGTATATGGCGGCACGCTGTATGTACTATATGGTATATAGTGGCACGCTGTATGTATTATATGGCATATGGTGGCACACTGTATGTATTATATGGTATATGGCAGTACACGGTATGTATAATATGGTATATGGCGGCACGCTGTATGTACTATATGGTATATAGTGGCACGCTGTATGTATTATATGGTATATGGCGGCATGCTGTATGTATTATACGGTATATGGCAGCACGCTGTATGTATTATATGGTATATGGCGGCACGCTGTATGTATTATATGGTATATGGCGACACGCTGTATGTATTATATGGTATATGGCGACACGCTGTATGTATTATATGGTATATGGCGACACGCTGTATGTATTATATGGTATATGGCGACACGCTGTATGTATTATATGGTGGCACGCTGTATGTATTATATGGTATATGGGGGCACGCTGTATGTAATATATGGTATATGGCTGCACGCTGTATGTATTATATGGTATATGGCAGCATGCTGTATGTATTATATGGTATGTGGCGGCACGCTGTATGTATTATATGGTATGTGGCAGTACGCTGTATGTATTATATGGTATATGGCGGCACGCTGTATGTATTATATGGTATATGGCGGCACGCTATGTGTATTATATGGTATATGGCGGCACGCTGTATGTATTATATGGTATATGGCAGTACGCTGTATGTATTATATGGTATATGGCGGCACGCTGTATGTATTATATGGTATATGGCGGCACACTATGTGTATTATATGGTATATGGCGGCACGCTGTATGTATTATATGGTATATGGCGGCACGCTATGTGTATTATATGGTATATGGCAGTACACTGTATGTATGATATGGTATATGGCGGCACGCTGTATGTATTATATGGTATATGGCGGCACGCTGTATGTATTATATGGTATATGGGGGCACAATGTATGTATTATATGGTATATGGCGGCACACTGTATGTATTATATGGTATATGGTGGCACACTGTATGTATTATATGGTATATGGCGGCACGCTGTATGTATTATATGGTATATGGCGGCACGCTGTATTGATTTTATATGATATGGCGGATTGTTTTATGTATATTGTTCTTTGTAGTAGCTCGCTGTGTGTATTATATAGTTCATGGAGGGAAGCTTTATGTATTTTGCATTGCTTTATTTTCACATTTTTCACATTGGGTCTGTTCCTGACACACCTTGATATTTTACATGTATAAGGGGGGGGGGGGCGTTTTTCTATAGTTCGCCTCAGGCAGCAGAAAGGCTAGGTGCACCCCTGGTGTATATGCGTCCCAGATCTTTCTTCCTCCCAGTGTTCATACACAGCTATGCCTGTGCTGTTATGGGTCTGGAGAAACCAGCATAGCACCATGTACAGTATACCAAGTTTTCAAAATTTCTTCTACTGCTTTCAGTAAATCAAGATACTTGCCCATTCCCATTCATAATATTATCAAAGGTCATTGACCATGTAAAAATAATTTATGTTCTGTACCTTATATTGATTCATTAAAACCCTAAATGAGAGGGAAAAACTAAATACCCCCAAAATGGATAAAGTTATTATTTATTTCATTCATGCATTAAGAAGCAAATCTGGAGGATTTCGTACTTTATTCATTGGTATGCATGAAAAAATGCATATTAAATAAAAATGTATATGAAGTTTTTACTGAAAATCTAAAATTTAGCTGTTCTAATGAAAATTCTAATAGCTGTCCACAAAAAGGACGTCTATTGATGTATCTTCTATGACGTATTGGGGCACATTTACTAAAAAGAGTGCAAACTGCACTAAATGTGCAGGGCACCAGATTCAGGATTTCTGGCGCATGTCTTCATGAATCTGACGCCCCCTGCACTGTGCACCACATTTTTTGGTGCATCTTTAACAAAAGACTTGTGACACAATTCTGTTGCATGATAAATCTGGCGCACGGTCCGACTAAACACCGGAATGGCCCCTAATTTGTGTCGCATGATGCCTTGTGCAGCCTGTGCCATAAAAGTGTCGCGTGTGACAAATGTGGTGCAGACACTTCTTATGTACATGTGCAAGCAGTTTACACTAGAAAGAATGTGCAAAGTCTGACAGAAAAATGGCGCAAGGGGCTTATGAAATGTGCCCCATTGGGGGAGGGGGGATTTATCAATGTGTTTCAGGTTCTGTCAGTTTAATGGAGGAAAACCCTAGTTATTTTCTGTGCCAGATTTAATAAATCTGGTGCAGGGTAAGACTGTCGTTTTCCAGTTTAGACTTACTTTAAAGCGGTCTTAACTCTGCGTCAAAATTTTTGGCGCACAGAAGATTCAAATATGCTACGCCTCCTTTTAGACTAAGTCACGCTTCTTTTCCGAAGGCCACGCCCCCTCAGTCGGACAAGTCGGAAAAAGGCTAAAACAGGTCTAAAAAGCCTTGATAAATGTGGTATTTCACACTGTTTTTTTGGCGCAAAACCACCAGAATTGTGGCGCAAGCGCGTTAATACATCCCCCCATTGTGTTTGATAATAGAATGATCACAGCAAAGCAATACAATCATTTGTACAAGTAGAATGAGCACATAAGTTTACACTGAGGATCACATACCCTGCCTCTTAGAAGCTCATATGCCGTAACTCCTAAGGACCACCAGTCAACAGAAAACGAATAACAGATCTGACCTCTTGGGTAAAACATTTCTGGAGCTGTAACAGATAAATGATAAACTTCTAAATTTCTGCATTTAAAATGCTTAAATCAATAAATATATTACAATATACTAATATATGCAATAATATTCTATATAAATACTATAATCAGAATCACTATATTTCCGTTATTCATCAGAAAATAATACAGTATTTCACATTAGATATGTATAAACTGTATACACTGGTGTTCACAATGCTATGGACTTTTGACTTTCACCATCCACTGAATGAAAGACGACTATAATTTTATAGACATCATCTTGGCTATCTCATACATAAATATGACCTGCAACTATTTAGCAGATGCTTTGTTATGCAAATTCTTATGTTACTACAAAATCTCAATTACAAATTTTTAGTATTTTGTAAATCCCCTTTGGCTATTTGGGTGCAGTAACATGTTCATTTTTGAAGATGCAGTTTTTTCAGCCAAAAGCAGGTATGGGTGATGGGTTGAGACAAATAACGGAAAGGTGCTGCTCCTCCTCCTACTTTTACTCCATTCCTGGCTTGGGCATCAAAAACTGCATTTGAAAAACTGAACGTGTGGTTACACCCTCACACATCTACACATTCTGAATACCACTCGTCACACTTGGATACAAATACGGTTCTTTCTTCAACTCTTATGACAGGTGTTTGGGTTTAAAGAGAACCTGTCAGGCAAAATAACCCCCCTAAACTAAATATATTTTCATAAACTGCCATTAGAGAGCATTGCCTCTATCCCTTCATTGTCCCTCTACATGCCTGTAAACCTAAGCAATGAGGTCCTAAAGCTGTATGCAAATGACCTGTGAAATGTCCAATGAGTCATTAGCATATTCAAGCTGTCCAGCTTATTCATGAGTGGGAGGCACAGCCACACCCCCAGTGCTAGACTGACAGCTGCTCCATGTAATGGCTGCTCCATGTGCTTGCTGGTGGCCACACTCCCAGCAGCCTGTATGTGAAAGCTACAACAGCTCCAGACTGCAGCCATGTTACAGCAGAACATGTCAGGTACTTGTGTAGCTGATGTCTGTGTCTCTGTGTATTAGGAGGATGCAGCATGTCAGCAGATGCAGCACACACACACACCAGCAATGCTTTACTATACATTATACACAGACATGAGCAGGGGGAGGAGAGGGGAGGGGTAACAGGGGTGACATCACTGCCTCTAACCATGTGACCAGGCTCATTTACTTAATAAAGAATAGATGATTTTATAATGATTAATGTATGAAATAACTATATAAAGGCTGGGATGGGATCATTGTGAGCTGCATTGTGACAGAAATAGTGACAGAGACCTGATGATAGGTGTCCTTTAAGTCTGGGGACTGTGGGTGACAATCCAGAAACTCGGTTTAATTGTTATCAAAGCAATATTTAGCGAATCTCAAATGCTTTGGGACATTGTTAGAACACCATTTCACCCTTTCCATATCCATAGTACTTAGTGGGGTTTGCCCATGAACGAAAGTTCTCAAATTATAACCCCCTAATGATGTTTACACAATAAAGATTATTTTTAACTCCCTTACTTGACACGCAGAAAAAGAGAGGTCAGAGATCAAAGACGATGAGATCCATGAGATGGATATAACTCACAATGACTCTCCGTTTTGTAACGGAATCAAAACGCACTGGACCGGGCCGTGGCTAAACACAATTGCCCTCTGCAATCACCACCCGGTGTCTAAATGCAACAAGACACCGGGTCCTGATTGCCGAGCGCATGAGTGCACATAGAAACGCATTTGCATTTGGCCGCGGCCGGGTACAGTGCATTTTGATTCCGTTCCAAGCGGAATCAAAATGGTAACATAAGACAGCACCAGTCTCTGCACACTGCTACTTGCTGGCAGAAAGTGCCTGTGTCTGAACTGGTCTTGTAATACAAGGAGGGGGGGGGGGGCAGAGATCACACTGCATCAAGCAGACCAGAGAATCAATTCATAAGAAGAATCTGAAGATTTACGGTGAGATTCTGGGGCAACCAAAATTGTGTACAGCAGGACTGTTAGAGACAGGTTGGAATTATATCTGTGAAATGCTGTATTTTTGTTAATAACAGTGAATAAGAGAATGTGTTATTTTGTTGAGTACATTTAAGAATCTTGTTTTTGCAGGGATATCCCTTTAAGTATATGAATTAACTCATCTTATAGGATACTCACATATAGCTCAGCATTGAGACCACCATCTATCTTGGTTAAGTATCTGCAACACCCCCGCCAATACATAGGCAGGCTGGTAGTTGCGAAGGCCCTCTACCTGTCAGGATCCATCTGGTGAGCCTGCGCAACTCACCCAAGGGATAATGCAGGGAGATCTCTGCAGCTGCGGCCTCTGCCTGGAAAGGCAATAGTTAAATGGGTGTAAGATGTTATCCAATTATGTGGCTGTATTGTAAACTGGAGTGTGATTGGAGATTTGCTACCACCTGACCAAGGGGGGGTATAAAACCCCTGTGCAGGGGGAGAACATGCTCATAGCAGTGAACAGAGAGACAGTGTGTAACACACCTTTAGAGCTGTTACAAAAACGAATCCCAGGATCTGAGTCAGGATACTCCAACCAGGAGGTGCAGCTTCCATAGTTTGGACACAGATCCATCTCCATTATCCCAGCCTGCATCTACTATCAGGCTGGTGCTTTATTCCTGAGGACCACTCTCCACGACCACTGCAGAACCAGAATCTGAATCTGCTGTTTGACCGTTTAGGCCAGTTGCCTGCTACCTGTTGTTCAACAAAGATCAACCGTGAGTTGATTTGCACAACGTTACCTCCGCCTGATCCCTGGATACAGCTGTCTACCACCACGGGCTTCCCCATTCATTACAAAGGGACCTATCTTACAGACAATCGGCTGTTGTCCCAGGGAGAACCAGTACATCAGCCTCTCCCTCCATATTTCTTGCACACACTACCTGCTGAAGACCTGCCAGGCTATGGGACAGCCCTCCGGTCCCAATACCAAGCACCGTGACAACAGCATGTCCTAGGCCGCAATCGCCAGCTACTCCGCTATTCCAGGCCCCAAGAAAAGGCTAGGCCCTGGTGGGGGATGTTGCATATCCAACAACTTTGTCTGTGAAACAACCCCATATCACCAGGCTTCCTCCACCTGACTTGACAGTTCCTTCACTTAATCTTTAGGTTTAACTCCTTAACCCTAGATTCTTCCACTCCCATTTGCATTCAGCAAAGCCCAGTCGATTGATTTTGTTCTATAATGATATTGAAGTTTAAGCGTCTTATTTTCGCCTCAATTCCAGACTAATATAAACAGCATAAGGCAAACACACAAGGAGAATCCCAGAATCTTGTTACAATGAATGAGATGTGAACATGGAATTTCTACTATACAAAAAGTCCTGCTATCAGGTTAAAGGTCAGCACTGTACTTTCTCCTACTGCTGGTGCTAGGCTTTTCTGAACCATTTGAGCATTACTGAAACCACATAGCTCATTGTGCTACACCATTTGTAACCCAAAATGGTGTGTTCACACATTCCGCTAGTGTTACATTTTGTAACCCTAGTACATGGGGAACAGCACTTTGCCAAGATCACATATTTGTTTCCAGTGATGCAAGTTTAAATGCAAGATACTGGGTGCTGGTTTCACATGTTTTTCACTGGAAACGCGATGTGATTGGGAAAAGTCCCGTCCACCATGCTCTAGGGCTTCGTTAGGAAACGTAACACTAGCGGAACATGTAACACCCAAAGTCACCACTTCCATAGTAAGGATACATTCCCGTCTTGTCTTTTGCATACCATGAGGCCAGGAAGGCTCCAAACGTAAATGCTGATTGTGTCCATAGACCTAAACTGTCAGGTAGAGGCAATAACAGAATCATTTTGGCCCTCATTTGATAAGTAGAAAATGGCAGAAAACATAATAAAAACACACGTCAGACTTCGCTATTGCATCCTCCTGGCTGTGATAAAAAAAATTATGCATTTAGCGGAAGTCGTAATAGTCAATGGGAAGTGGATGCCATTGTATGGCATCTATCTCCAGCCTCTACTACATGTTTGGTGTACCAACTGTCCATAAAAAGCAGAGGCACCCTAAATATCGGCAACAGCAAATTGTGGCCTGATGCTGATGTTCGCTCCTCCTACCGTTTTCAAACCATCGACTGTACAAGGCGACACTGTATGTTACCTAAAAATTACAATTACATGCACTTTCTGCCCAAACCTCAACTATGTTCATTTCTAATTTGGACTTGTGACCATCGCATAAAGTAAGGTTATATGAAGAGACATTCCATAATATTCTGTCTCTATTCCAATACATCCTTCAAAAAGATGTTCTGATGAGACATAGCTTCTTGCACTACCCCAAGGCACCACATTTTATCATAGTTCACTTCACATTTTTCAATAATGCATCTGCTATATTATTATCCAGTGCTTTATAAAATGATACAGTACAGCGGATTTCAGAAATGATCATCTATCTTACCTTCAAAAGAATTCATAGAGGTCACGTTACAACTCTGTATCCATTCAGATCAACTTTGTAGATTCATTATTGGTTTATCTCAACTTACATTATACTTCCCTGCAAGATCAACTCCTCTCATGGAGAAGCAGTAATTTGGCTAATATGACTGCAATACAGTCATATACATGCCAGTGATGATAGTAAGGGCCTGTAAAGGTGTGAAAGAACCCCATTTTGGTTGATATGGAAATGATGTAGGCTATATTTTAATGTACAAATATCTGAATGGATAATACAGAGATCTTTCTAGTGATCTATACCTAGGACTGTGGTTAAGACAAGGAGGCATCCTTTACACCTAAAGGAGAGGCGGTTCTACCATCACCATAAACTGGGGCATCTTCTATGTCTAGAGGAGAGGTGGTTCTACCATCACCATAGGCAAAGGGTATCCCCAACACCTAGAGGAGAAACCGTTCTACCATTGCCATAGACAGGGGGCATCCTCTACACCTAAAGGAGAGGTGGTTCTACCACCACCATAGACAGGGGGCATCCTCTACACCTAGAGGACAGGAGGTTCTACCATCACCATAGACAGGGACATCCTCTACACCTAGAGGAGAGGTGGTTCTACCATCACCATAGACAGGGGGCATCCTCTACACCTAGAGGAGAGGAGGTTCTACCATCACCATAGACAGGGGGCATCCTCTACACCTAGAGGAGAGGTGTTTCTACCATCACCATAGACGGGGGGGGGGGCATCCTCTACACCTAGAGGAGAGGAAGTTCTACCATTGCCATAGAAATGAGGGATGCTCTACACCTAGAGGAGAGGCAGTTCTACCATTACCATAGACAGGGACATCCTCTACACCTAGAGGAGAAGCGGTTCTACCATCCTCATAGACAGGGGGCATCCTCTACACCTATAGGAGAGGAGGTTCTACCATCACCATAGACAGGGGGCATCCTCTACACCTAGAGGAGAGGGGGTTCTACCATCACCATAGACAGGGACATCCTCTACGCCTAGAGGAAAGGCAGTTCTACCATCACCATAGACAGTGACATCCTCTACGCCTAGAGGAAAGGCAGTTTTACCATCACCATAGACAGGGACATGCTCTACGCCTAGAGGAAAGGCAGTTCTACCATCACCATAGACAGGGGGCATACTCTATGTCTAGATGAGAGGTGATTCTAACATCGCCATAGACCGAGATTCTTTACTGAATAAGCAGTGAGACTCAGGAACTCTCTGCTACAGGAGGATGTTCAAGAGGAGCCTGGATGCCTTTCTGGGAAGCAAAAATCTCAATGATTATGGGAACAGTTAGTTGTTCTGACCTTAAATTTTATCCCACTATGGGCCAATTGGAAGATTTTTAGGTTGGATGCCTTTTTCAACCTTATTTACTATAATAACTATACAATTTTTTTTCTGTATATAATTTGGAATCACTTTTATATCTCCAATACTTTGCTACCACGTTTTGGCCAATTGTTTGATATCCATAGAAATTGCCCAAAAATGTTCAAACAAGTGCTATCTCTTCAAGGAGAAATATGCTTTAATTCCTATTTGGAGAAGTTTAGCTTTACTTTCCATTAACAAGTTCTCTTATACAGGTCAAATAAAATAAATGTACGTAAGTTTATGACTGCACTGCCGGACAAGTGGCTCCATCGGCCAGCTGTTGAGCTGTTTATCAGTATAATGTTGATTTTGGTGCACTGCTTGTAGTATTATTTAATGAGACCTGGCAAAGAATACAAACTGCACAAATCTTTGAAGATAGAGGTTGGCTTCGGTTCAGCTGATTTGTGAGGCTGTTCTGGCTCAGCAATGATGATGATACCACAAGTGAAGTAGCAGTTCAGCTTAATAGCATTCTGGGAATGGGTGCAGAATTAAAAGGCCTTCAGCATCAATAATGAGCCCGATCCCATTATGTATACACATTTACAATACTCTATACAGGAGCATTTAAGGGATACACAAAAAAAATACTAGATTCAAAACTTAAAGAGACGAGCATGGAAAAGAGTAAGGGAAGAATATAGAAAGATACAGAACTCTTACCCATGTAAGGTTTAGTGCCAGCAACTGTTGTTATCTTTGTACCTTGATTGACCATGGTGGCAATATTGAAATCGGTGATGTGCACATGCCCTGTACAAATACAAGAAGAGTAAACATTTCTAGAAAGTGAACAATATCAAGGAATCAACAGTAAGGCAACATACATCTCCAAAATAAGGTGTGGAACCAGCTTTTATTCACTACTCTAATAGGTTTTGCCAATGCATTTTTGTGTGTTGGTGTAAAACATACCTTATATACTCGAGTATAAGCCTAGTTTTTCAGCACAAAAAATGTGCTGAAAAACCCAAACTCGGCTTATACTCGAGTCAAAAAAATAAATACCCCTGCATATCTTCTGTGCGATCTGTCCGCCAGCTGCAGCAGGCTATATACACTGGGGCAGGGTCTGGCAGGCTATATACACTGGGGCAGGGTCTGGCAGGCTATATACACTGGGGCAGGGTCTGGCAGGCTATATACACTGAGGCAGGGGCTGGCAAGCTATATACACTGGGGCAGGGGCTGGCAGGCTATATACACTGGGGCAGGGTCTGGCAGGCTATATACACTGGGGCAGGGGCTGGCAGGCTATATACACTGGGGCAGGGGCTGGCAGGCTATATACACTGGGGCAGGGTCTGGCAGGCTATATACACTGAGGCAGGGTCTGGCAGGCTATATACACTGGGGCAGGGGCTGGCAGGCTATATACACGGGGGCAGGGTCTGGCAGGCTATATACACTGGGGCAGGGGCTGGCAGGCTATATACACTGGGGCAGGGGCTGGCAGGCTTTATACACTGGGGCAGGGGCTGGCAGGCTATATACACTGGGACAGGGGCTGGCAGGCTATATACACTGGGGCAGGGGCTGGCAGGCTATATACACTGGGGCAGGGGCTGGCAGGCTATATACACTGGGGCAGGGGCTGGCTGGCTATATACACTGGGGCAGGGGCTGGCTGGCTATATACACTGGGGCAGGGGCTGGCTGGCTATATACTGGGGAGGCTGTGACCAATGCATTTCCCACCCTCGGCTTATAATCTGCGTGAGGGGATGCCTTAGCCCCTCTGTGTTGTAGCTATGTACAGGCTGTTACTCTCTGACGGTGCTGAGGAAACATAGAGGAGGGTGAGACAGTGTAACAGCCTGCACA
Organism: Engystomops pustulosus; assembly: GCF_040894005.1. Classification (NCBI taxonomy): domain Eukaryota; kingdom Metazoa; phylum Chordata; class Amphibia; order Anura; family Leptodactylidae; genus Engystomops; species Engystomops pustulosus. Next base: position 66,539,412 of record NC_092414.1, on the reverse strand, counting down.
GTGAAACATCTTATGTAGCTACAGCACAGAGGGCTTCTGGTAAGGCCCCCTAGAGCCCTTTGGGCTCATTAAATACTTTTAGAATCTGATTTTAGAAGGAAGGGGGTCATGGATAAAAAATATAAGAAGATTACAACAATCACAATGGGGCTTATCTACTAAGGGTCCGGGGTTCGCATTTTCGTCGGACTTTGCAACATTTTCTGGATTTGCGCTGCTGGGACAGGTAATTAGCAGGGGATTGCATCACACACGATCTGCGTCAGCTTTCATTTCACAGAAATCAGAGTGGCAATCCGACTGATTCGGACTCAGCGCGGGATTTAACAATCAAATTGTGTCGCACCCAATGCACTTACATGCACCAGGAAGAAGAAGGTGAACTCTGGGGGACATGAGCCGGGAAGCGACACACCCAATCTTAGTGAATTGCAGCACAGTGCATAATTGCCGGAACAATGCACTTTGGATGAACTACTCGGCCGGGTAAGTAAATGCCCCCCAATGTCTGGATATATGCGTACGTGTCCCTGGTTTATCATGTTTGACTTTGATGGTAGATTTTTTTAAAACTATATTGCGTAGTATACAGTACCTGAAAACCATGGTCGGACTGGCCCACCGATGTACTAGTGAAAACACAGGTGTACCCCCTGAGGCCTATTAGCTCCGCCCCTCCCACAGCTGACTCTGCCCTCAACAACTGCACATTTCCCCCATCGGCCATGTCGGGATTTCAACTCTATCTGTGTCCGGAAAGGGGTGTTCTATACTATACCTGGTGTGACACAAAAGGTTTGTGCGTGACTCATATGTGGTGCGGACACTTCTTAAATACATGTGCAAGAAATTTGCACATGAAAGAACATGAAAAGTCCAACAGAAAACTGGCACAAGGACCTTAAATGTCCCAAATATATTAAATGTGCCCCAATTGCAAACCACATCTCACATCCCCCATGAGATCTTTGTGCGACTCCAGGGCCTGTCATTTAACATCATCTGTAAAAGTCTGCCAGAGGCAGATCACTAGCAGAATGACTATATACTGTATATACCATAGTAACAGCAAATAGCATCCAAGTGCCCGAAAAGCCACTTTTTCTGCCATTTTGAATCACATCAAAATTTATGTAAAAAAATGATCTAAAGGTAGTAAAGTCACCAAAATGGTAACAATAAAAATGTCAGCTCAACATCTTACATATGCCCATACACCAATGTATAAAAAAATGTATTGGCGTAATATTTACATTTTTGAAAATGATTAAAGGAAATCTACCACCGGGATGAAGTATTGTAAACCAAGCACACTGACATACTGGTGTGCCCCCTCTGGCAGAATATGTTCTTCTTTAAGCTTCTTATACCCTTGTTTTAAAGAAAAAAGCCTTGACAAATTATGCAAATGAGCCTGGTGTCTCCAGGCTCCATCAACACCTATGGAGCCTGGAGCCCCTCAAGGCTTATTTGCATAATTTAAAAAGCCTTTAAAAAAATAACAAGGGCATAAGAAGCTGAAAGAAAAGCACATCCTGACAGAGGGGGCACACACCAGTAAGCTAGTGTGCTTGGTGTACAATTCTTGATTCCGATGGAAGGTTTCCTTTAAAACATAATAAAACCTATAAAATGTTGGTATCTCCATGATTGTACCCACCCAAACAATAAAAGGGTCACAAATATGTAATTATATGCAAAAACAAAGCCCACAAGAATATAGCACAAATGTTGTTTTTTTTAGTTGCCTTCTCTACTTTTTGAATTTTCTCTCATGGAAAATTAAAAACATGGAATATTAAAAACTGTCACTAAGAAGTACAATTTTTTACACAGAAAACAAGCCCTCTGAACACACGCAAATAAAAAACCAAGAAATGCAAACGCAAAATGGAAAAGGGCTTCAGCAGGATTCAGGATGTGTGCTACAGTGGGTCTCCTGCTGCTGTTCCTTCAGGTACGATCATTGTATCAGGGTGATCAATAGAATGAGTATACTCATCCTGGTGTCGCCCTTTAGTAGCTAAACGTTTCTCCAGGACCAATAGTAATTCCTTTATATAGCGCACACAGAGCTTGCCAAAATGGTCCCTGTCCCCAATGGGGCTCACAATCTAGGCTACATTCAGACAACATTCAGGCTACATTCAGATGTGACTGCACACAGCGCCGTAATACAGGAAAAAATAGGACATGTCCTATCTTTCCCCGGGTACGGAACAGTATGTGCCGCTCCGTGCGCTCATTCCTGGCCTATGAGAGAAGTATATATGACGGCCGTATATATATGTCCCACAATGGTTGTGTGAATTTGCCATAATCAACCTACTAGTATGTTTTGGAGTGTGAGAAGAAACCAGAGGAAACTCACGCAAACACGGAGAGAACATAAAAACTTCTTGCAGATGTTGACCATGGGACTTGAACCCAGGTCCCCAGCGCTGCAAGGCTGTAATTCTAAACACTGAGCCACTGTACTCAGGATCCCTTTACAAGACAAACATTGACATGCATTGAGGGAAAACACTGTGAGTAAAATGTTCTTTATATTTACTTCATATGTGACCTAACAACTAATGTGGATTGTTGTGACCTGCTTTACATACTGTACACAATATAGTATTATGTAACTGTAGAGTTAACTTTATATTTCTGACCTAAAAGGCTATTTCCCCTAACAAAATACATTTTGCTTTGTCAACCATATTTTGCAGTAATTTTTTGTGCAATTTTTCCTCTTTGAATTAATCAGCAAAAACGGCTTTTTGTAAAACCTTATATTTGAGAAGTAGATGTAATGCAATAATGATAGTGTAAAATACATAATAGCTGCTTGTTAACACCACCACTAATAGCCTCTTTCCTTATTGTCAGCACTAGACCTTACCAAAAGCTCACTACTTAGTCAATGGTAGTTTGGAATAGCGGTCTGCAGTGTTGGAAAGATTATGGATATAATTTATTTTAAAAAAAGGTTTACATAATTCTACAAAATCAAACAACACATAAATCTTAAAGCCATATACCGGTATGTGCTCTCTTTCCTCTAGCACCCCATCAGTAATGTTGCATCCTGCACACCCAGCTACTATCCCAGAACTATTTGTTCTATTGCCCAAACTTTAAACAATGACTTGAAAATTATTTGACCTATTTCCAGGGTTGGCTCCGACCCGGTTCAGTAGGCCCCCATGGGCGGCAGAGCCTCAGTGGGTCCCTTTGCAGTGATGCCAACCCTGTCTATTTCTGTTATGTTATTACTGATAATATGAAAACTATAAATATTGTAAGGCAACGGAAGGGATTTACATCTCACTCAGATTACTCAGATGGTGAGATGAGAAAATCCAGATTGTGTTGTTTCAATGACCATGTTTGCTGAGCATTGTTTAAGTGCTGCGCACTGGGCATGACCGCGGCGTGTAAATGTCCCCACCGTGGATCGGACCCCCCGGTGTGCTTACAGGGGGATACGATCCCTCCTGCTGCAGCCTCGGGTTAGGCGAGTGCCCCAAGGCTGCTTGCTTCTCTCCCCGCCGGTTCCGCCTCCTGGCAGGACCCGGCTGTATGTAACTGAGCATGGTCCATATTTTTTTAACCCATGTGAAACACTTAAAGGGTTAAAAGACTTAATAGAAGTTGTTTTACATACGTTGAGGGGTGACGTTTCTATAGTGGGGTAATTTATGGGGTTTTACTATTATTTTGGCCTTTCAAAGTCACTTGAAAGCTGAGTTGTCCCTCAAAATGTGAGTTTTGGCATTTTTTATGAAAATGAGAAGAATGGCGCCTAACATTCTGCGCCTCATAATATCCTAGAAAAATGAGAGGACACATAAAACATCATCTCAACATAAAGCAGACATTCCGTAAATATTAATTTTCAAGCTTTTTTGGGTAGTTTTACTTCCTGTCTGGAAAGCAGAACATTTCAAACTTGGAAAATGAAGAATTTTTACAAACTTTTGCCAAATGTTCACTTTATTTCAGAACGAAACGCTAAATTTATCACTTAAATTTTATAACTAACATGAAGTACAATGTAAAACGAGAAAACATTCTCAAAATCACCTGGATATGTTAAAGCGTTCCGAAGTTATAACCAATTATCGTGAGACAGGGCAGATTTGAAAAATCGAGTCTGGTCATTGAGCTGAAAACTGGTGTCGGTGATAAGGGGTTAAGGGAATGGCAGGTAGGCTGGTAGTAGGACTTGCCACACCTTGTGGACACACTTGGGGAAACCCAGGTGTCTGGAATTGTCATGACTAAGGATGCATAAGAAGTCTCCTGTAAGAGCTGACAATGGCAGAGCTTGGCCGGAAAGCCAGAAAGGTGTTTGCTTCTGCTGGAAACTGTCTTGGACTGCTTCATCAATTTGTTATAAAAAGTGGGGAAACCAATTTCTGTTTAATTAGTTTATTTTATGTTTTGATTCTGTGCTGCATTTTAATACTTCTGTTGGAGAGAATAAAACTCAACATTTGGACTGCTAATCTTGGAGTCATTGCCAACAACCCAGTCAGGATCTGGGGTTGCTGGGTCGTTGGCAATGACTCCAAGGTTAGCAGTCCAAATGTTGAGTTTTATTCTCTCCAACAGAAGCATTAAAATGTTTTCCTGGTCATGGGGGCATCTTCTCATAGCAGGTGAGTGGTCTGGCTGCATGTAGATATACATAGAGTATTGAATGACCTCAAGGCCAGTTAACAAATGAATTTAGTAATCCAGGCACAAGTAGATAAATAATTTAGAGGCAAGGGTCCTCATGTTCTCTCAGCCAGTACTGTCAGTCAGAACCCCCCTTCACTTGTGCTAGTATTGACAGTGACGTCTGTGGTGCTCTCTACAGCCCCATTGTATTTTCTCTTGAAAACATTTCCTGGATTGTGTTATAAAAAATAGAATATAAAGCCTTTGTTATTCCATATAGACGTATCCAGGCTTTCCTTCCTTCCCCGCTGAGCTACATTCACATCAAATCCAGTGCTGTCCTTAGTCATAGTACACACAGGGAATATAAAGGAAAAGATTGCAAACATCAACCCCTTTACAATATTATTTGCAGCCTTCTTCTGGGCATATACTGATCTGCATGGGAGAATAGGAGCCACGATATAAAGGGGATATGGAGAACAGTGGCATGATATAAAGGGGATATGGAGAACAGTGGCATGATATAAAGGTATATGGAGAACAGTGGACCATTATAAAGGGGCTATGGAGGACAGAAGCCACGATATAAAGGTGATATGAAGGACAGGGATCACAATATAAAGAGGTATGGAGTACAGGGGCCACAATATAAAGGGAATTTGGAGGACAGGGGCCACAATATAAAGGGATATGAAGGACAGGGGCCACAATATAAAGGGGATATGAAGGACAGGGACCACAATATAAAGGGGATATGAAGGACAGGGGCCACAATATAAAGAGGGTATGGAGGTCAGGGGCCACAAAATAAAGGGGGTATGGAGGACAGAGTTGATGATATAAAGGGGATATGGAGAACAAGGGCAACAATATATAGGGCCATTGGAGGACAGGGGCCACAATAGAAACGGCATATAGAGGACAGGGGCCAAAATATAAAGGGGATATGAAAAACAGGGGCCACAATATAAAGTGGATATGGAGGACAGGGGCAACAATATTCATGGGATAAGAAGGACAGGGGTCCCTCTAACTGATGTGCAGACAGCCTGTGACGTCACCCTTGATCCATCAGCTACAAAACATAATGAGCAGGCACATGAGGGCAGTCTACCATCAGTAAATCTGATTGTAAAAGTCCTTCACATAGCCTACAGGTACAGAAGGTTAGCCTGGAGCAAACTCCAAGGTGAAATGTTTCTTAAAGGGCCAGTGCACCATACAGGCAAGGACAAGAGAGTAGCACCATTGGCCAGAAAGAAATATACAATGGGCCAAGACAGGATACCAGCAACCATGTTCAGATGTGACTATTACCATAACCATAGAGAACTTATATTGTCAACCTGACAAGTATCTGTAAAGTTGGAAGTATTAAAATAAATGAGCAAGGAATGAGCTCAGGGAACCACCAAAAACACTTCAGAAAAACCCAGAGAGTGCTGATGATGGTAAGTTACAGGTTAATATTTTCTGCAGTTGCTTTTTTGTTAATACATTTTTTGTTTATACTTCAATGTGAACTTTGAGACAGACAATCCCACCAGAGTCCTGTGTATCTACCTGCATGAATATTTTATACAGACACCGTGACTGGGGGATGGGTATATGAACAACTTTCAGTGCGGTGGGAATAAAGCGCCTGTCAGGAATCATACATCAGGTACTCACATGAAGATCTGACAGAATTGATGTCCCATTTGTTTCTTCTGAGCGAACGCTTATACCCATGAGATGAGTGTCCTAATAAAACTTCCATACATAACATATGAATCTGCTCAATGTCACACATGCTAATTATTGTAAAATAAATTAACATAAAAGACTAGAATTATTTGTGAACCCCCACATCAGAACCAAGCATCTTATGTATTCATAATGTATTAGAAAAAGATTTTACCCTTATTTTTTTACCAAGATTCATATTCAGAGAAGACACTCATGGAAAATTGTTCAAAGATGACCTGTCAGGGTGATTTGGAACACTAAATAACCCACAGGTCCTTTAGCTGCACCAGCTTCATTGAATTACTGTCCACTCCCTGCTCAGGTCCGCCGCAGTTCACCTTCTTCTTCCAGGTGTATGTAAGTGCTTGGCTTGCGACACAAATTTGAATGTTAAATCCCGTGCTCAGTCCCGAATCCGTCGGATCGTCCGATAGCTGGCCCCCTGATTTGTGTTGTGTGAAAGCCAGCGGTATTTGAGACAGAAACCCCGGTGCAATGCTCGAAACGTCGGGAAACCCTATGAAAATTCACCCACAGGACCCTTAGTAAATAATTCCCAATATGTTATGTTATATGTGTCTATGTGCTCTAGATTTTGTATCAAGAGTTAAGATGTTGATACTGCTTAGGAATGGACATAAAAAAAAAAATTGCTTATTCACTGACATTTTATATTTCTGTGACGTTCGCTTCAATTTCCCTCTTTCATTCACTGTTTTTCATTTATTTATAGGAATAGAGATTTTTTTGGCCAATGAGATGTGATGTTTTTGTATACTTAGAAAGATCGGAGGCACTTGTCAGAAATAGCTTTTAAGAAGTGAATTACAAGATGGCTTGGTCAGGATGCTCTTCATTAAATGCACTTCTACAGCTAAAGAATCTGCTAATGAATTGATATTCATTAGAGAGTCCATAGATTAAAGCATGAAATGACAAGTGATGGAAGACTGAAAGGAGAAATAATATAAAAATAGGTGAAATGTCATTACGATATATATCTACATGCATATAAGAAACCTGTAGTGGTACTCAGATTTATTAATAATGTTATAGCAGAAGGGCAACAATGGAAAAGAATGTGTGATAGATTGTTTGGACAAGCCTTATGACGCCAATGTACAGAAGACGTAAACATTGCTACCACAACATTAGCTATTCCCGTCCTAATTATCCGTCCAAAATCTATTAGGACTGGAATAGGCAATGATCATAGGGTAAATCATCAATAACTCTTTCAATCCCTTGTATTAAATTTCCTACATAATCAGGAAGGTGGAATTTATTTCTGCAAAAAAAAATGCAAATATTTGAAAAGCCTACATCTGGATTCCAAAGATAAATCAGGTGCAACATTGTAGAACTCCGTGATGGCAAGCTTTACTGGGCGGTTGAAAAAGTCACAGTTATTTTTGGGAGAATCCACCAATATGGCCAAAAAGCCAAAAAAATTATAGAAAAAAAGAAAAAAATGTAATATAAATGACTCCCAATGACTACAAAAACCATAACAGTGGGTGGATGCAAAACTCCTGTTACAGCCAATTTAAAAAACCAAACTTACAGCCCAATTCAGATTCAATATTGGCTTCCTACACTTTGTTTTTCAACATTGCTAATATTTAATAAAATATTGTGCATATTCCAACTTTTTGCCAGACCCATTTGCAAAGACAAATTTTTCAAATAAATAAATGTGCTCATACTGTTTAGCATTTTTGCTGCTCAACGGGAATATTTATCCATACAACAAAATGTGTTATAATTTGAGACAAAAAAAACTGTCTGGAGACACACGAAGCATAATTTCTGCACATTAACCCAATGCAACAGAATTTTATGTTGGGTCACTTTATAACTACATGTGCAAGCTGTTTGTACTGCAAAGTCATACAAAAACTGATTCAGGGGTTTTAATAAATGTGGGCCAATGTCCTCCTGCTATGGGCTAATTACAGATGAAAACAATAGCAGAAACTAGACTGGGGTGTAACTACCGTGGTAGCAGCCATAGCAGCACCTGTGGGGCCCACCTGACGAGACACAAAAGATTGGAGGATATGCACATTGTACAGCATAATATGTATATAACATATATGTGATGTCTATATGTTGTATATGTTCTATTTGTATATGGTGGGTATACAGTATGCTGTATGTGTCTATATATGTTGTAAGTCTGTATATGGCACTGTATGTGTGTACAGTATATGTAATGTGTGCATGTTCTAATCACATTAATCAAGAACAGTGCAAACAGCACTATGTGCAGTTTGCCTGTGTAGTGTGCAGAGGGCCCCAGATTCAGGAATTGTGGCGGACGTTCTTCATGAATCTGGCATCCTCTGCACTGCTCCGACAGAGTGCACCAACCTTTTTTTATGTACCTTTAACATTGGGCGTGCTGCCGAAGGTGGGCCATAGAGAGATGCTCCCCATATATGTAATATATCAAATACAGCGTAGAAAATCGATATAGCGTGCTGCCATGTAGTATAAAATAGATACAGCGTGCCTCCATGTAGTATAAAATGCATACAGAGTGCCGCCATATAGTGTAAAAAGCATACAGCCTGCCGCCATGTAGTACAAAATGCATCCAGAGTGCCACAATGTAGTACAAAATGCATATAGCATGCCGCCATGTAGTATAAAATGCATATAGCGTGCCGCCATGTAGTATAAAATGCAAACAGCGTGCCGTCATATAGTATAAAATACATACATTGTGCCGCCATGTACTATAAAATGCACACAGTGTTCTCAACTCGCCTCATGGCAGGTGGGCCCCTGGGCGTGGGACACATTTCTGTCGGACTCTGCATGATAAATGTGGTGCATAGTCCGACCAAGCACCAGAACGCCCCTTTGAGTGACAAAATTTGTGTTGCATGAAGAATAGTGCAGCCGTGCCACAAAAGGCTTGTGTGCGACACAAATGTGTTGCAGGCACTTGTTAAATATGTTTATGTATACACCTATATAAATGTGTGTGTATATATCAGTGTAATGTGTATATTTTTAAGCGGGAAGAGAGGGCCCATTCAGAAGTCTGCTACTACCTGTGCCCTACCTCTCGTAGTTACGCCCCTGAAACCAGCCATTGTCATACTGTATTCCCCACACATAAAAGAAACCCTATGGGGGCATTTATCAATTTGGGCACAGGGTAGCACTGGCAGGTGTCATATTTTTTTCTGGCATCTAAGGCATCTTTGTTGCGCAAGGGATTAATGATTTAGAGCATGAACCAAAAGCTTATGAACAAGGTGCTGCAAGGGAAAAAAAATTCAGACAGTTTTCGGTTTGAAAGGTGATAATAGATGCCCTTTATATTTTTTCTACAAATGCTGGTATTGCTGTACTGCATCCCAAAGGTGACTTAAAACCATATAACACATATGTCTGTAATATCTACATATGGTAAAGAAAGAAATTGCTCTTACCTTGCTCATCTAGAAGGATATTATCCGGCTTTATATCCCTATTAAAAAATAGAGAGTCATTAGTATATGTAAGTATATTAGAATAGTATATGTAAATTCATTTATATTTTTAATGCTATATATATATATATATATATATTCCAAATGTTATAAAGCACAGATTTCAGTTTGTTTTTAGCTTTGGGAAAATAAAGCTGCACTGTGATTAGTTGCTATGGGAAACTATTAGAATCCCTTGAATGGACTCTCGCTGCTGATTTCAGAGCTTTTGAACCACACCCAGGGCTGCCTTGCTGGGAGCTGATTGACAGTTGCCTTGTAGTATCTTATTCAAAGAAAGTTGAGTGGTTTTATTCTGGAACTCTGTGCTAGACTCAACTGTGGCTTGAGTAATACATGGCCAGGCCTGTCAGCTGATGGGGGCGGCATCCAGGGCTGAATAAATTCCCAGGGCTCAGTTCACTCCGTGACCTGTAGTATGACTGTTTCTGTTTTTCTGTACCTGATCCCCTGATCTTGAACCTAAACCTTCCAGTCTGAACTGGAGCCTGTATCCAAGCCAAAATCCAGGCTCAACCAGAACCCCAGTCTGAACTGGGGTTTGTATCCAGCCTGAGCTTGTACCCTGAATCCCAGCCTGAACTGTAACCTTTATTTGAGCTGGTAGTTTGAACTGTAACCTGTATCTAAACCTGTGTATCTGAACCTGTATCTGGAACCCTGTAACCGTGAACCTTTATCTGGAACCCCTGTAACCTGACCTGATCCAGAAACCTGTATCCATACTTGATTCAGAACTCTGTTTACTGTTCTGATCCGGTAACTCCCTGATAAGTATGCAGACATATAAGTACATGTCTGCATAGTAATCTGCCTTAACAGAAAAAATATAAATCCGAAAATCCATTCATCAACAAACTCTGGTATGCAGAATCTGAGGGTCCAATGGCCCATCCTTAAAATGGGTTACTGTCAGAATCCTCTGAATGGCCCCTGGTTGTTGAGTAGGTTAAAATGTCTTAACTTGGTGGTTTTTTCCCCTGCGTTTCTGAGGTGTGTTTTCATTGCACTTTTTAAAGGGGTTCCTTTTTTGGAAACGCATGCGTTTATGGTCTGCGTTTAGGAACGTATGCAATTACTTGCACAAACAGCATGGAGAACAAGATCGGGCATATCTACAAATTCCAAGCTTTGTGAATAAACCCTTCCATTTTTTCACTTTACTTGGGAGTGCTGCCTCAATTTTTGATATTTTGTACAAATTCCAAGAGAGAGAGCTGCATGCAATTACCGCACATCAAGCATTGCGTTTATAAAAACGCAAATGCAAGCAAAGATTTGAAAAAATACATCCATTTTCAGTGCTTGAAATCGCAACGGAAATGCAACAAAAATGCCCTTGTCTTTACTATATCTGGATACGCGAATCCTAAACATGTATCAGGAAAGCAATATTTTAAACCTATACTATATCTGGAGCCCCGTATCCTGAACTTGTATTTGGAAACCAGTATCCTAAACCTATACTATATCTGGAGCCCCGTATCCTGAACTTGTATTTGGACACCAGTATCCTAAACCTATGATATACCTGGAGCCCCGTATCCTGAACCTGTATCTGGAAACAAGTATCCTGTCCTGATCTGGGATCCTAAACCTGTACTCTGAGCCCTGTTTCAGAGCCTGAACCCTGAGTCTGTGTCTGGTATAAATAGAACCATTCTATATCCATAAACCTGAGGAAACAAGAAGTCTAAACAAAGGCCACTGCCGACAGTCAGACCCTGGGAAGGTGTAAATACGATCTGCCTTTCAGATACACTTGAGTAGACTTACAAGGCATTACCTGGAATACATAGGCTAATTACATCACTTTTCAGCTAATGTCCAGATCATATACACAGGCTGCAATGCGATACCTCACAATGAACAGCCCATTGAGGTGAAACTAATGATCACCTGAGCAGCCTGTGAATGAACAGCTTCAGTGGGAATAGTAATGGCATGCTTTCGGCTTCCTTTGTTTTTCAAAAAATTCCAAGAATGGCTGAATAAATACTGTACTGTCAGGCTACAAAAAAAGTCTGCTTACCATAAATACCATAGTTTTGCAAGAAAAAACTGTGCTGAAAAGTTTCAGCAAATTGAAAATGGTAAGATCTGCAAACATTAATTAACATGCTTATTAATTCAATATTTCCCATAATAATTTACTACAAGTTACTAAACTACTGAAGGAGGAGGTAGGGAATGTAAAACATGTATCGCATATTATAGGCGATATTCTTCCTATATTATTGCTAGATTATTTCTAATGTTCTGAGAATATTTTCTGGAATATACCTGGAGATCTTTTACAGAAAAAAAAACATTACCCCATATCTACATCGGCCCTCTCCATGCCTTTAAACATAAACATTGAGGCCTCTTGCACACTAGCGTTGCGTTTCACGTCAGGGTGCAATGCGTGAAAAACTGACGTTTTGGCTGCGTTTTTGTTCCATTTTTCCTTGGAGTAATTTGCGTTTTTGCGTTTTTCACGCGCGTGTTGTTAGCGTTGTTTTTGCGTTTTCGGCGCATTTTTGACGCGCGTTTCAATGGGAGACTCGAGCAGTTTTCAAAGGGACCATGATTTGGGATTAAAATGTGTTATTTAATTGAAAAATAATGTCTTCTGATAATTTGCAAACATCTGCGATCTATTCTTCACTGTTCCGCGCGTATATTATCTCCCGACAATTTAGCAGATGTGAAGAACAGTGAAGAATAGAATAAAACCAGTGAACACAGTGAACACAGTGACCACAGGATCATTTAAGATAAAAACACAGTGCAGAACACAGTGCAGAATAGATTACAGATGTTCGGCACATCTGCTTACTTGTCGGGAGATACGCGCGGAGCGGTGCGAACAAAATAGCATGTGAAGAACAATATATATGTGTGTAAAGAACACATTGCAGATGTTTCCATACATCTGCAATGTCTTCTTCACACATATATATTGTTCTTCACATGCTATTTTGTTCGCACCGCTCCGCGCGTATCTCCCGACAAGTAAGCAGATGTGCCGAACATCTGTAATCTATTCTGCACTGTGTTCTGCACTGTGTTTTTATCTTAAATGATCCTGTGGTCACTGTGTTCACTGTGTTCACTGTTTTTATTCTATTCTTCACTGTTCTTCATTGTGTTTTTTTAATTAAATGATCGTTCGCGAGCAGGGGAAATACTGTTATACTGGTCACCTAGCAACCCTTACGTTTAAAACGCATTGCACTCGCATTGCACTTGCAATGTTTGCGAGTGCAATGCGTTTTTGATACGTCCCCATAGACTTGAATGGGGCGTGAAAAATGCGCGTGAATCGCAAAAATAGAGCATGCTGCGATTTTGACGCGCATGCAAACGAACGCAAGCACGCGCGTTGAAAACCACGCAAATGGAGAAAGACCCATTGAATACAATGGGACAGAGTGCAATGCGAGTTCTGCGCGTCAAATGCACGCGCAGAACTCGCGCGTGAAAAACGCCAGTGTAGAAGGGGCCTGAGTTGAAGTTGTTTGCAAAGGTTCTGAGGTGAGTCCAATCAGCCTCTTCCCTGATGCTGAGTTCAGTTTATTCATCAGTCTCCTGCACAAGTGATGTGTCGTTGTGATATAATCGGGTTAAAAGTGGAGTGGTGTGGGGTGATTGGCTTGCGGCTCCCTATTATATATTAAATAGGGAGCCGTTCAGCAGTCATAAGAGCCAGCACACTAAGAAGAGCAGTAATTCCCATCACCATCCTGCACAGCCACACTTCCTGGTTTTTGATTGACAGCCCATATAATGATGCCACACGCATTGCTGTTCTGTGATCTCTACTGAGAGGAACTGGTGGTCACTGGCTGACCCTCCACTCAACTCCATCCTCCAATCTCTCACAAAACTTGTGAGAGGAGCAGTGTTCAGCTGCCAGTGATTACAGTATGCATTCTCTTTACAGGGGATGGGAGGTCAGGTACTTCATGTACTGCTGCCTGATCTGTGTCTCTCACTGACTGTAGCTAAAGCAAACTTACCAGGGCAATGATTTACTTTTCGTTACCCAGAAAAATAAGCAGGGGGAAGGAGATGGCAGAGTAAACAGGGAAGTCTCAACCTGGGTCAACTTCCTCAGTCAGAGTGCCAATTGTCATTTACATAATAAAGAAAATGTGATATTTTTTTTTTAACAATTAATGTGTGGATTAATATGATCAACAAGGCTGAGATGGAATCCTTGTGAGCTGCTCTAAAATGTAGTAATGTAAGAACAGCTGATGTATAGATGCATGCTGTGATTTCATGTGATCAGATACATTCAAGGGTATTGGACATCACACTGGTCACATGACATGAACTGCTGATTAGTAAGGAGGTATAAGCCATGGAGAAGTGTATATGGAAGGGTCTAGATGAGCAGGACACACCCCCTCTGATGCCAGGTAATATACAAATAAAGTTTATGGGGACGTGAGGGAAACAATTTTTAGATAAAAGAATGGTGTCCGTTAATTAATTGGGATCTATGTATATGATTACTTACTTACTTGATTCATTTATTTGAAACAATAATTTACCATACTGAAAATGTAAATGACTTCAGCTTGACCTATATGACATAAGTGTCCTAAACTTTAAAGAGTAACTGTAAAGGTTTCTTATTTTTCACAAATCAATAGCTCTTGGGATGTGAAACTACTTTGCTGATTATCTTTTTTACCTATATTACCAGTATTTTCCTTGCTATAGCCCTCAGATTACCTTAGTGCTGCAATGGATGCCTCCTCTCCATGTGCTGATAAGAAAATGCCAGAACTTTGGTAAGAAAAGGACGAGCAGCACATAGTAGGCATCAGGCGTTCTGTTTGTTATTAAAAGTGGAATCGCATATAATAATTTGGTAAAAAACTATAGCTTTACAGTTACGCTTTAAGGTCTAAAGCATATGCAAGGTACATGTTCATGAGACCAAAAGTAAAAAATGTTCTGTGTTGTGTAGTCCTACACATGCTGCAAAACATTGGTGCGACATTTCAGATGCACTTATACTGCATTTAAAACTGAATCACAAAATAATTGTAAAGAATCAATTTTAATTAAATTCTTAAATACATTTATTTATTTCTGAATTCTCATTTTTTTAAATTTAGTTTTTTTAGCAAACAATAAACGGGTGCATTATAGCAATACAAAGTAGATAGCAGAAAACAACAACAGCAGATACTTTAAGGAAACTTAGAACTTCTCTGATGGGGCCACTGAAGAAGTAGTTCAGCAGGATTTCTGCTTCCAGTCCCATTATACACAATACAAAAATATATTTGACCAAGTTACCTGCTGGTTCGTTTTAAGAGAGATCAGCATTTAGATCTCTATTAAACTTCTGGAGTCCAAGTCATGTGGGCGTCCCAAGCAGCAGCCTGAGTAATGGAGTGACAATTGGTAAAGATACCTTTTCTAACTGTGTTTTACTCAAAAGCAAAACCACCAAAAAATACATGTGTATAACAAGAACTGCAGCCACTTTGCTGTCTACGGCCAACCTGCTCGGTTGAAAACGAAGAAGGTGGAGAGTTGCCAGCTCTCCTCATCAATATCGTTCCTCTGCTTCTGCAGTAGCGATATGATGATGTCATTGCAGCTGCCGGTATCAAGGCCTCAAATATCAACAGCAGAAAAGGGAGAGGACACAAAAGAAGGGGGCCACAATATGAGGGTGGTCCACAGGATGGGGGCGACAATTTGAGGGGGAGAGATTATGGGGGCCACAATATGATGGGGGCCCACAGGATGAGAGGGGTGCAATATGAGGGGCAGATGATAGGGACCACAATATGAGGAGGGAATGATAAGGGCAACAATATCAGGTGGACACGTACAATAAAAAGGGAATATTGAATAACTCCTCTCAGAATGCAGATGATTTTAGACTTAAACGCATACGTTAAGTAAGTAGCAAGAAGTGTTTTCTAACATGGTAAAACATATGTTGCTAGTAACCAATCACAATCATTTAGCTGTAAAATATGTGCATTATGGAAGAAGTAACTCCAGATACATTGGAAATGCATTTAGAAACAAAAATCTTATGAACATGGCCTTAGGTTGCATTCATGCTGTAGTGTGAACACAACCTAAAAATGTGAATTTAATACTCCCATGTAGTAGAGGGTGGGCCCCCAGAATCTATTTCACTCGTGGGTACCAGTTGGACACTATGGCAGATTTGTGATTAAAATAGCGAATGGCGTGGAGGGGGCATAGAGGGGTCTAATGGCCGGTGGATTGGGCGGGCACTAGGCATTTGAAAAACGCAGGCGTATGACAAATCTCCCTCATAATGTAGTTGTTATTTCTCCATAGAGACCTTGGTGTACAACGCCTGTCTAAATTTACATACCCAAGCATATATGTATCGATTTTTATTAAACTGTAAATATTTGTGGCTTTCAAGTTTCCCATCTCGCATTTTGAGTTTACTCACGCAGCCCGTCACTCAGCCGAGCTGCAAAATGTAGTGTGGTAATGAAGAGATTGAGTTAATGACCTCAGTCCTGCAGCTGCTCCCAGCTAACAAATAATATATGAGTGTCTGTTACATCATCTCAACACTACCATTTCCATTTTGGTGTTTTATTGACCATGTGACAGGGAAAATGGGGAGAGACTTGAATTTCTTTAAACACTGACATTAAATCTTGCTTTTAGGAATACAAAGAAGTGTGGATGGATGAAATTCCCAGCAGCATATGGCCCCAAACCACAGATAACATTTACAAGCCTGAGGTTAGTAAAAATAGAAAGAAGATAGGAAGAGCTCTTAAAGATCCCACAGCAGGGGTGGGAACAAAGAGAGCACATACTTAACCCGATCCAACTCCTGGTTCCTACTCTGATACTCCTGGCGTTTGGGCCTGGAGGGACCTGCAATTTCGGAACTGGGTATGTGTTCTTTTTTTTCTACAATGGCCCCAGCTGCCCCAGGATCTTTAAAGAATCTTCCATGTAAAGTTCCAGTTACATAGTTCAGTTTTTGGCAAGCCGAAGCTCTAATAAGACATTAAAGGAAATCTAACATCAAATCCATCATGGTAAACTAGGGACACTTACTCACAGATCCAGGCACCATGACTATGGTAAACTTCTTATACATTTTATCCGTAGGCTTCTTCCTTCTAAAATCAACTTTTTAACATTCAGGTAGAGGGAGGGGGAGCCAGTGTAATAGCATGGGAATCTGCAGCACTGGTAACACCCCTCAGATGTGAATGTCGTAAACTATGCCTAATTCATTATTCAGCATCAATGGTACAGCATAAGAGTGCCAGGTCTAATTTTGCACTGTGCAAACAAAACATTGAAACCTCTCCCTCAGGGGGAAGATATATCAAGCACTGGTGCCCCATGTTGGCCCTGCCTCTCGGCATGCATCAGATATGTGAAGAGCCTAGAGAGTGCCCTTGACATGCACACAGCGTGACTGGCTCAGTTCCACGCCAGGTCTGGAGATGCCAGCAAGAATACCCTGCTTTCTGGCAGAACAACAGCACCAAACTGTTATATTTCACTAACATGTACAGTGTCCCATCTCCGGCACTGGCTTGGACTGTAAAATCCACCCCATGCATGATGCGTTTTTCAAATACAAAGCATAGTGTGATGCTATGCTTACACTTTTGTTGGAGCTCATACGCCTCATAATTTGTTGAGCTACAAGGTTAATGTAGAGGAATTTCCACAGGTCTTTGAAGAAGGACTTAAGTGCCGAACACAGTGGATTTACAACTCCAACACACAGGGCAGATTACATTTTATAGCAGCCTTACACTTTATGCGTAATCACTAGAGATGAGCGAGCACTAAAATGCTCGGGTACTCGTTATTCGAGACGAACTTTTCCCGATGCTCGAGTGCTCGTCTCGAATAACGAACCCCATTGAAGTCAATGGGAGACTCGAGCATTTTTCAAGGGGACCAAGGCTCTGCACAGGGAAGCTTGGCCAAACACCTGGGAACCTCAGAAAAGGATGGAAACACCACGGAAATGGACAGGAAACAGCAGGGGCAGCATGCATGGATGCCTCTGAGGCTGCTTAATCGCACCATTATGCCAAAATTATGGGCAACAGCATGGCCATGACAGAGTGACAGAATGAAGCTAGATAGCATCTAAAACATGCAATAATTGACCCTGACACTATAGGGGACGGCATGCAGAGGCAGCGGCAGCAGGCTAGAGAGTGGCATGGCGACATACCCTAAATGGACTCAGGCTTCAAACCAATGGGTGGCAGAGAGGAACCAAAGGAGGTGAGCAAGAAGCGCTCAAATAATATCGGTACATGATAAAAGTTTGCCAGTATATTTTGTGAATTACACAGCAGGGTGGCGACAAAGTTAACATGGAAGCCATGAAAACAACCCAAAATTCTGCCTGACACAGCTCGTTTGATAAGGGGACCATGTATGGAGGCAGTGAACTAGTAGTAGATTAAAGGTGCTGCAGTTAAAACTATGTTAGTTGGATCTTGGCATGGAGTTGGCGCTCCGCTGCCAGGCGAGCTTTCGCCAATCCAAGCCCCTGTCTCTAGGCTACTCCCCAAACAGCACTTCTAAGAACCTTTTGTATAAGATCAAGTGTAGTAGCGTTCTTATAAGTTTAGGATATGCCGGGTGAGGGGAATGTAAACAGATGCGCAAGAAGCGCTGAAATAATATCGGTAAATGATAAAAGTTTGCAAGTATATTTTGTGGATTACACAGCAGGGTGGCGACAAAGTTAACAAGTTTGATGTGGAATGCCCTGTAATAGCTCTTGGGCGGTGTGCCTTTTATCGCCTAGGCTCAGCAGTTTGAGCACCGCCTGCTGTCGCTTAGCGACGGCACTGCTGCTGTGCCTAGAGCTACCGACTGATGGCGCCATGCCCACGGATGGTAATTCGGAGGAGGAGGAGGTGGAGGAGGGTTGGGAGGAGGTATAGTAGGCCTTTGAGACCTGGACCGAGGTAGGCCCCGCAATTCTCTGCGTCGGCAGTATATGACCAGCCCCAGGGTCAGACTCGGTCCCAGCCTGCACCAAGTTAAGTGTAGTAGCGTTCTTATAAGTTTGGGATATGGCGGGTGAGGGGAATGTAAACAGATGCGCAAGAAGCGGCTGATGCGCATGGAGCTGGCGCTCCGCTGCCAGGCGAGCTTTCGCCAATCCAAGCCCCTGTCTCTAGGCTACTCCCCAAACAGCACTTCTAAGAACCTTTTGCATAAGATCAAGTGTAGTAGCGTTCTTATAAGTTTAGGATATGCCGGGTGAGGGGAATGTAAACAGATGCGCAAGAAGCGCTGAAATAATATTGGTAAATGATAAAAGTTTGCCAGTATATTTTGTGGATAACACAGCAGGGTGGCGACAAAGTTAACAACTTTGATGTGGAATCCATGAAAACAACCCAAATTTCTGCCTGACACACCTCGTTTGATAAAGGGACGATGTATGGAGGCAGCTATATGGACGACTTTTGGAGGTAGCAATGGAGACAACGTGTGGAGGCTGCTATGGAGACAATTTAATTTGGATAGTGCCTGTATGTGGCAGTCCCAAAAATTTTTCAAACCAGAGGAGCAGGTAGGTGGCCCTCCAGTAAAATGGAATAGATTGAGTGCCTGTATGTGGCAGTCCAAAAAAATTTTCAAACCAGAGGAGCAGGTAGGTGGCCCTCCAGAAAAATTGAATAGATTGAGTGCCTGTATGTGGCACTCCCAAAAATTGTTTAAAACAGAGGACCGGGTAGGTGGCC
Organism: Engystomops pustulosus; assembly: GCF_040894005.1. Lineage (NCBI taxonomy): Eukaryota > Metazoa > Chordata > Amphibia > Anura > Leptodactylidae > Engystomops > Engystomops pustulosus. Next base: position 66,519,764 of record NC_092414.1, on the reverse strand, counting down.
CTCCAGAAAAATTGAATAGATTGAGTGCCTGTATGTGGCACTCCCAAAAATTGTTTAAAACAGAGGACCGGGTCGGTGGCCCTCCAGAAAAATTAAATGCATAAAGTACTATAGCTAGAGCCAGTGGGCCCTGTCAAAAAATAGCCAGTTTCCCCTGCTTTACTGTACAAAGAGGAGGAGAAGGAGGAAAATGAGGAGGAGGAGGAGTGGATCAATTATTCAGGTTGAGCTTCCTTCACCTGGTGGAGATTGGAAATTATGAGAAATCCAGGCTTTATTCATCTTAATAAGCGTCAGCCTGTCAGCGCTGTCAGTCGACAGGCGTGTACGCTTATCGGTGATGATGCCACCAGCTGCACTGAAAACCCGCTCGGACAAGACGCTAGCGGCAGGGCAGGCAAGAACCTCCAAGGCGTACAGCGCCAGTTCGTGCCACATGTCCAGCTTTGAAACCCAGTAGTTGTAGGGAGCTGTGTGATCATTTAGGACAATGGTATGGTCAGCTACGTACTCCCTCACCATCTTTCTGTAAAGATCAGCCCTACTCTGCCGAGACTGGGGACAGGTGACAGTGTCTTGCTGGGGTGACATAAAGCTGGCAAAAGCCTTGTAAAGCGTACCCTTGCCAGTGCTGGACAAGCTGCCTGCTCGCCTACTCTCCCTTGCTACTTGTCCCGCAGAACTACGCACTCTGCCGCTAGCGCTGTCAGAAGGGAAATACTGTTTCAGCTTGTGCACCAGGGCCTGCTGGTATTCATGCATTCTCACACTCCTTTCCTCTGCAGGGATGAGAGTGGAAAGATTTTGCTTGTACCGTGGGTCCAGGAGAGTGAACACCCAGTAATCGGTGCTGGAATAAATTCTTTGAACGCGAGGGTCACGGGATAGGCAGCCTAGCATGAAATCTGCCATATGCGCCAGAGTACCAACGCGTAAGAATTCACTCCCCTCACTGGCCTGACTGTCCATTTCCTCCTCCTCCAACTCCTCCAACTCCTCTTCTTCTGCCCATACACGCTGAACAGTGAAGGACTCAACAATGGTCCCCTCTTGTGTCTCGCCAACATTCTCCTCCTCTTCCTCCTCATCCTCCTCCACCTCCTCCGATATGCGCTGAGAAACAGACCTAAGGGTGCTTTGGCTATCAACAAGGGAATCTTCTTCCCCCGTCTCTTGTGACGAGCGCAAAGCTTCCGACTTCATGCTGATCAGAGAGTTTTTCAACAGGCCAAGCAGCGGGATGGTGAGGCTGATGATGGCGGCATCGCCACTGACCATCTGTGTTGACTCCTCAAAGTTACTCAGCACCTGACAGATATCAGACATCCACGTCCACTCCTCATTGTAGACTTGAGGAAGCTGACTGACCTGACTACCAGTTCTGGTGGAAGTTGACATCTGGCAGTCTACAATGGCTCGGCGCTGCTGGTAAACTCTGGATAACATGGTCAGTGTTGAATTCCACCTCGTGGGCACGTCGCACAACAGTCGGGGAGCGGGCAGTTGGAGGCGGCGCTGCGCTGCCCTGAGAGTGGCAGCATCTGTGCTGGACTTCCTGAAATGCGCACAGATGCGGCGCACCTTCGTGAGCAAATCTGACAGATTGGGGTATGTCTTGAGGAAACGCTGAACTATCAGATTTAACACATGGGCCAGGCATGGCACATGTGTCAGTCTGCCGAGTTGCAGAGCCGCCACCAGGTTACGGCCGTTGTCACACACAACCATGCCTGGCTTCAGGTTCAGCGGTGCCAGCCACAGATCAGTCTGCGCCGTGATGCCCTGTAATAGCTCTTGGGCGGTGTGCCTTTTATCGCCTAGGCTCAGCAGTTTGAGCACCGCCTGCTGTCGCTTAGCAACGGCACTGCTGCTGTGCCTAGAGCTACCGACTGATGGCGCCGTGCCCACGGATGGTAGTTCGGAGGAGGAGGTGGAGGAGGGGTGGGAGGAGGAGGAGGCATAGTAGGCCTGAAACACCTGGACCGAGGTAGGCCCCGCAATCCTCGGCGTCGGCAGTATATGACCAGCCCCAGGGTCAGACTCGGTCCCAGCCTCCACCAAGTTAACCCAATGTGCCGTCAGCGATATATAGTGGCCCTGCCCGGCAGCACTCGTCCACGTGTCCGTGGTCAGGTGGAGCTTGTCAGAAACGGCGTTGGTCAGGGCACGGGTGATGTTGTCTGACACGTGCTGGTGCAGGGCTGGGACGGCACATCGGGAAAAGTAGTGGCGGCTGGGGACCGAATACCGAGGGGCGGCCGCCGCCATGAGGTTGCGAAAGGCCTCGGTCTCTACTAGCCTATAGGGCAGCATCTCCAGGCTAAGCAATCTGGAGATGTGGACATTAAGGGCTTGGGCGTGCGGGTGGGTTGCACTATATTTGCGTTTCCGCTCCAGCGTCTGGGGTATGGAGAGCTGAACGCTGGTGGATGCTGTGGAGGATCGTGGAGGCGACGATGGGGTTTTTGTGGCAGGGTCCTGGGCAGGGGACTGACTATCAGCTGACACAGGGGAAGGAGCAGTGGTGTGCACGGCCGGAGGTGAACGGGCTTGTTGCCACTGAGTGGGGTGTTTAGCATTCATATGCCTGCGCATACTGGTGGTAGTTAAGCTAGTAGTGGTGGAACCCCTGCTGAGCCTGGTTTGGCAAATGTTGCACACCACAGTCCGTCGGTCATCCGGTGTTTCCTTAAAGAACCTCCAGACTTCTGAAGATCTAGCCCTCGCCGCAAGAGCCCTCGCCACGGGAGCTTCACTAGTTGACACATTTGGCGCTGATGCACCAGCTCTGGCCCTGCCTCTCCGTCTGGCCCCACCACTGCCTCTTCCAACCTGTTCTGGTCGAGGACTCTCCTCCGTCTCAGAAGCACTGTGTTCACCCGGCCTCTCAACCCAGCTTGGGTCTGTCACCTCATCATCCTCCGATCCCTCAGTCTGCTCCCCCCTCGGACTTCCTGCCCTGACAACAACTTCCCCACTGTCTGACAACCGTGTCTCCTCATCGTCGGACACCTCTTTACACACTTCCACTACGTCAAGAAGGTCATCATCACCCACAGACTGTGACTGGTGGAAAACCTGGGCATCGGAAAATTGCTCAGCAGCAACCGGACAAGTGGTTTGTGACTGTGGGAAGGGTCCAGAAAACAGTTCCTCAGAGTATGCCGGTTCAAATGCCAAATTTTCCTGGGAGGGGGCAGACTGGGGGGGAGGAGGCTGAGGTGCAGGAGCTGGAGGAGTGGCGATTTCGGTGACATGGGTGGACTGCGTGGAAGACTGACTGGTGGACAAATTGCTCGAAGCATTGTCAGCAATCCATGACATCACCTGTTCGCACTGTTCTGGCCTCAACAGTGCTCTACCACGAGTCCCAGTAACTTCAGACATGAACCTAGGGAGTGTAGCTCTGCGGCGTTCCCCTGCTCCCTCATAAGCAGGTGGTGTCTCACCCCGGCCAGGACCACGGCCTCTGACCCCTGCAGTAGTTGGACGCCCACGTCCCCGCCCTCGTCCTCTACCCCTAGCCCTCGGGTTAAACATTTTTAAAATGAGAGTTATAGCTTTCATTTTTTTGTAACTTTTTTTTGTGTTTTTTTTTTTTTTTTGTGTTTTTGAGTTTTTAAAACCAAACAATGCTATCCTATTGCTATGGCTATTTTCTAGCCAAGTATGAAAGCACACTACTATGCCAGATGAGATGACACTGAGTTATTAAACAAAATAAACGTAAAATAAAAAAGGACAAATGGCAGACTGTGCCTAATTGAAATCCAACCCCTACTAAATTTTCCCACTTCGGTCTTTGCAATGGATATGTGCGTCACTAAGCGCAAAACACAGCGGTCGCAAGTCTCACTACAAATTGCTCACAATTGGCTAGTAGATGCACTGCAGCAAGTACAGCCACCAGCAGATCAACCAGAAATCAAATATATAACGCTACTGTAGGCGTAAGCCGTTTGGATTCTCCTATGGCTATTTTCTAGCCAAGTATGAAAGCACACTACTATGCCAGATGAGATGACGCTGAGTTATTAAACAAAATAAACGTAAAATAAAAAAGGACAAATGGCAGACTGTGCCTAATTGAAATCCAACCCCTACTAAATTTTCCCACTTCGGTCTTTGCAATGGATATGTGCGTCACTAAGCGCAAAACACAGCGGTCGCAAGTCTCACTACAAATTGCTCACAATTGGCTAGTAGATGCACTGCAGCAAGTACAGCCACCAGCAGATCAACCAGAAATCAAATATATAACGCTACTGTAGGCGTAAGCCGTTTGGATTCTCCTATGGCTATTTTCTAGCCAAGTATGAAAGCACACTACTATGCCAGATGAGATGACGCTGAGTTATTAAACAAAATAAACGTAAAATAAAAAAGGACAAATGGCAGACTGTGCCTAATTGAAATCCAACCCCTACTAAATTTTCCCACTTCGGTCTTTGCAATGGATATGTGCGTCACTAAGCGCAAAACACAGCGGTCGCAAGTCTCACTACAAATTGCTCACAATTGGCTAGTAGATGCACTGCAGCAAGTACAGCCACCAGCAGATCAACCAGAAATCAAATATATAACACTACTGTAGGCGTAAGCCGTTTGGATTCTCCTATGGCTATTTTCTAGCCAAGTATGAAAGCACACTACTATGCCAGATGAGATGACGCTGAGTTATTAAACAAAATAAACGTAAAATAAAAAAGGACAAATGGCAGACTGTGCCTAATTGAAATCCAACCCCTACTAAATTTTCCCACTTCGGTCTTTGCAATGGATATGTGCGTCACTAAGCGCAAAACACAGCGGTCGCAAGTCTCACTACAAATTGCTCACAATTGGCTAGTAGATGCACTGCAGCAAGTACAGCCACCAGCAGATCAACCAGAAATCAAATATATAACGCTACTGTAGGCGTAAGCCGTTTGGATTCTCCTATGGCTATTTTCTAGCCAAGTATGAAAGCACACTACTATGCCAGATGAGATGACGCTGAGTTATTAAACAAAATAAACGTAAAATAAAAAAGGACAAATGGCAGACTGTGCCTAATTGAAATCCAACCCCTACTAAATTTTCCCACTTCGGTCTTTGCAATGGATATGTGCGTCACTAAGCGCAAAACACAGCGGTCGCAAGTCTCACTACAAATTGCTCACAATTGGCTAGTAGATGCACTGCAGCAAGTACAGCCACCAGCAGATCAACCAGAAATCAAATATATAACGCTACTGTAGGCGTAAGCCGTTTGGATTCTCCTATGGCTATTTTCTAGCCAAGTATGAAAGCACACTACTATGCCAGATGAGATGACACTGAGTTATTAAACAAAATAAACGTAAAATAAAAAAGGACAAATGGCAGACTGTGCCTAATTGAAATCCAACCCCTACTAAATTTTCCCACTTTGGTGTTTGAGGTGGATATGTGTGCCACTAAGAGCTAAACGCAACGGTAGCAAGTCCCCCTGCTAATTCCTCACAAAATGGTACTAGATGCAAATAAAAAAAAAAAAGTAGAACGTTATTGTAGCCCTAAGAAGGGCTGCTGGGTTCTTGGAGAATCACTCCTGCCTAACAGTAAGCTAATAGAACACCCTAACGCTTTCCCTGACCAGCAGCAGCTCTCTCCCTAGCGGCATCCAGACACAGAATGATCCGAGCAGCGCGGGCAGCGGCTAGTCTATCCCAGGGTCACCTGATCTGGCCAGCCAACCACTGCTATCGACGTGTAAGGGTACCACGTCATGCTGGGTGGAGTGCAGAGTCTCCTGGCTTGTGATTGGCTCTGTTTCTGGCCGCCAAAAAGCAAAACGGCGGGAGCTGCCATTTTCTCGAGCGGGCGAAGTATTCGTCCGAGCAACGAGCAGTTTCGAGTACGCTAATGCTCGAACGAGCATCAAGCTCGGACGAGCATGTTCGCTCATCTCTAGTAATCACCTTTACACATATACATATACCTATATAAACAGTACACAATGCTGCAATTATTTGTACTGTGCACCCACATTATACTATAATACCTGTTATCAGAGCCTACTGTGGCTCATTGTTCAGTGGATCCAGAAAACAGAAAAACATCTTTACAGTGCAGCTAAACATTATCATGCAAGAATGTACGCAGTACAGACACATAGGTCTTAGCATGCCAAACTTTGCAGGTCATTTATTTCACTTCCCAACGTAAAAAAAATCCACGTCCCAATACATATAAATTTAGTATAAAAGGTATAAAGCAATTGGCTAATTAAAACACTCACAAGGGATGCAGCAAAACTAGCAGAATTATGTCAATACAGCACATGCAACATGATGAAACATCTTTGGCACATCTTTAATAGTCTGTAATTATGGCTTTACCCATGGGGTACAAAATAAACGCAGTGACTAGGCGGATGGAGAATCATAGATCAGTTCAGAACAGATGTACAGCCTTTTTAACCCACAAGAGGGATCGAAAAAGCATGTTTACATGAATGTAAATTATACAGCATGGTAGCAATAATGTGACAAAGCACATGGCCCAAACCCATCTGTAGCCTATCAGCCACTGCAATTACCTCTGACTCACTACAGCCTGCAATACACAAAAATAGCAAAATCATCACAAAACAAGACCATGAATAGAAATCCACAAAGTCATGTCTACCCAGTCTGTTATTATTTTACATGTTCATATAGTGTGTGTGAATTTCCAGTTTGCAGATGTGGCCTAATCTGTTGTAAGTACAAGTCACATCTTTAGGGTATGTTCCCTTAAGAAACCCTAACTTTAGATTATGCCAAAAATCCATCACACTTCAGAATTGTTATCCACACAAAATTAAAAAATCTGTACAGACTACAAATGGTACACAATGTTTCTCCGCAGAGAGTCCCCCCTACACCCTGGAATTGTGCACTGACCAACCTAGGGAGTCATAGGAGCTAAACAGCAATAAAACTGAGTAAAATTGTAAAGTAAGGGGTTAAAATGATTGCGTAAACATCACTAGGGGATTAAGATTTGAGAACTTTCTTTCATGGGAAAACCCCTTCAACCCCTTAGCATTGCAGCCTTATTATGTTTACATTTTGCTCCCCACCTTCATGTAATCACGTACATGGTGTACAGTTTGCTATTGTTAGGAGGCTGAGAGACCTGCAATGATGGCACCATGTAAAAAGACTGACACAATATTTCCCATCTGTACATAGAGCTTTATATGTTTGTATTTAAATATTAGCAGACAGTCCCTAAGTACAAGCAGGCAGAGCAGTGACTTGAAGAGACACATAGCTGTCAGTCACAATAATGGGGCGGGGCTCACTGGTATCTCTGACTTTTCTCCTCTCTCAGGTTGCCAGAGATGAGTCAGAAAAGCTAATTTGCATATTAGAAAAATGGCTGTAATTAAGGTACAGGGCCCCACTGGCAGCTTATTTTAGGTGATATATTGAGGACTCGTAATCCTTTATCAGCAGATATTGTTAGTCGGGAAGGGGGGGAGGGCAAAATATGGTGACAGGTCCTCTATAAAGAATGCCTGTCAGCAGAATTTTACACCTCATACAAGTAATTCAGGGGTTAAAAGTCCTTCCCATCATCACAAATTATCTGCCCCTGAGGCACTCCCCCCCCCCCCAGCCCGAAGGGTTGGGCCATGCGGTAGTGGGCAGAGCCACATCTGTGGGTGGAAACAACATAGGCAAAGGTAAAAAAGTTTAAGAAACGATTTTACTGGTGGGAAGAGACAGATTTAAGCTGGGATGCCTGCCCTGTACTTCTCAATAGAGGCCAGCATAATAAGACAGTCTTCCCAAAGAGGAGACAGTGATTCAAGTCCTCAAAGATGATGTGAGACTTTGTCAGGGGTTGATATTAATTCGCAATACAGTATTCTTTTAAATCTGTGAGTTATTTTTGCGGTTTGCTTTATATTTATGATGTACTGGTTCCACAATTTAGCTTCTCTTCCGACACTCACGCTCACTGCTAAAATTGGGCACCAAAAACAACTAAAATAATGAATGCCCCCCGGTGAGTCCAGGTTGCTGCAGTGTTCAGCCTGTATACATTTCATGAATTGAACTCCAAACCAGGAATCTGGAAAACCCTGAGGGGACCACAGTGTAAAATAAAGAAAACTTATGTACTCTGCTCCCGCCTAGTTCTGTCATTCCTTTCCCCATGTCTAGAAGTTTAAAGGGGTCACAGAACTCACTTCAGCCAATCAGTGAACTCCTTGGACCATGGTACAACATACTTTGGGTGCAAGCCTGAAAATCATATATTCTGGAGCGATGTGGGAGCCAGACCAGGGTAAGTGTACGTTTTTCCCACCCTGGCTCCCTAGAGATTTTCCAGACTCCTGGGAAACCCTTTTAAGTGCACGCAACATTGACTTGTCAGAAAATGTCGATTAGCCAATATCCAGGCTCAACCAGTCAGAAACTGATGATATTTTTCCTAAGGGCAAAAGTCATACAAATGTGACATTTTGATCCTGAAACGTAAAAGGCAATGGAGATGATCAATGCGGAAACTTATTCAGACACAATGTTATAATTTGATTATTTAAGCTGAACAATTAAGTAAATCAGTGCATGTATTTGGCTACTGGTGTAGGGAGGCTGGCAACACATGTGAATATGCTGGCAAGAAAGCATTAAATCATCTGTCACTCTTCACTAACCTAAAGCATGACATGACATTAACATCTGTATAAAGCTGCCAGCCTGGAACTGACTGATATGGACTAATCTCCATGTCATTTACTGAGAAACAATTCATTCTGTAACATCAGCTTCTGCATGAATGATCGGAGCAAGCAACACAATAGTCCCATAAGACTTCTCACCGCTCCTAATGATTTCTATTACTCAGTGTTTATAAAGAATTGAGTTATTTTTATGTATTTTTATGATGTGTTTGTCTCACGGGTCATGCTTTAGCTCACCTTCAGAATTTTATTTCGTTACTATCCTGAAGGCAGAACTTTGCTCAAGAATTTTAAGGATCGGTTGACAGTAACATGAAGTTTAACGTTATCAAAATAATTATTTTACATTGAGTATTGGGCCGGACATATCTCTGACTATGTAGAGTATTTTTTCTACTTAAGTACAAAAAAATGCATTTGCCATCTGAAATTGGAGACATATGGAGATAAATGCTGTCCTCCGGTATCCAGACACTGAATGGAAAACCCTTTGCTGTCAGTGGTGAAATTATTTTCATAGTAATGTCCTCAAGCAGTAACTGTACTTCTCACTCATTTGGTGTCTTACATTTTGCTATGCCATAGCAGCAGTATATTAATAAAGGGGCAAGGGACACAAACAGGGACATTTTATCATTATTTCTGCTGGTCAAATTGTCTCATTTTGTCGTTTTTGAAATTTTTTTTGCGATCTTGTGCACTGTGCCTTATGTATATAAGTTTCTCAGATGTTCCATGTGACTTTTCACTTATGTATCACTTTTTTGCTAGTTTTTGTGACTTTTTAGGCGCAAATCTGCACTTGGTCCAGGGCAGTTGCAAAGGAAGGATTTTTTTCATGGACCCTATTTTAACATGTAAATTAGAATTATTTCACATGCTTTAAATGTTTAACATTTTGCACAGTAACCTGTTTTTTTTAAATTAAACAGCTGTTAACACTTGTGTTAACACATGTGTTAACATGATGTTAATGCATGTGTTCACATTGCGTTTACTATGTGTTTTGTAAATGCAAATGTTAACAGCAATGTAATTAGGCAAATCACCTCTCCTTAGCTGTTGTAATAGGTTTCAAAATGCAACGTGTGACCACACCCTTAACACCACTTGTGACCGCAGCCTCATATGTCGTCATCTCCCTGGGGGGTGACTACAGTGCTTAAAAATGCAGGGCACAGCCTCAAATCCCAAATCCCCATTTGCAACAAAAAGTCTCAAAAAGAAGCCAAAATTTGCACCTTCTAGGATAGGAAAAACTGAACATATCAACCTGGATATTCTTTTATTACAAACACGGTGGGCCACATGACCAGGACCATTGTCTGCATCACTCTCTGGTTGTCTCTCCATACACTAGGTGCCAGAAAAATTAGCTGCTGTCAGAACAGGCCCAGAAGTTGTGGTTCTGATCATAGAAAATACCTAGAAGAAGGTTACTTTAGTTTCGTAGGTAACCCTTTCAATATTTTGTTAATGGTGGGTAGTTTGGGTATTTTTTGAGTAAGGTGTCTTGTATTTTTATAAACTTTTCCATAAAGCAAGGTATAAATTCGATACCATTAGATTGTAACATCAATCAATATCTGGACAGGTAATCCCCCCCTTACCTGGTCTATAGCTTATTAAAATATCTCATTACATTGTGTCCATCTCCTTTGACCAGAAATATTTTTTTTCTCTCTTCATGTAAATTCCCTCTTATACCAATATGCCTTTACCTCACCAAAGATGTCAATTTCACCAATCAAATATTCTCTTTCTCTAACAATCCTAAAAGTTCCTTTGGTGCTCTCCACTCCTTTGTAACCCTAAAGGTGCATCCACCTGTCACATACCTTAGGACTAAAGATCTGGCCACCTACTTTTAAGATAAAATTGACTGCATTCGCCAGGAAATAATTTCACAATCCACTAACTCAATTGATTCCCTTCCCTGCCTCACTCTGTTTACTCTCTCCTTCTAGAGACCTTCCCTAGAGTCGCCAAATGCTGTTAACTACTGACCAGTCTCTAACCTCCCTTTCCCAAACTCCTGGAACGCCTGGTCTATTCTCAACTAACCCGCTATCTCTCTGCTAACTCCCTCGTTGACCCCTTACAATTTGGTTTTCATCATTTGCACTCCAGTCTCCAGTTATCTCATCACTGCTAAACCCAAAGGTGACTATTCTCTCCTCATTCTTCTGGATCTCTCAGCAACATTTGATACTGTGGACCACTAGCTCCTGCTCAGAATGCTTCACTCCATTGGACTGAAGGACACTACATTTTCTTGGTTTTCTTCCTATTCCTCTGACTGAACTCCTTTTCTGGATCTCACTCTTCTCTTCTTTCTCTCACTATCGGGTTTCCTAAGAGCTCCACCTCTTCTCTTTTCCCTTTACACTTCCCTCACTCTCCAAACGATCAGCAGATTTGTTTTTCAGTTTCATCTTCATATTGATGGTACCCAGCTATATACTTTTGCATAAATTTCTAATAGGCGGGGACAGAGGGAACAGAGGCGCTCATAGAGTAGTAGGTTGTGCAAATAACAAGTATGATGTTAGAGAAGGTAGAGTGAGGCTCATCATATCCAGTTGTGCTAATCGTAAGACCTTTTGTAAACCTCGATGGTGCCGCCTGCCCGGGTGTCTTCAGATCACAGTAGCCACACTGGATCAAATTGTGATAGGAGGAACGTAGATCGGGATAAATGGCGCACACACGTGGTAAAGACTGGTACTGGTACGGTACTTTTAATAATTGTATAACGTATCAAAGGCACAATGCGTTTTGAGGTCGCTGAGTACCCCAAATTCAAGTGAACGAGACAGATACGAAACTAGGGCTACATGGAGACACTCCAATACGGCAGAAAGTTTTGCAATAGTCGCAAGGTTGTGTTCCACTTTTTTCCTGTGGAGTTTGAGCAGCATTGTAACATCACCCCTGACATACTTCAAAACACCAGTAATTGTCTCTGCTGTTTCTAACATCATGTCCTCTCTCTTCTTGAAACTTAATCTTCCTTAGACTGAACTTCTTCTCTTTCTACCATCTAATAATAAACCCAACCCTGAACCATCCATCTCGTTCTGTGGAATCACCATAACACGCAGTAAGCAGGTCCGCTAACTTGGGGTTGTGCTGGACTCTGACCTCTCCTTCACAACGTAAATTTATTTGCTTGCACACTCTTGCCACATGTATCTCAAAAACATCTCCAGAATATGACCATTTCTTACAATTGAAAACTCTAATATGCTAATTGTTGCTCTGATTCACTCTTGTTGCGACTACTGTAACTCCCTACTAATTACTCTACCACTCTCTCCTCTCCAATCTTTTCTCATTTCAGCAGACAGACTTGTCTTTCAGACCATATGCTGCACCGATCCCACCGGCCTGAGATTGCACTGTTTGCCCATCTCCTTCTGAATATAGTTTAAAATAATTACCCTCATCCACAAAGCTCTGCACAATGCCACACCTGCCCACCTCTTCAAATGTGCTCTTCAAACCCATCTCTTCAGGAAAGCCTTTCACATTCCCAAACTGCATGAAACATCAAGTCTCATTTTACTAACCCATCCAGTGTCCTTCTCCCATCTGTTATCTGGTAAACAAGCTACAGGATTCTCTGCGGTCGCTGTGACTTTGGACTTTGTATACAACAAGGTGGCTGGTTCAAGCAGGAGCATTTTTATTTATGTATTAAATTATTTTTATTCTGTTCCGTAACAAAGAATGGCCGGACCATTATACAAGCTCTTGTTCACCCCTTTGTCCTCATTAACTGTGCGAGCAAGGCCCTCACTCCTATTGTTCCATATAAAAGGTTGAAATGTACAGAAAACTACCTGTTCTGTATACCAGTTTTCCCACAATGCAGACTCACCGATGAATGATGTTTTTGCTCTGCAGGTAGTCAAGTGCCATGGCTATTTCACAGATGAAGAGCTTGACAGAAGCTTCAGTGAAACGAACATTTTGTTGCAGATGGTATCTAAGGTCACCACCAAGGAGAAGATCCACAACCATAAACATATCCTCTTCATCTTGAAATGAATACCTGCAGAATGAAGTGCAAAAAAAGATTTACTATATGTAAAAATTTCCTGCGTTAATAAAATTTAACCCTCCAAGGTCCTGTATTGTCAACAATTTCCATACACAGAGGTCCACATTTATTAAAGTGTGCGCACCAGTCTGACTTTGCACTAGAAAGAACATGCAAACTGCTTGCACATGTAATTATATTGTGTTTGCGCCAGTTTTGTGTTAGTGGGGCATGTTAGTGCTTAGTAAGACCACAATTCTGCAACATGAACAAAGTGCAGCAAAAATAAAAAAAGGTGCACCCGAGCAGTGCAGGGGGCGCCAGATTATGGAAAAAAAAATAGCCACAACTCATGAATCTGGTGCACTCTGCACACTCCACATGCAAACTGCACATACCCTGTTTCCCCGAAAATAAGACAGTGTCTTATATAAATTTTTGCTCCTACAGAGGCGCTAGGTCTTATTTTCAGGGGATTTCTTATATATCCATGAAAAATAATTCACATTTAACGTTGAACAAAAAAATCTACTTCTCTAACATCCTTATGACTCTCCAAACTTTGAATTTCCTGCTGTATTTCTTGTGACTCCATTTCTATTAGAATCATTGGCCCCAATCTCTCATGTTTGGTAAAAGCGCTTTCCATAAATGACCCTTCTTATCCTGGTAGCTGCTGGTATCACATTTGCAGCACAACAGCCGGTGATATAATTCCATGAATTCTTCCCCATGTCACAACCTTCTGCGGCATCTAAAAGATTTCCTAATACTCATGTACGGCGTGGAGGGAGCCACTAGGTCTTATTTTCAGGGGAAGCCTTATATTTCTAAGCCTGAACAAAATTGTACTAGGTCTTATTTTCGGGGGATGTCTTATTTTAGGGGAAACAGGGTAGTACCCATATTTCTGCAATCTGTTGCCCTAGCCTCCTCCCTCAAGCAACTTTTGATATATAATGGCATTATTTCTTCTATTCACAAAAATATGAGGTACAGTGGCCAACCTCTTTAAAATGTATTTTATTTTCAATTTCATTAGTTCAATGAGGAATCTATTTATATAGATTATTTCATCTACAGTATATACAATTAGTAACTTGAACAGAAACACCATCTAACAATGTACCTTAGAGCTGTAAAGAACATACTGGATGAGGAACCCTCTCATGGTGTACAATATGGTCTACACATCTACACATTCTCACCATCAAACATCTGCATAGAAGAAAGGTTTTTGCCTGCTCTTATTTTGTAAAACTACATTTATTTTGCAACAGTTTAATTCCCACATTTTTTAAATAACTATAGAAATAACGCTTCACCTTGTAAATCCCACTGGAACACAATTTTACACTTTATTATTTTTATCTTCAGCTTGAGATGCAAAGAAATTTCACCATCTGGGAAAAACTTTGGTAACTACATTATGCATCTTACAATTGGAGGAATGGAACAAGGTTTATTTACAGGGTCAAACAGTAACTGAAAATTGCGGCAACATCATACCGTACGGTATTCTAGTAAGTTCAGATGTATCCATTGGAGATGAACACATTACTCAGTGTGCAGTGATGCTATAAATGTGATAATAACTGATAATAACTAAGAGGATGCTACAATGACACACAGAATAGATGGTGCAGAGAGAAGGGGTATTACCAAACCGGGGACCTCTCTGCTACATTAGAGACACACACCGGTGGAACATTACAGGGGGAAAGCCTCTTACTGTTTTTGAACTGGAGGCCTAAAGACATATTATTACAATACTATGCTTTTGTTATTAAGTAATAAGCTTAACATAGACACTGTAGGACCTTTCTAGACATCATACCTCATTAATAAGCTGATGGGGGTCACCTTGGCCAATGAACCAGGGATTGTTCTTCTATCTCTGCTCCCATATCCCATCCACAAACCATCCAGCTGTTTGCTCAGCCACCTCCTAGTTGCAGCATGAACAGTTATCCCAAGGCTATGGAAGTGTACTAGGCCACCCACAATTTCTGACTGGTTTGAGGATGGAAGAATTGACCCCTGACCTCAACAATGTAATCCCTCAATGCTATAAGTGTTGGTCCCCGTGGATCAATTTCTGTGGTTCTCCTGAATACCGTACTTTTTCTTAAATATTTAGAATTTATACATTCTTGCTGAAATGTAGCATATAGGTTGTCAGCGCTCCCCCTGATGTTTTTCCCCACTGCCTCTCTCCTTAGTCTGTCCCCCCTTTCGTATGTATATATATACACGTCAGGTATGTAAGCGTATTACCTGACTATTCCTTGTCTTTGTTCTACTTAATCATAAATAAGTAACCTCGTTTTATGGTCACTTGGTATCTCTTTAACATCTGCTGTTCACATATTTATTCAGGTATGGACTTTTATAATATGTGCCATTTTACATTTTAACTCACAATACCCAAGTACTTATATTTCTTTGCCTATCCATGATGTATGTGGTTCATTTTGAGTATTCATTAGTAAGACCCTTTTGATGTAAAAAATGATTGACAATTATATCCAATGGCAGATAATAGCACATGTTTACCAAAAAAGTGATCTGTCTGGTTACAGTTTGTTGGCAGTCGATGACTGAAGCTACTGTACATGAATATGGCCTTATCAATTATGGCTTATCATTTGCCACTTTTACCATTTCCATGACCAGCTTTTACAGTCTGCAATGTAGATGGATAGAGGAATGATTTCCCACCTTATCATCAATACCAATTTTATGTGCATATTTCTCTTCTACCCCCTGACATATTTCTCTTTTATAAACACATATTTCCATCTACAAACCGTCACCAACCTGACATCTAGGAAGGAGATGGTTTCAGAATGATGTCCTTCTATGTTCTGGGATTTTGCACATCTCTGAATGTTGCATTAAAGGGGTTTTCCCACTAAGCAGATTAGGCCCCATCCACAGGATGAGACCCCCAAGATGAATGGAACAGATGCGGCAATCTCCGTCAGCTCCATAGAGATGAATGAAGCAGAACGGACATGTGCGTCCGTGACGAGGGGTCCGTGGAGGTACCTGGGACCCCGTTAGACCCCCCGTTCTCGTGATCCTCTTGTACAAGAAGTCCTTGATATTTTTGAAACCCAAAAGCCAATGGGTTTTTATTTATACTTAACATGGTCATGCACATTAGATGACACCAGCTCACAATTTTTTGACGGGATTAGACTATCATCTGATGTTTATCAGGGTATCCTTGCTGTGTTATGGTGTCAGATGAGTCAGTGTGAAGAAGAAATACAACCCTACTGGCAGATATCGGGGGAAATATCATACATGTGGATTACAACATGCTCTATCCTGTTCTTCTTTATAGTGATATCTTGTGTAAGAGGTGTCTGGCAGCATTGAGCATTCAGCCTATGTAGGCCTCTTGGATTAACCAGTTTCTTATATTCCCTATACACCAGTAAAGAATTTTGGAAATATTTATGTCAATAGAAGATGATTAATAGTCTGTATATTAGGTTGGGTTCTCAGACATTTCAAATGTTTATCAAAATAGTAATTACTCTTTAACTAAAATCACAGTGTAATGCTATTCTTAGCCATGTTTTCCTGGATTTTTGTTAAGAAGAGGATGTGCAGGCAGTCCCTGACTCCCAACTTCTCTGTCTATTGTGAAACTCTGCATGCTGAAATTTAGCCCCAATTTTCAGGTGATCAACTGCAAGGTGTCCACAAGGAAGCTTTATTGTTAATCCTTGTTCCCATGTCAACCCCAAATCTTCCAGATCAAATTTTTAGGGGAACAAAAAATTCATATAGAATACTTATATAAAATATCTCTATTCACACTTACATACAAATTTAACTTTATAAAATTCTACTTATTAAAATCTAGAATGATAAACCATGGACACTTGCTCATACATGCAGGCACTGTAACTCTGTTAATATTTTTATATATTTTATCCATGGCCTCCTTCCTTCTAAAATCAAATTTTAAAATTATGCTAATAAGACAGCAAGGCTATGAGCATGTTATAGAAACTTCCTGTGCTATGGATTCGCAGGCTGTTACATTCTGAAGGAGCACTTCCCCCTTACCCCCTGTGTTCTCACTGCTGCTTACAGAAAGGGCAGGGGAGAGGATGTGAATGAGACGTGCTGCTGCACAGTGTAACAACAGCCTATGAATCCAGAGCACAGAGGGCTGTAACATGTCCATTGGCATCATTTGAAAAGTTGATTTTAGAAGGAAGGGGGCCATGGATAACACATATAAGAAGATTAGCACAATTAGTGTGCTTGTGTCTATGAGTAAGTGTCCCTGATTGATTTAGATAGTAGATTTCCTTTAAGAACAACCTTATAGGAAATAATTTACGAAACCGTTTTACAAAATATGCTGGAGAGGCTCTGTAGCCAGTCAAACCCTGGCTGTATAAACCATTTTCCCACACTTATAACCCTTCTTTTCTTCCACCGGCTGTCAGTGCTGATCATCAACAGCAAGTTAGATTGGAAGAACTGTATCTGTAGTAACAAAGCCTGCACACTCTGGGGGAGATGTATCAATCTGTCTGCACCAGAAAATGTAAGTAATTTGCACCTAAAATGCTGTGCACCACATCTACAAAAGATTTTAGACCATTTTTAGGATGTTTTATCCCAGTAGGGGCGTGTCCTCAGTAATTAGGGTTTATGACCAGACAGAAAATAGCCTGTGCGGTAGAATATTCAGTCCATGCAGCAGAAAATTCAATATCGGGGTGCAATAAACTAGACCAACTAATAGAAGGTGCAATTATACTGCACCAGATTAACCCTCCAGTGTCAGACACAGGGATTAATCTGGCGCAGCAGAAAACTGTCTAGTTCTACTCTGCACTGGTCCAGAGACATTAGGGAAGATTAATTATACCTTCTTTGACAGTTTTCTGACCAATAAGGCACGTAAATGTACGCATCCTCACCAGTTTCCCTGCTTTTCCCACCCGCACACCACTTTGGGCAACTTGGGGGAAGCAGTGGCCTGCTGTAGGTAGTTTTTGCTGACTTTCTAGCAGAGTCTGCAGAAAAAATCCTCACCAGATCAGACTTGGTCTTAGGTCTGAACTGGCAGAGATTGCACATTTGTGTTTCAAAGGCCAGTTGTAATGAATTCCCCCCAGTGTTACTAAATGGAGACTAAAGGTAAATAAAATTCCTTGAAGGAGACCTATCACCACTTTTACTTCACTAAACAATTAGCCCACTCTCCCTCATTTGCCTAAAAAAAATCTCCTCCAAAGTCATGTGAAAATGTAATCTTTTGCCAGAGGTTATTTAATCTAAGAGGATGAAGTGGAATTGTCACTTTAAACACCTATATCTTGGTTTCTATAACACTTACTACCATGGTCCTTCTATCAGATTATATAAGACAAATCTATGTATCAGGTTTGTGGTTCAGTTATCTGTAGAACCAGAAATGTAGGCAGGTAAACTAATAGTTGGGAATGGAAGCTGCAGATGAATATCCAATTCCAGCCTTTTTCTTTAACTTTCTGAATCTCCAGTTCTGTAGCGATTATTCTAGCCACAATAGAGCCCAAGATACGGAGATAAAGTGATCTCCAGCCTCTCAGACTGACTCATCTTTGCCTGAGATTTAATCAAACTGAGAGGCTAAAGGGATGACATAATTTAGATGCCTATATATTGGGCTTTATTGTATGCCAATAGGTCTGATAATTTAACAGGGCTACATAATTTAGCCAACCGAGTGAAGCTCACAATACTGCATACTGCACAATACTGCTGCAGGACATCATCATACATTCCTCAGCTTCTGCAGAACATCATAATACACACCTCAACTTCTAAAGAACGTCATACTACACACCTCAGCTGCTGAATAATGTCAAAATACACATCTAAGCTGCTGAGGAACATCATAATACACACCTCAGCCGCTGAAGAATATCATAATACACACCTCAACTGCTGAATAATGTCAAAATACACAACTCAGCTGCTAAAGAACACCATAATACACACCTCGGCCGCTGAAGAACATCATAATACACACCTCTGCTTCTGCAGAACATAACATATGACAGCTTTCTGCTCATTTTCGCATGACTTTGGAGGAGATTTTTTTATAGACATATTGGCATGATTTCACATAAAGCGGGGATTCAAATAATTTCAGTGGTGTAAAAGTAATTGACAGATTCGCTTTAATAAAGTAAATGATAATAATCTTCCTAACTATTTCTCTACAAAATAGAATAGAAGCAAAGGATTTTAAACAGAAGTTACTCTTTGAACACATGAATGATAAATAACAATTAGAGATGAGCGAGCACTAAAATGCTCGGGTACTCGTTATTCGAGACGAACTTTTCCCGATGCTCGAGTGCTCGTCTCGAATAACGAGCCCCATTGAAGTCAATGGGAGACTCGAGCATTTTTCAAGGGGACCAAGGCTCTGCACAGGGAAGCTTGGCCAAACACCTGGGAACCTCAGAAAAGGATGGAAACACCACGGAAATGGACAGGAAACAGCAGGGGCAGCATGCATGGATGCCTCTGAGGCTGCTTAATCGCACCATTATGCCAAAACTATGGGCAACAGCATGGCCATGACAGAGTGACAGAATGAAGCTAGATAGCATCTAAAACATCCAATAATTGACCCTGACACTATAGGGGACGGCATGCAGAGGCAGCGGCAGCAGCGGCAGGCTAGAGAGTGGCATGGCGACATACTCTAAATGGACTCAGGCTTCAAACCAATGGGTGGCAGAGAGGAACCAAAGGAGGTGAGCAAGAAGCGCTCAAATAATATCGGTACATGATAAAAGTTTGCCAGTATATTTTGTGGATTACACAGCAGGGTGGCGACAAAGTTAACATGGAAGTCATGAAAACAACCCAAAATTCTGCCTGACACAGCTCGTTTGATAAGGGGACCATGTATGGAGGCAGTGAACTAGTAGTAGATTAAAGGTGCTGCAGTTAAAACTATGTTAGTTGGATCTTGGCATGGAGCTGGCGCTCCGCTGCCAGGCGAGCTTTCGCCAATCCAAGCCCCTGTCTCTAGGCTACTCCCCAAACAGCACTTCTAAGAACCTTTTGTATAAGATCAAGTGTAGTAGCGTTCTTATAAGTTTGGGATATGGCGGGTGAGGGGAATGTAAACAGATGTGCAAGAAGCGCATGATGCGCATGGAGCTGGCGCTCCGCTGCCAGGCGAGCTTTCGCCAATCCAAGCCCCTGTCTCTAGGCTACTCCCCAAACAGCACTTCTAAGAACCTTTTGTATAAGATCAAGTGTAGTAGCGTTCTTATAAGTTTAGGATATGGCGGGTGAGGGGAATGTAACCAGATGCGCAAGAAGCGCTGAAATAATATTGGTAAATGATAAAAGTTTGCCAGTATATTTTGTGGATAACACAGCAGGGTGGCGACAAAGTTAACAACTTTGATGTGGAACCCATGAAAACAACCCAAATTTCTGCCTGCCACACCTCGTTTGATAAGGGGACGATGTATGGAGGCAGCTATATGGACGACTTTTGGAGGTAGCAATGGAGACAACGTGTGGAGGCTGCTATGGAGACAATTTAATTTGGATAGTGCCTGTATGTGGCAGTCCAAAAAAGTTTTCAAACCAGAGGAGCAGGTAGGTGGCCCTCCAGAAAAATGAAATAGATTGAGTGCCTGTATGTGGCAGTCCAAAAAAGTTTTCAAACCAGAGGAGCCGGTAGGTGGCCCTCCAGTAAAATGGAATAGATTGAGTGCCTGTATGTGGCAGTCCAAAAAAGTTTTCAAACCAGAGGAGCAGGTAGGTGGCCCTCCAGTAAAATGGAATAGATTGAGTGCCTGTATGTGGCAGTCCAAAAAAGTTTTCAAACCAGAGGAGCGGGTAGGTGGCCCTCCAGAAAAATTGAATAGATTGAGTGCCTGTATGTGGCAGTCCAAAAAACTTTTCAAACCAGAGGAGCAGGTAGGTGGCCCTCCAGTAAAATGGAATAGATTGAGTGCCTGTATGTGGCAGTCCAAAAAAGTTTTCAAACCAGAGGAGCAGGTAGGTGGCCCTCCAGTAAAATGGAATAGATTGAGTGCCTGTATGTGGCAGTCCAAAAAAGTTTTCAAACCAGAGGAGCGGGTAGGTGGCCCTCCAGAAAAATGGAATAGATTGAGTGCCTGTATGTGGCAGTCCAAAAAACTTTTCAAACCAGAGGAGCAGGTAGGTGGCCCTCCAGTAAAATGGAATAGATTGAGTGCCTGTATGTGGCAGTCCAAAAAAGTTTTCAAACCAGAGGAGCAGGTAGGTGGCCCTCCAGTAAAATGGAATAGATTGAGTGCCTGTATGTGGCAGTCCAAAAAAGTTTTCAAACCAGAGGAGCGGGTAGGTGGCCCTCCAGAAAAATTGAATAGATTGAGTGCCTGTATGTGGCACTCCCAAAAATTGTTTAAAACAGAGGACCGGGTAGGTGGCCCTCCAGAAAAATTGAATAGATTGAGTGCCTGTATGTGGCACTCCCAAAAATTGTTTAAAACAGAGGACCGGGTAGGTGGCCCTCCAGAAAAATTAAATGCATAAAGTACTATAGCTAGAGCCAGTGGGCCCTGTCAAAAAATAGCCAGTTTCCTCTGCTTTACTGTACAAAGAGGAGGAGAAGGAGGAAAATGAGGAGGAGTAGGAGTGGATAAATTATTCAGGTTGAGCTTCCTTCACCTGGTGGAGATTGGAAATTATGAGAAATCCAGGCTTTATTCATCTTAATAAGCGTCAGCCTGTCAGCGCTGTCAGTCGACAGGCGTGTACGCTTATCGGTGATGATGCCACCAGCTGCACTGAAAACCCGCTCGGACAAGACGCTAGCGGCAGGGCAGGCAAGAACCTCCAAGGCGTACAGCGCCAGTTCGTGCCACATGTCCAGCTTTGAAACCCAGTAGTTGTAGGGAGCTGTGTGATCATTTAGGACGATGGTATGGTCAGCTACGTACTCCCTCACCATCTTTCTGTAAAGATCAGCCCTACTCTGCCGAGACTGGGGACAGGTGACAGTGTCTTGCTGGGGTGACATAAAGCTGGCAAAAGCCTTGTAAAGCGTACCCTTGCCAGTGCTGGACAAGCTGCCTGCTCGCCTACTCTCCCTCGCTACTTGTCCCGCAGAACTACGCACTCTGCCGCTAGCGCTGTCAGAAGGGAAATACTGTTTCAGCTTGTGAACCAGGGCCTGCTGGTATTCATGCATTCTCACACTCCTTTCCTCTCCAGGGATGAGAGTGGAAAGATTTTGCTTGTACCGTGGGTCCAGGAGAGTGAACACCCAGAAATCGGTGCTGGAATAAATTCTTTGAACGCGAGGGTCACGGGATAGGCAGCCTAGCATGAAATCTGCCATATGCGCCAGAGTACCAACGCGTAAGAATTCACTCCCCTCACTGGCCTGACTGTCCATTTCCTCCTCCTCCAACTCCTCCAACTCCTCTTCTTCTAACCATACACGCTGAACAGTGAAGGACTCAACAATGGTCCCCTCTTGTGTCTCGCCAACATTCTCCTCCTCTTCCTCCTCATCCTCCTCCACCTCCACCTCCTCCGATATGCGCTGAGAAACAGACCTAAGGGTGCTTTGGCTATCAACAAGGGAATCTTCTTCCCCCGTCTCTTGTGACGAGCGCAAAGCTTCCGACTTCATGCTGATCAGAGAGTTTTTCAACAGGCCAAGCAGCGGGATGGTGAGGCTGATGATGGCGGCATCGCCACTGACCATCTGTGTTGACTCCTCAAAGTTACTCAGCACCTGACAGATATCAGACATCCACGTCCACTCCTCATTGTAGACTTGAGGAAGCTGACTGACCTGACTACCAGTTCTGGTGGAAGTTGACATCTGGCAGTCTACAATGGCTCGGCGCTGCTGGTAAACTCTGGATAACATGGTCAGTGTTGAATTCCACCTCGTGGGCACGTCGCACAACAGTCGGTGAGCGGGCAGTTGGCGGCGGCGCTGTGCTGCCCTGAGAGTGGCAGCATCTGTGCTGGACTTCCTGAAATGCGCACAGATGCGGCGCACCTTCGTGAGCAAATCAGACAGATTGGGGTATGTCTTGAGGAAACGCTGAACTATCAGATTTAACACATGGGCCAGGCATGGCACATGTGTCAGTCTGCCGAGTTGCAGAGCCGCCACCAGGTTACGGCCGTTGTCACATACAACCATGCCTGGCTTCAGGTTCAGCGGTGCCAGCCACAGATCAGTCTGCGCCGTGATGCCCTGTAATAGCTCTTGGGCGGTGTGCCTTTTATCGCCTAGGCTCAGCAGTTTGAGCACCGCCTACTGTCGCTTAGCGACGGCACTGCTGCTGTGCCTAGAGCTACCGACTGATGGCGCCATGCCCACGGATGGTAATTCGGAGGAGGAGGAGGTGGAGGAGGGGTGGGAGGAGGAGGAGGCATAGTAGGCCTGAAACACCTGGACCGAGGTAGGCCCCGCAATCCTCGGCGTCGGCAGTATATGACCAGCCGCAGGGTCAGACTCGGTCCCAGCCTCCACCAAGTTAACCCAATGTGCCGTCAGCGATATATAGCGGCCCTGCCCGGCAGCACTCGTCCACGTGTCCGTGGTCAGGTGGACCTTGTCAGAAACGGCGTTGGTCAGGGCACGGATGATGTTGTCTGACACGTGCTGGTGCAGGGCTGGGACGGCACATCGGGAAAAGTAGTGGCGACTGGGGACCGAATACCGAGGGGCGGCCGCCGCCATGAGGTTGCGAAAGGCCTCGGTCTCTACTAGCCTATAGGGCAGCATCTCCAGGCTAAGCAATCTGGAGATGTGGACATTAAGGGCTTGGGCGTGCGGGTGGGTTGCACTATATTTGCGTTTCCGCTCCAGCGTCTGGGGTATGGAGAGCTGAACGCTGGTGGATGCTGTGGAGGATCGTGGAGGCGACGATGGGGTTTTTGTGGCAGGGTCCTGGGCAGGGGGCTGACTATCAGCTGACACAGGGGAAGGAGCAGTGGTGTGCACGGCCGGAGGTGAACGGGCTTGTTGCAACTGAGTGGGGTGTTTAGCATTCATATGCCTGCGCATACTGGTGGTAGTTAAGCTAGTAGTGGTGGAACCCCTGCTAAGCCTGGTTTTGCAAATGTTGCACACCACAGTCCGTCGGTCATCCGGTGTTTCCTTAAAGAACCTCCAGACTTCTGAAAATCTAGCCCTCGCCGCAAGAGCCCTCGCCACGGGAGCTTCACTAGTTGACACATTTGGCGCTGATGCACCAGCTCTGGCCCTGCCTCTCCGTCTGGCCCCACCACTGCCTCTTCCAACCTGTTCTGGTCGAGGACTCTCCTCTGTCTCAGAAGCACTGTGTTCACCCGGCCTATCAACCCAGCTTGGGTCTGTCACCTCATCATCCTCCGATCCCTCAGTCTGCTCCCCCCTCGGACTTCCTGCCCTGACAACAACTTCCCCACTGTCTGACAACCGTGTCTCCTCATCGTCGGACACCTCTTTAGACACTTCTTCCACTACGTCAAGAAGGTCATCATCACCCACAGACTGCGACTGGTGGAAAACCTGGGCATCGGAAAATTGCTCAGCAGCAACCGGACAAGTGGTTTGTGAGTGTGGGAAGGGTCCAGAAAACAGTTCCTCAGAGTATGCCGGTTCAAATGGCAAATTTTCCTGGGAGGGGGCAGACTGGGGGGGAGGAGGCTGAGGTGCAGGAGCTGGAGGAGTGCCGATTTCGGTGACATGGGTGGACTGCGTGGAAGACTGACTGGTGGACAAAATGCTCGAAGCATTGTCGGCAATCCACGACATCACCTGTTCGCACTGTTCTGGCCTCAACAGTGCTCTACCACGAGTCCCAGTAACTTCAGACATGAACCTAGGGAGTGTAGCTCTGCGGCGTTCCCCTGCTCCCTCATAAGCAGGTGGTGTCTCACCCCGCCCAGGACCACGGCCTCTGACCCCTGCAGTAGTTGGACGCCCACGTCCCCGCCCTCGTCCTCTACCCCTAGCCCTCGGGTTAAACATTTTGAAAATGAGAGTTATAACTTTAATTTTTTTTTAACTTTTTTTTGTGTTTTTTTGGTTTTTTTTGTGTTTTTTAGTTTTTAAAACCAAACGATGCTATCCTATTGCTATGGCTATTTTCTAGCCAAGTATGAAAGCACACTACTATGCCAGATGAGATGACGCTGAGTTATTAAACAAAATAAACGTAAAATAAAAAAGGAAATGGCAGACTGTGCCTAATTGAAATCCAACCCCTAATAAATTTTCCCACTTCGGTCTTTGCAATGGATATGTGCGTCACTAAGCGCAAAACACAGCGGTCGCAAGTCTCACTACAAATTGCTCACAATTTGCTAGTAGATGCACTGCAGCAAGTACAGCCACCAGCAGATCAACCAGAAATCAAATATATATAACGCTACTGTAGGCGTAAGTAAGCCGTTTGGATTCTCCTATGGCTATTTTCTAGCCAAGTATGAAAGCACACTACTATGCCAGATGAGATGACGCTGAGTTATTAAACAAAATAAACGTAAAATAAAAAAGGAAATGGCAGACTGTGCCTAGTTGAAATCCAACCCCTAATAAATTTTCCCACTTCGGTCTTTGCAATGGATATGTGCGTCACTAAGCGCAAAACACAGTGGTCGCAAGTCTCACTACAAATTGCTCACAATTTGCTAGTAGATGCACTGCAGCAAGTACAGCCACCAGCAGATCAACCAGAAATCAAATATATATAACGCTACTGTAGGAGTAAGTAAGCCGTTTGGATTCTCCTATGGCTATTTTCTAGCCAAGTATGAAAGCACACTACTATGCAAGATGAGATGACACTGAGTTATTAAAAAAATAAACGTAAAATAAAAAGTAAATGGCAGACTGTGCCTAATTGAAATCCAACCCCTAATAAATTTTCCCACTTCGTTCTTTGCAATGGATATGTGCGTCACTAAGCGCAAAACACAGCGGTCGCAAGTCTCACTACAAATTGCTCACAATTTGCTAGTAGATGCACTGCAGCAAGTACAGCCACCAGCAGATCAACCAGAAATCAAATATATATAACGCTACTGTAGGCGTAAGTAAGCCGTTTGGATTCTCCTATGGCTATTTTCTAGCCAAGTATGAAAGCACACTACTATGCCAGATGAGATGACGCTGAGTTATTAAACAAAATAAACGTAAAATAAAAAAGGAAATGGCAGACTGTGCCTAATTGAAATCCAACCCCTAATAAATTTTCCCACTTCGGTCTTTGCAATGGATATGTGCGTCACTAAGCGCAAAACACAGCGGTCGCAAGTCTCACTACAAATTGCTCACAATTTGCTAGTAGATGCACTGCAGCAAGTACAGCCACCAGCAGATCAACCAGAAATCAAATATATATAACGCTACTGTAGGAGTAAGTAAGCCGTTTGGATTCTCCTATGGCTATTTTCTAGCCAAGTATGAAAGCACACTACTATGCAAGATGAGATGACACTGAGTTATTAAAAAAATAAACGTAAAATAAAAAGTAAATGGCAGACTGTGCCTAATTGAAATCAAACCCCTAATAAATTTTCCCACTTTGGTGTTTGAGGTGGATATGTGTGTCACTAAGAGCTAAACACAACGGTAGCAAGTCCCCCTGCAAATTCCTCACAATATGGTACTAGCTGCAAATAAAAAAAAAAAGTATAACGTTATTGTAGCCCTAAGAAGGGCTGTTGGGTTCTTGGAGAATCACTCCTGCCTAACAGTAAGCTAATAGAACACCCTAACGCTTTCCCTGACCAGCACCAGCTCTCTCCCTAGCGGCATCCAGACACAGAATGATCCGAGCAGCGCGGGCAGCGGCTAGTCTATCCCAGGGTCACCTGATCTGGCCAGCCAACCACTGCTATCGACGTGTAAGGGTACCACGTCATGCTGGGTGGAGTGCAGAGTCTCCTGGCTTGTGATTGGCTCTGTTTCTGGCCGCCAAAAAGCAAAACGGCGGGAGCTGCCATTTTCTCGAGCGGGCGAAGTATTCGTCCGAGCAACGAGCAGTTTCGAGTACCCTAATGCTCGACCGAGCATCAAGCTCGGACGAGCATGTTCGCTCATCTCTAATAACAATCTGTTGAGCTTAGAATCACTGGAATACCAAGGAATGATTCAGATATTCAAAGGTAATAGGTGAATTGCATAAAGGACACATTACAGATATAGCGGCCATTGATCTGTGCACATGTTTTCCTTGTTCTCCATTAACCCTGGGATCTATTGAGATGGATGCTTTGGTACAGTTTACCACATCATCAATTATGTAACATGTAATGTGTTCAATAATGTATTATATATATAATATAGTTTAATATAATGAAACTGTTTCTGATGATGTAGTGGATGTGTAAGGATAACATAGAATGTTGTAATAGGGAAGCTTTATTTAGTGTAAGGTCACATACATGACTTGTAGTATGATGACTGCACTGCCACAGGACTTCATCATTATAAGGCCTGGCGGTTTCTTGTGCCTTCCAGTGACTGGCCTGAACACTGAGCGACAGAACTGAATACAGTGGGGGTGGGGGGATATATTAAAACTGGAGTTTTGCAAGCCAGTCTTAATATTCCCATTCACCAGTGTAGGGCAGATAGGATCTACAAAGAGGCTCCATTCTCTAGTAGATTCGGAAGGAATTTCCACCAGGTCAGACCCGTTTAGACCAGATGTTTTAGTTATAGTCTCTGCTGGTTTTCTGGCAGGCTACAAAAGCCTTAAAACTGGTGGTGATGGGGCTACATACATGACTTCTCCACCAAATAATTGAAGGCACAGTTAAAGCCTCCCAGTATGTGAATTCAGTTCCATTGTACGTTCAGGCCGGTTGAATGAACAAACTCTCTTGTGGGAAAGGCCCTTAAGCTAAGTTCACATCTGTGTTATACCATTTCATTATTTATGATGGCAAAACCGTTAAACTTCAGGATTTAGTTTCTATTCTACTCTTCCACAATAGAACAAAACTCGCAACACCCTGCTTTCCTACCAAAGTAAACATCCATACACCTCAGCCCTCACAAAGGTTTCTATGGAGAGAATATATCCAAGCCGTTTCTTTTGGGATCTCCTTTCTCCACATATTCTCAGGTTTTTGTGCTGTTTGGCTACACTACTTAGAACAGCAAGAATAATGTATAATGCCTTTAAACAGATGGATCCAAATGTAAAGCAAATATACCACTTTCCCCTAACATAAGGGCAGTGGTGTAGCTATTGTGGTGGCAGAAGTCAAAGTTGCCCTCAAGCTTGTGCTCCTTGGAGACCTTAATTTGGAGGCAGCAGGCAATCAGTTATAGCTCGGAAGAGTTTTACGAAGTTCTGTAGTTGATAAACGTTACCTGTTGCTAATCGGTACTGTCTGATCGGTACTGTAGTCACTTACTAACCTTCTTACCTGCAATACAACTCTGTGTGTGCCATGTCATTGACAGAGTGTCAATGGTGGTGTTCTTTCTGCAGGTGAGCTGACGTCATAAGGGTGGGAAAGAGCCCAAGCAATGTTTGTGTCACAGGCCTTATCCTTAGCTATTAGTCTTTCAGGGGTTGAAGGGAAGAATAGCAACCACTCTACGTAATAAAATACATGTACCAAAAATGTAAACAAATTCTAACAATAGGAACACTTGCCTTTTATTTATAGCTAGTAGACATAATTGGGTAGGTCGCCACCATATTTGGCTCAGTCTTGCATTCATGATGTTTACTTCCCAATGTATTATCCAAGAAAACAAGAGAAGTTTCTGCAGAGCCATTATCGTAATGCTCCCCACTAGGAGCAGGTGTGTAAGTCTCGTACATATTAATCTTGTGGTGCCAAAATTAGTCTCTACTGTCCTTAGAGAAATATCATTCAGTAGGAAGGAGGACTCACGCCAGACCATAACATTGACTGATTACAATGTAAATCCTGATCTTTCAGTCTATTTATTGCTGCATTTCATTTTCACACACTGCCAGTTCCTCCATTTCCTTATTGAAATGAAGTGGCACAAAGCTACAGAAAGCTCCATAGTGGAACTGAGCCAGGACCTTCTCCAGGAGCTACGACTGGATGTTGTGCCTCCATAAAACAATGTCGAACACCCCCCGCCCCACCTCCTGATTACTGGGTCTATGGGAACAACCCAGAAACCGCTGCTATTGGTGTCAATGTAACTATATCCCACAGATAGCAGGTATTGTTAGTTTCTATCCTGGACTAAATAAACTGGTATTTTACACATATTTATATCCAAATACTAAATAGTCTTTATAACAAAGCTCCACTGAAATCATAAGGGACAGAAATGGCTGAATTTTCTAAGCTGAAATATCCAGTTTTACAGTCTAACAAAACAGCATTCAGCCTCGAAGCCCTAATGGACTTTTTTGGAGAATGTCCCACTGTCTCATTATTGTCTGGGCAGGAACATTTCCATAATAAATTTTCCATTTTAATTTCATAATGTTGCCAAGTTTTGTCTTCTCGTATATCATTGCTTTTAATGATGAGCTGAGAACTGAAATCACAGTGTTAACGCAATAACAGAGTGGTGTCATTGTAATATTTTCATCTGCATTTTCATATTTTTTTGTTAAATCTACCTCACATTGATGCAGTACTTTTTTTCCTGCTGTAAGAATGTGATCGAATGTATACATATCTACAAGGTGTACTTGAAAATGTGGATGGGGCCACTTACACATGGTAAGTATTTGTTCAGTATTTTGCAACAATAAAAATGTTCTGTGTTCTGTCCGTTTTTTGAATGGATGGCACAAGGCTGTACTAGTATAGTGCACAGCATAGCATAGGCTACTGGAACCTCTCACCAGCTAAAAATTACAGGTTGACAGGTTTCAATAACCTATGCTCTGCTGATTTTAAGAATCCATTTCTCTGCATTCTGAATCATTTTAGTACTTTATATAAGTTTAATTCCCATTACCTGGCTCCCTGCGAGCAGTATGTGGTGAGTCCCGGGGGAGGGGGCAGTTGCAGCCTGTGTATGCCTGTTCTCTTCATACGTTCTAACTGTACTGCTTACCTTACCCCTCCCCTGCCTGCACATAACAAGAAGTGGGGAGGGCAGAGGGGACTCACCAGATGCTGCTGGCAGGGAGCCAGATACTGTAAATTAAACTTATATAAACTACTGAAATGATTAAGAATGCTGACAAAGACATTTTGAAAACAAGCATAGCATAGGCTATGGGAACCTGACACCAGGTAAATATGACATTCGTGGTGACAGTTTTGCAACGATCAAAACAGGCCATAAAAGACAGAAAAGATGCAGATTTTTCATTATACCCTTTTCCTGATTGAATTCCACATTTGTTTTTTGGCTTTTAAAAACTGATGCAAAATACTAATCAAATAAGAACCATATAAACGTGGCCTAATCATTGGTTCATTCAATGCACAATGTTTCAGGTCAAAGGTGCGAACCTTTCTTAAACTATTTTCCTTTTATTTCCTCTCACATCTATCTATATTACATCTTAAGCATAAATGGCAAGAACCAAGGTTTGCCAACAAAACATGTCAAAAACATGTTGCAAATACCATCATAATGCCACCTCTGTGATATGCCAACTTTAACCCCAGATATTTCCAACAGCATTATGTAAAAAAAAAACATTATTCATCAGATCAGGCTGCCTTCATCCATTGCTTCATGGTCTAGTTCTGATACTCATTGAGTATCCAGTAATAACCAGCAATAATGTTTTAAGAAATTTGGTACTCTTCTGTGCGCTTGGGCCATACCAACTATCCTTCATTCCCAACCAGCATGAACAATCCTGGGGTTGTCACTTCACTGCTGTTTTCCTTTCAGCCACTATACCTACTGTTCAGTACATGTGTTGTCCTAGTCATTTGTCACTCAAATATTAATGTGTGCCCTTTTTCTACTACCATCAAATCACTTTTAAGAACTTTTACTTCTACAGGCAACTCTCATTAAAGAAATTTTCCCATGAAAGACAATTCTCAAATTTCAATCCCTTAGTGATGTTTGCTAAATAAAGATAATTTTAACCCCTTACTTTACAATTTTACTCAGTTTTATTTCTGTTTTAGCTCCTATACCTCAGTGATGGTCAGTGTATAATACTAGAGTGTGGGCGGGGAATCTCTAAGCAGACACTTCATGATCCCTTTAGTGCTGTGTGTGTTGCTGTATGCTGAGAAGTACAGGTTTATATACACTTTCATTTAGCTTCTGGACATTCTACTAGTATAAGACACATAGAACAAGAGAGATGAGACAGATGAGAGATGAGGAGATCCATGAGATGCATATTACACATGACATTCTCAGCTCTGCTATAACAGCCATGGCATACAGATCTGCTCCCTCCCCTGGATAAAGACTTTAGTCTGTAGCTTGTAGCATTACTCTCCATTACTCTTTTGGGGCAACCAAAATTGTGTACACCAGGACTAATAGAGACAGGTTGGAATTATATCTGTGAAATGCTGTATTTTTGTTAATAACAGCGAATTAAAGACCGTGTTATTTTATTACCCTGAGTATATTTAAGAATCGTGTCTATGCCTTTAAGTATTGGATAACTGCTACTTTGATATATACCAGTGATGGCTAACCTATGGCACTGGTGCCAGAGGTGGCACTCTGAGCCCTTTCTGTGGGCACTCAGGCCATCACCAGAGATGACTCCAGGTATCTTCCTGCAGTCCCAGACAGCCCAGGACTTGCTGTGCACAGAGCTATGTTAAAGTGACAGCTCTACCTGTGACTATTTTCTGCTTTATTGGTGTCCTCAGGGGCTGGTATCAATGAAAGCTGTGACAGAGCAGGGAGTATAAATCATAAATTAAATTTCTGTGTTGGCACTTTGCGATAAATAAGCTGGTCTTTGTTGTAGTTTGGGCACTCGGTCTCTAAAAGGTTCGCCATCACTGATATATACTATCTCTTGACAAGTCACAAGATGGTGAATGAGATCACTTTAGCTATCACTGACCTTAATTGTATGGATGGTAACTGTATGTATCTTTATGAAACCTCTATTAGACTAGCAAGAGTCTTAAAAAACTTTTTACTCATTTGTCATTTCAGTTGTCATTGTAATCGGTCTATTAGCACTAGATTGCCTTAATCAACAGTAGAGTAATACAGTATACTAAAAGAAAGGTTGTCAATACAAGTCCTAACAATGTTCACATCTATACTTTTAGTAATACTTTCTTCAAGGCTCCTGTTAATATATATTATCAGTGTCGCTGACACAGACCAAGCAACCAATAAATGACTCACCAGAGGTTGACTAGAAACGGATGTTCCAGACCTTGCATGATCTGCAGTTCTTTAAACACATTCCTCACTTCATTGCGCTCCACACATTTCTGTTTGTTCATGTATTTCATTGCATACATTTTTTTTGTATCATTTTTCTGGACAATGCAGACCTAGCAAAGAAGACAATGTTACTGAACTTTACTACTACTGAGCTCTGCACATCTGATACTTCCAAAGATTTTAAAATGCACAAGTGTTCAGACATACATAGATACAATATATATATATATATATATATATATATATACATACATATATATATATATATATATATATATATATATATATAGAAATATTACTATAGTATACATTATCATAAAGTTAATATAAATATACTTCACTTTAGTCTTCATGGGGGACATTTTCAGGTCTTCTATGTCAGAAGATTGGTGTAGAAGCCCTTAAATAAAAGCAATGCCTTGAGAACCATTGGCATGGAGCTGGTGGAAAGGGGGATATACGCCCTCTGGCTCAGTTGGCGTTCTTGCCCCTAGACCACCTTGAACCACCTCAAACGTTCACCTTGAATGTTTGTATAGTTTTTGCACAAAACGACATAATTTTTGCCACATGTGCAGCCATCCACCGGACTGCTTATGTCTTTGTCCAAGTTGTCCTTGATAAAGGGAACATTGGGGAAACGCATCAAGGCCTGACCATCTTGTGCCAGTCTTACCATTCCCTAGCTAGCACATACCACACAGGAATTACTAACCTGGCACAGATTTCTGTTCTAACTTGAGCCAGTAAGGGTGTCCCTGGCCTGCTCTCTTCCCTGACATGTCTACTTTTCAGTGACATGATGGTGGTGAGATGCTAAAAAGTGGTCATAATACATGATACATTTCCTCCTATTAGAAATTTAACTTGCTCTGGTAATGACTGAATTCAAATTTGTTTGCAGCCTAAGAAAACTATGCTACTACTTTAGGAAGCTAAGATCAATTTACTGACCCTACTGATAAATTCTCTTCCACTAACTGGTCAGCATGTAGACAGAACATTTGTATGGGTTGTGGAATAGAGATGTGAGCAACATTGTGAGCAAAATTCCATAAGAAAAATGCAGCTTTAAACTTTAGAACAGTTCACCCATCCAGTAACTTTAAACATACCAGGTACAATCCCTCTGGAGGTGAAAGGGACCTTTCACCACCTTCATTAACTAAAGCTCTTCATAAATTTTAACAGAGTCCCTCCATAGGTCCATCACAGTTCAAATAGTTTCACTAGTGCCTGCTGTTTCCAGGCAACTACTGCTCTTTACTTTCACCCAATGTTATTCTAAAGTCTACTGTCAGGTGGGTGATCCAGGCTTGGGTAGGCAGCCTGACACTGCCCACTTGACACTAGAGAGCCTAATTAGCATTTTGGGTATTAAAACCAACAAACTGGCCCGGATTTATTAAAGCCCCTGCACCAGTTTTCTGTCTGACTTTACATGTTCTTGTCATGCAAGAAATGTGTCACCAGCCCTATGTTAAAGGAGCACCAAAAATGATTCACTCTGTCGGGGTAGTGCAGGGAACACCAGATCAATAAAGAATGGGTGACAGAAATCCGGAATCTGCTGTCCTATGCACACTACACAGGCAGGTTTTTAGTACCGTATTTTTCGGACTATAAGGCGCACTAAAAAACCTATGATTTTCTTAGAAATCAAAAGTGCGCCTTATAGTCCGATGCGCCTAATGTATGAATCGGGAAGAGCTCCGGGCCAAATAGCCACAGCGCTTCTTCATAGCTGCATAACCCGCTTACCTCTGCTTCCTGTGTCCTTGTTGCGGGGGTTGCTCACGTTCCGTGGATGTTCTCTGTGGGCTTGCTGCTCATGTGGACCGGCGATCGGCGCCAAGTTCGGGAGTTTGCGGGGGCCTGGGGCGTTCTTTCTTTGTCATGTCCCCCGTCGTAGGCATGCTGACAGTAGGCGGGTCACTGCTGTGGCGCTGCTGAGTCGCCTCTATGCCTCTCTGCTCTGCATCTAAACCACGCCCCCGGACCCTGTTCTATCTCAAGCGGCCGCCTGCGCCTAATAATCCGGTGCGCCTTATGTATGCACCAGCACGTCTTAGCTGCCGTTTATTCTCACTGCGCCTTATACTCCGGTGCGCCCAATCAGCCGAAAAATACGGTAAATGCTCCCCACTCATTTTTCACCGGTTCTTGGTAAAAATTGCACCTGAATTGGTGGAGTGTCATATGGATGCAAAGGTGCATAGTTGCAGTTGGTGGAGGTGAAAAAATGTTCTTGTAAAATAACTGTCAAAGGTACCTAGAAGTAGCTTAGTCCTCTCTCACCAAAATAAACATCAAAAAAATATATTGGGCAAAACATACTCACATATGTGAAAATCCATAGATGAAACATATTGGGGCACAAAATGTGGGAAACTGCACAAAAAATGCTCTGCCCATGTACAATGCTGGGTGTGACAGATTCATTAAGAACGTGCACCAGCAATCATGAATCTGGCGCTTCCCTGCACTGGCCTAACAGAGTTCACCAACTTTTTTGTGGTGCACAGTCCGACTGAGCACCAGAACGCCCCCTAATTTGTGTCGCATGGTGCAGAAACTTCTTAAATATCTGTGCAAGCAGTTTCCACTAGAAAGAACGTGCAAAGTCCCACAGAAAACTGGTGCAAAGCCCTTAGTAAATGTGCCCCATTATGTGTAATACAGGAGAAGTGTAGGCAATGCAATTTTGCCAAATCTCATACAATAAACTGTTGTACACATCTCCAAAGGAAACAGATATCTGGAGTAAGATTTATCAGAAATGTGTGAGAGCAGAACTGTTGTAGTTACCCATGGAAACCAATCAGAGCTCAGCTTTTATTTTATAAACAGCTGTGGGAAAATGAGAGCTCAGCTCTGATTGATTGCCGTGAGCAACCAGAACAGTTATGTTCTCAGAGACATCTGATTAATCCTTCCGCTGATGTGGATTTATCTTTTGCAACATGTCACTTTTTTACTGTATAATTCACTGTACAATGCAAAGGCTGAGCTCTGTCCCACTGCTGCAGCAACAATTCGATATAAACACTGCATAAAAAGGCAACATAATTCAGCCTAAACAGCTGAGAAATTACTGTGGTGTAGATTCTGAAGCCCTTCTGCTAAGTGTACAGTGTACAGCCTTAAAGTGCCATTGATCTGATATATAATAAAAGCATAACACATGTGCTGTATGTAAACTGTAAGAAGAATATTATTAAAACAACTCACCTTTCCAAAACTACCTTTCCCAATAGCTCGTAAAATTTCAAAATGATTAAAGTTTACTGCAAAAGAAAAGTACAACGAAAATTAGTAAGCCGAATGGCCGATTTTTCACAGTAGCATGGACATCTTGATAAATCTTGATAAATCTGGCATATGAGGTGGTAATGTCTGCATCGGACTTGTGACTTTTTCACAAATTTTCACATAAATAACTCCTAAGTATTACTTACATCAAGAGGGGACAGGAGGGAATGTACACCTAAACTGCTGACTTTTTAAAAAGTTGCACTTCATAAATATGTCTACCATATCTCGAATCATATGATACATCTACCGTAAGTAGGCTAAAGTGAAAAGTGGAGTAGGGTGGCAAATGTCACAAAAAAGTTGTTTATTTGGCGCAAATAGACCCTTGTGAAGTGAGAGTATATGCTTAGATAACATAAAGGCTTCAGAATTTTAATTCTGCGGTGCTGTGGCTTCCTCTAGTTAATGCCCTAAAAACACTAGTCCAATGCTACACAACAGTATATACAAAAAGGTGACAGATTAAATGTGGAACGGAGTCAGAAATTACTATTACTTGTAGGTCTAAAGCTTTGTAATGCTCCTACTAGGAAAACATTTGTGTGCACTTGTTTCATCTTTGTTTCTTTTCATCTTCAATATGTCTTACCTCACTTAACCCAATAACATATAATGCAACAGAAACATCAAGGGATGATTATATTACATTACATGAATATCAGAAGATTAACTGCACAAAAGAACATACAGAGCAAACGAAAATATACAGTAATGCTAAAATATAAGTATAGGTATTCATCTTTAGATAAAAGACTCCAGATTTACCCCCTTCCCCCAAAACACACACAGAAATGTATAAGGCTGTGTAGATAATTTGAATTGAGTGTGTTACGCAGAATCCATAAGAAGGAAGATCACATCTTTAGTATGTGGCACCTTTGGCAGTCCCTGCCTACTTTTGTATAAAGTCACAAGGTTTTCTTAATTGGTGATCTGTCATGGAGGGGAGTAGTGAGGCCTCACTACTCCCCTCCATGACAGATCACTGATGTCAGATCCTACTTGACAAAGGTCGTGATGACCGAAACGTTGTGCTAATTATTTATGATCTGTGAAAAATTACTCTTGAAATTACTTTATATTATGGTGAAGGCTTTGCTATGTGATAAAATCACTGGAATAAAAATCATTTGAAAAATTCAGAATTGGTGTGTGCCATGTTCTCCGTATAATATTGAACGTGGATTGAGAATCCTACATTGAGCACCACCCCCCTCAAGTGTGCGGTCACTATCGTTCTAGGAGTAAGGGTATAAGTCAGTGAAGCTGAGTCCTGGACGAGCTCTGGAAATACCCACCGAAGTAATTGTGCTTCATTTACATAAATTAACATAGTGAAGGAGCCAAAAAACCTTTAGCTGAATATATGGATGCAATGTCAATATTTAGTTATATAGGGCAGTAGGGAACGTTTATAGGGTGTTTAATTTGAGATAGATTTTATTTAACCAAAGTTTTTGAAAACTGAAACCATAATATACAATACCTAGCGTATGCCCTTGGAAGTTTTTTAGATTGGTCTTAAAATGAATTTCTATTTGGACTAATGATTTCTACGTGAATAGTCCTCAGATTATAAACCAAACATATGGTATTCTGATGCAGACTCCAAGCGATCAGCTGTACTCTGGAGAACTAGACAGCGAGCATTAAATTCCCCTGCAGAATCTCCACAAGAGAAATTCATATTGTTTCAATCCTAATAGCACTCTGGAGATTCTGAAAGCATCTCTCCTCCACTATGAAGCTATCACTTATAGGTTTTTCTAACCAGTCAACCCATTAAAATCATGCCTCTTCATATAATAGTAAAAATACAAATAATAATAAAACTTAAAAACAACTGTCATGACTTTGAAGGTTTCTATTCCCTAGACTTTTCCTCTAAATCCATTTCATACTTCTGTTTTTGGGAAAGTACTTCTTCTTATAGTTACCACAAGGGATGCAGCTCATCTACCGTGAACTCCAGCATGGGCAGATGATTAAAAACATCTAATGGAGCTGTAATGGGTGTCACTCAGATTTTTTTTCAAAGCAACTCATGTGTCAAATATAAAGGTTATATATATAATATTCACTATATATACAGAATCTCAGATATGAAGAGCCTAAAAAGAAACACCCTGCCTATGAAATATTTTTTGTAACAATCCCCTCAAACAGCGAGGGATCTTTAGGACTGGCAGTGCAGCAATGCAATTACATAGAAACAGGGGAGAGATAAAATGCAGAATGTTGTAGGTCAGCTTCAAGATCAATGGAGTACTGGGAGAAATTAGCTTCAGATGGTCAAGGACAAATTAGATATGACAAACTCTTGCTTGACTTCTCCTGCCTGACAAATTCAAGCATGACAGATTTTTATTAACATCTCTAGGGTGGAAAAGTGTCGCAAAAGACAATCAAAGTCTCCCACTGAAATCAATGCAATCTTCACAAATACATTTAATGCATTATATACATTTATTTGAAAGGTTTGAAGTTGCAGAACGTTTACAACCATTACGAATGTAAAGTTGTATTTGACAATTAGTAAATTATTTTGCAAATGTAAAAGAACACAGCTCCAACATCAAGTTAATCATCAAACACTTTTTCTCGGGGAACAAAATTAGGCAACATACAATATCATATAGTAACTTGCCGGCTCACAAGTAATAATACTGATATGGGCACTTCCGATGGATGTTTGAAAATGAAGCAAATTCTTAGACTGGCTCTTGCCACAAGACACATGCCCACAAAATACTGAACACCTAATCACAAACTTATTTGAAAGTTTGAAATTGTAAATTAACAGAAAAGTCAATAAATCCCTTCGAAAAGGAAAAGACCCTTTCAAAGTTTTTGCTCCTCACCAGAGCAGAGAAGGAAACTGGTATGGACAGGGGATAAGATATAGATGTGGGTCATGAGGGGTAATACTGTAGATCTCTCTGAACCTCAAAAGGAATTCTCCACAAGGATATGTATTGCCCCTCCTAAATAAGAACATGAGGTACAATCTAATAAAGATTCAAGAATATGCTTAATCAACACAAAGCATTAGAGGGGGTTTATACAAAAAATAACATGTCAGCCCCAGGGCCTGCGCTATGGGTAGACAAAGTGGGCAATTGCCCAGGGCCCTCAAAGGGGAGAATCTCTTCTTTCAAATGAATCTTGAACTTTGTTTCTAGGTGCCCTGGATCCAGAGATATTCAGGTTTAAAGTGAGAATATCAGGTGCCATTTTTATATATAAAAATCACTCCCGACGGCAGTTTAACAGTTAAGATCTCCATTTTCCTGACACTTTATATGTTACTACGTTTTGAGAAGGGATAATATCAACTAATATGTTTTTAACCCTTTAAACA
The DNA here is from genome assembly GCF_040894005.1 of Engystomops pustulosus. NCBI lineage: Eukaryota > Metazoa > Chordata > Amphibia > Anura > Leptodactylidae > Engystomops > Engystomops pustulosus. Next base: position 66,480,988 of record NC_092414.1, on the reverse strand, counting down.
CCCACATGTTCTGGAATAAAGTTTTTATTAAACACCATCCTCCATTATTTACACCCATGTTATGACGTTCTCACTCTCATTCTTACGAATCACAGAGGGTTCTGTTATTGTGCGGATAATACATTGGTGCACATCTAAAAGTGACTTTTATTATCTCATTAGCTTGGTTTATGGATATATAGTTATTTATTTGGGTTACCATTGTGTAAGGAATAGAGATGAGCGAACATACTCGTCCGAGCTTGATGCTCGTTCGAGCATTAGCGTACTCGAAACTGCTCGTTGCTCGGACGAATACTTCGCCCGCTCGAGAAAATGGCAGCTCCCGCCGTTTTGCTTTTTGGCGGCCAGAAACAGAGCCAATCACAAGCCAGGAGACTCTGCACTCCACCCAGCATGACGTGGTACCCTTACACGTCGATAGCAGCGGTTGACTGGCCAGATCAGGTGACCCTGGGATAGACTAGCCGCTGCCCGCGCTGCTCGGATCATTCTGTGTCTGGATGCCGCTAGGGAGAGAGCTGCTGCTGGTCAGGGAAAGCGTTAGGGTGTTCTATTAGAATAGTGTTAGGCAGGAGTGATTTAACAAGAACCCAACAGCCCTTCTTAGGGCTACAATAACGTTATACTTTTTTTTTTTTTGTTTGCTTGTGGCTGGGCTTGCTGGCACTAGTAGTGCAGCTAGTACCATATTGTGAGGAATTTGCAGGGGGACTTGCTACCGTTGTGTTTACCTCTTAGTGACACACATATCCACCTCAAACACCAAAGTGGGAAAATTTATTAGGGGTTTGATTTCAATTAGGCACAGTCTGCCAGTTTCTTTTTATTTTACGTTTATTTTTTCATAACTCAGCGTCATCTCATCAGTGTGCTTTCATACTTGGCTAGAAAATAGCCAAAGGAGAATCCAAACGGCTTACTTACGCCTACAATAGCGTTATATATATTTTATTTCTGGTTGATCTGCTGGTGGCTGTCCTTGCTGCAGTGCATATACTAGCCAATTGTGAGGAATTTGGAGTGAGACTTGCGACCGCTGTGTTTAGCACTTAGTGACGCACATATCCATCGCAAAGACCGAAGTGGGAAAATTTATTAGGGGTTGGATTTCAATTCGGCACAGTCTGCCATTTCCTTTTTATTTTATGTTTATTTTTTCATAACTCAGCGTCATCTCATCAGTGTGCTTTCATACTTGGCTAGAAAATAGCCAAAGGAGAATCCAAACGGCTTACTTACACCTACAATAGCGTTATATATATTTTATTTCTGGTTGATCTGCTGGTGGCTGTCCTTGCTGCAGTGCATATACTAGCCAATTGTGAGGAATTTGGAGTGAGACTTGCGACCGCTGTGTTTAGCGCTTAGTGACGCACATATCCATCGCAAAGACCGAAGTGGGATAATTTATTAGGGGTTGGATTTCAATTAGGCACAGTCTGGCAGTTTCTTTTTATTTTACGTTTATTTTTTCATAACTCAGCGTCATCTCATCAGTGTGCTTTCATACTTGGTTAGAAAATAGCCAAAGGAGAATCCAAACGGCTTACTTACGCCTACAATAGCGTTATATATATTTTATTTCTGGTTGATCTGCTGGTGGCTGTCCTTGCTGCAGTGCATATACTAGCCAATTGTGAGGAATTTGGAGTGAGATTTGCGACCGCTGTGTTTAGCGCTTAGTGACGCACATATCCATCGCAAAGACCGAAGTGGGAAAATTTATTAGGGGTTGGATTTCAATTAGGCACAGTCTGCCATTTCCTTTTTATTTTACGTTTATTTTTTCATAACTCAGCGTCATCTCATCAGTGTGCTTTCATACTTGGCTAGAAAATAGCCAAAGGAGAATCCAAACGGCTTACTTACGCCTACAATAGCGTTATATATATTTTATTTCTGGCTGATCTGCTGGTGGCTGTCCTTGCTGCAGTGCATATACTAGCCAATTGTGAGGAATTTGGAGTGAGACTTGCGACCGCTGTGTTTAGCGCTTAGTGACGCACATATCCATCGCAAAGACCGAAGTGGGATAATTTATTAGGGGTTGGATTTCAATTAGGCACAGTCTGGCAGTTTCTTTTTATTTTACGTTTATTTTTTCATAACTCAGAATCATCTCATCAGTGTGCTTTCATACTTGGTTAGAAAATAGCCAAAGGAGAATCCAAACGGCTTACTTACGCCTACAATAGCGTTATATATATTTTATTTCTGGTTGATCTGCTGGTGGCTGTACTTGCTGCAGTGCATATACTATCCAATTGTGAGGAATTTGGAGTGAGACTTGCGACCGCTGTGTTTAGCGCTTAGTGACGCACATATCCATCGCAAAGACCGAAGTGGGATAATTTATTAGGGGTTGGATTTCAATTAGGCACAGTCTGGCAGTTTCTTTTTATTTTACGTTTATTTTTTCATAACTCAGCGTCATCTCATCAGTGTGCTTTCATACTTGGCTAGAAAATAGCCAAAGGAGAATCCAAACGGCTTACTTACGCCTACAATAGCGTTATATATATTTTATTTCTGGTTGATCTGCTGGTGGCTGTCCTTGCTGCAGTGCATATACTAGCCAATTGTGAGGAATTTGGAGTGAGACTTGCGACCGCTGTGTTTAGCGCTTAGTGACGCACATATCCATCGCAAAGACCGAAGTGGGATAATTTATTAGGGGTTGGATTTAAATTAGGCACAGTCTGCCATTTCCTTTTTATTTTACGTTTATTTTTTCATAACTCAGCGTCATCTCATCTGGCATAGCAGTGTGCTTTCATACTTGGCTAGAAAATAGCCATAGCAATAGGATAGCATTGTTTGGTTTTAAAAACTAAAAAACACAAAAAAAAACTAAAAAACACAAAAAAACACAAAAAAAAGTTAAAAGAAAAATTAAAGTTATATAACTTTAATTTTCAAAATGTTTAACCCGAGGGCTAGGGGTAGAGGACGAGGACGAGGGCGGGGACGTGGGCGTCCATCTACTGCAGGGGTCAGAGGCCGTGGTCCTGGGTGGGGTGAGACACCACCTGCTGATGAGGGAGCAGGGGAACGCCGCAGAGCTACACTCCCTAGGTTCATCATGTCTCAAGTTACTGGGACTCGTGGTAGAGCACTGTTGAGGCCAGAACAGTGCGAACAGGTGATGGATTGCCGACAATGCTTCGAGCAATTTGTCCACCAGTCAGTCTTCCACGCAGTCCACCCATGTCACCGAAATCGGCACTCCTCCAGCTCCTGCACCTCAGCCTCCTCCCCCCCAGTCTGCCCCCTCCCAGGAAAATTTGGCATTTGAACCGGCATACTCTGAGGAACTGTTTTCTGGACCCTTCCCACAGTCACAAACCACTTGTCCGGTTGCTGCTGAGCAATTTTCCGATGCCCAGGTTTTCCACCAGTCGCAGTCTGTGGGTGATGATGACCTTCTTGACGTAGTGGAAGAAGTGTGTAAAGAGGTGTCCGACGATGAGGAGACACGGTTGTCAGACAGTGGTGAAGTTTTTGTCAGGGCAGGAAGTCCGAGGGGGGAGCAGACTGAGGGATCGGAGGATGATGAGGTGAGAGACCCAAGCTGGGTTGAGAGGCCGGGTGAACACAGTGCTTCTGAGACGGAGGAGAGTCCTATAGCAGAACAGGTTGGAAGAGGCAGTGGTGGGGCCAGATGGAGAGGCAGGGCCAGAGCAGGTGCATCAGCGCCAAATGTGTCACGTAGTGAAGCTCCCGCGGCGAGGGCTCCCGCGGCGAGGGCTAGATTTTCAGAAGTCTGGAGGTTCTTTAAGGAAACACCGGATGACCGATGGACTGTGGTGTGCAACCTTTGCCAAACCAGGATCAGCAGGGGTTCCACCACTACTATCTTAACTACCACCAGTATGCGCAGGCATATGAATGCTAAACACCCGAATCAGTGGCACCAAGGCCGTTCACCTCCGGCCGTGCACACCACTGCTCCTTCCCCTGTGTCAGCTGATAGTCAGCCCCCTGCCCAGGACCCTGGCACAAAAACCCCATCGTCGCCTCCACGATCCTCCACAGCATCCACCAGCGTTCAGCTCTCCATACCCCAGACGCTGGAGCGGAAAAGAAAATATAGTGCAACCCACCCGCACGCCCAAGCCCTTAATGTCCACATCTCCAGATTGCTTAGCCTGGAGATGCTGCCCTATAGGCTAGTAGAGACCGAGGTCTTTCGCAACCTCATGGCGGCGGCCGCCCCAGCCCTGCACCAGCACGTGTCAGACAACATCATCCGTGCCCTGACCAACGCCGTTTCTGACAAGGTCCACCTGACCACGGACAAGTGGACGAGTGCTGCCGGGCAGGGCCACTATATATCGCTGACGGCACATTGGGTTAACTTGGTGGAGGCTGGGACCGAGTCTGACCCTGGGGCTGGTCATATACTGCCGACGCCGAGGATTGCGGGGCCTACCTCGGTCCAGGTCTCAAAGGCCTACTATGCCTCCTCCTCCTCCCACCCCTCCTCCGAACTACCATCCGTGGGCATGGCGCCATCAGTCGCTAGCTCTAGGCACAGCAGCAGTGCCGTCGCTAAGCGACAGCAGGCGGTGCTCAAACTGCTGAGCCTAGGCGATTAAAGGCACACCGCCCAAGAACTATTACAGGGCATCACGGCGCAGACTGATCTGTGGCTGGCACCGCTGAACCTGAAGCCAGGCATGGTTGTGTGTGACAACGGCCGTAACCTGGTGGCGGCTCTGCAACTCGGCAGACTGACACATGTGCCATGCCTGGCCCATGTGTTAAATCTGATAGTTCAGCGTTTCCTCAAGACATACCCCAATCTGTCAGATTTGCTCACGAAGGTGCGCCGCATCTGTGCGCATTTCAGGAAGTCCAGCACAGATGCTGCCACTCTCAGGGCAGCGCAGCGCCGCCTCCAACTGCCCGCTCACCGACTGTTGTGCGACGTGCCCACGAGGTGGAATTCAACATTAACCATGTTATCCAGAGTTTACCAGCAGCGCAGAGCGATTGTAGACTGCCAGATGTCAACTTCCACCAGAACTGGTAGTCAGGTCAGTCAGCTTCCTCAAGTCTACAATGAGGAGTGGACGTGGATGTCTGATATCTGTCAGGTGCTGGGTAACTTTGAGGAGTCAACACAGATGGTCAGTGGCGATGCCGCCATCATCAGCCTCACCATCCCGCTGCTTGGCCTGTTGAAAAACTCTCTGATCAGCATGAAGTCGGAAGCTTTGCGCTCGTCACAAGAGACGGGGGAAGAAGATTCCCTTGTTGATAGCCAAAGCACCCTCAGGTCTGTTTCTCAGCGCATATCGGAGGAGGTGGAGGAGGATGAGGAGGAAGAGGAGGAGAATGTTGGCGAGACACAAGAGGGGAGCATTGCTCAGACCTTCACTGTTCAGCGTGTATGGGCAGAAGAAGAGGAGTTGGAGGAGTTGGAGGAGGAGGAAATGGACAGTCAGGCCAGTGAGGGGAGTGAATTCTTGCGCGTTGGGACTCTGGCGCATATGGCAGATTTCATGCTAGGCTGCCTATCCTGTGACCCTCGCGTTCAAAGAATTTATTCCAGCACCGATTACTGGGTATTCACTCTCCTGGACCCACGGTACAAGCAAAATCTTTCCACTCTCATCCCTGGAGAGGAAAGGAGTGTGAGAATGCATGAATACCAGCAGGCCCTGGTGCACAAGCTGAAACAGTATTTCCCTTCTGACAGCGCTAGCGGCAGAGTGCGTAGTTCTGCGGGACAAGTAGCGAGGGAGAGTAGGCGAGCAGGCAGCTTGTCCAGCACTGGCAAGGGTACGCTTTACAAGGCTTTTGCCAGCTTTATGTCACCCCAGCAAGACACTGTCACCTGTCCCCAGTCTCGGCAGAGTAGGGCTGATCTTTACAGAAAGATGGTGAGGGAGTACGTAGCTGACCATACCATCGTCCTAAATGATCACACAGCTCCCTACAACTACTGGGTTTCAAAGTTGGACATGTGGCACGAACTGGCGCTGTACGCCTTGGAGGTTCTTGCCTGCCCTGCCGCTAGCGTCTTGTCCGAGCGGGTTTTCAGTGCAGCTGGTGGCATCATCACCGATAAGCGTACACGCCTGTCGACTGACAGCGCTGACAGGCTGACGCTTATTAAGATGAATAAAGCCTGAATTTCTCATAATTTCCAATCTCCACCAGGTGAAGGAAGCTCAACCTGAATAATTTATGCACTCCTCCTCCTCCTCATTTTCCTCCTTCTCCTCCTCTTTGTACACTAAAGCAGAGGAAACTGGCTATTTTTTGACAGGGCCCACTGGCTCTAGCTATAGTACTTTATGCATTTAATTTTTCTGGAGGGCCACCTACCCGGTCCTCTGTTTTAAACAATTTTTGGGAGTGCCACATACAGGCACTCAATCTATTAAATTTTTCTGGAGGGCCACCTACCTGCTCCTCTGGTTTGAAAACTTTTTTGGACTGCCACATACAGGCACTCAATCTATTTCATTTTTCTGGAGGGCCACCTACCTGCTCCTCTGGTTTGAAAACTTTTTTGGACTGCCACATACAGGCACTCAATCTATTCCATTTTTCTGGAGGGCCACCTACCTGCTCCTCTGGTTTGAAAACTTTTTTGGACTGCCACATACAGGCACTATCCAAATTAAATTGTCTCCATAGCAGCCTCCACACGTTGTCTCCATTGCTACCTCCAAAAGTCGTCCATATAGCTGCCTCCATACATCGTCCCCTTATCAAACGAGGTGTGTCAGGCACAAATTTGGGTTGTTTTCATGGATTCCACATCAAAGTTGTTAACTTTGTCGCCACCCTGCTGTGTTATCCACAAAATATACTGGCAAACTTTTACCATTTAGGGATATTATTTCAGAGCTTCTTGCGCATCTGTTTACATTCCCCTCATCCGCCATATCCCAAACTTATAAGAACGCTACTACACTTAACTTGGTGCAGGCTGGGATCGAGTCTGACCCTGGGGCTGGTCATATACTGCCGACGCCGAGGATTGCGGGGCCTACCTCGGTCCAGGTCTCAAAGGCCTACTATACCTCCTCCTCCTCCCACCCCTCCTCCACCTCCTCCTATTCCGAATTACCATCCGTGGCCATGGCGCCATCAGTCGGTAGCTCTAGGCACAGCAGCAGTGCCGTCGCTAAGCGACAGCAGGCGGTGCTCAAACTGCTGAGCCTAGGCGATAAAAGGCACACCGCCCAAGAGCTATTACAGGGCATTCCACATCAAACTTGTTAACTTTGTCGCCACCCTGCTGTGTAATCCCCAAAATATACTGGCAAACTTTTATCATTTACCGATATTATTTCAGCGCTTCTTGCGCATCTGTTCACATTCCCCTCACCCGGCATATCCTAAACTTATAAGAACGCTACTACACTTGATCTTATACAAAAGGTTCTTAGAAGTGCTGTTTGGGGAGTAGCCTAGAGACAGGGGCTTGGATTGGCGAAAGCTCGCCTGGCAGCGGAGCGCCAGCTCCATGCCAAGATCCAACTAACATAGTTTTAACTGCAGCACCTTTAATCTACTACTAGTTCACTGCCTCCATACATGGTCCCCTTATCAAACGAGCTGTGTCAGGCAGAATTTTGGGTTGTTTTCATGGCTTCCACATCAAACTTGTTAACTTTGTCGCCACCCTGCTGTGTAATCCCCAAAATATACTGGCAAACTTTTATCATTTACTGATATTATTTCAGCGCTTCTTGCGCATCTGTTTACATTCCCCTCACCCGCCATATCCCAAACTTATAAGAACGCTACTACACTTGATCTTATACAAAAGGTTCTTAGAAGTGCTGTTTGGGGAGTAGCCTAGAGACAGGGGCATGGATTGGCGAAAGCTCGCCTGGCAGCGGAGCGCCAGCTCCATGCCAAGATCCAACTAACATAGTTTTAACTGCAGCACCTTTAATCTACTACTAGTTCACTGCCTCCATACATGGTCCCCTTATCAAACGAGCTGTGTCAGGCAGAATTTTGGGTTGTTTTCATGGCTTCCATGTTAACTTTGTCGCCACCCTGCTGTGTAATCCACAAAATATACTGGCAAACTTTTATCATGTACCGATATTATTTGAGCGCTTCTTGCTCACCTCCTTTGGTTCCTCTCTGCCACCCATTGGTTTGAAGCCTGAGTCCATTTAGGGTATGTCGCCATGCCACTCTCTAGCCTGCTGCCGCTGCCTCTGCATGCCGTCCCCTATAGTGTCAGGGTCAATTATTGGATGTTTTAGATGCTATCTAGCTTCATTCTGTCGGGAAAAGTTCGTCTCGAATAACGAGTACCCGAGCATTTTAGTGCTCGCTCATCTCTAGTAAGGAACATACAATGATAGATCTGTGTGACGCTCAGTGCAATTTTCTGCAAAAATTGTTTGGTGTCTCCTGTGTATTTAATGTTTCATTTGCTGCATATTTTGGTGAATATACACATGTGGGGTTTTAGGAAAGTATAATTTCTTTATATAAGTATCTGGATTTGTACGTATTTTAGAGGAAATTTTGAATGTTAATTGCCAAATGTATCACCGGGTTGTCTGCTTTCAAAATTATCTAGGTTTTATGGCGCCTTTACTTTTTATTCTGTTTTATTGCTATATTTTGCAGGTTTTGACTGTCTTGAAATTTCCAGCTGAAAAGCAGATATCTAGTTATTACAGTTTTAGTGATATTATGTGGATTTATTTATGTGAACATATCAATTTGGGACATTTGTGAACTCTACACATGTCCATCTATTACATTTAGGAGATGTGAAAGTAAATATTATCTGTTTGGAGCACATTTTTTGCCATCAAAATCAAATTTTAAGTATTTTTTATAAAATGTTTCAGTTTGAATCAAAATTGCATGAAGGGGCCTATGTCTATAAACTCTTGAATGCAATTTTGAAAATGGGGCAAGTGTCTGCTTTCAGTAAATATGTAGTTTTCTGCGGTTTACTATAATTCTTTTTGCTGTAATTTCGACAAAATATCCAGAAATACCGGGGCGATTAAAGGGGTAATACCCCTTGGTTGAATTCCCGGGTGAAGATGCTTATTATCTATCTCCTGTATATATATCTATCTCCTGTATACATATCTATCATCTATCTGTCTAGTTATCATATCCTATAATCTGACCATTTATATATCTCGCTTTTTCTCTATATTTCAATCAATCTTCTATTTCTCTTTTACTGTATTTATCTAACATATCTACTGTATATATAATCTACTTTATAGTTCTGCATCTAGAAATCATAATAATTATAATTAATAATTCTTTATTTATATAGCGCAGATTACGCAGCTCTTCACAGAGCTTGCCAGATCAGTCCCTGTCCCCATGGGGCTCACAATCTATTCAACCTACCAGTAATTCAACACAGAGAGAACATACAAACTCTTTGCAGATGTTGACCAGCGCTGCAAGGCTGTAGTACGACCACTGAGCCACCTTGCTGACCATCAATCTTCCTGTCATCTATCTCCTATAAAATTCTCCCATATTACAGTACTCCACTACTTCTGTCAGTGCCATAGATAGTGAATGAAGCAGCAGCACACACGTCTGACCTACAAATCTTGCTAAACAGTGCTTGTATCTTATAGTCCGAAGGTCAGGAGGTTCAAGCACTGCCAAACTCTCCTGAACGCTGTAATGGACATAGCGCTGCACCCAATCTTCTAGAGAGGAGAGCCTCCGCACTGCTACCTCCTCTCCTGGGAGCCCCAACATGGTCACTGCCTACTAGTGATGGGAATTACGGCTCTTATTAGTGAGCTGGCTCATTAGGCTTTGCTCACTAAGAAGAGCCAGCTCTTCTGGCTCCTTATTACATGTATCATAGGGAGCTGTAGTCCAGCCAGTTCAGCCGGCTCGTTCGTGAATGACACATCACTAAGTCAGAGAACTTAGGACTGGGATAGGGTAAGAAAAAGATGGGGGGCGGGGTTCTGTGTATAGTAGTGCCCAGTGTGTTCCTTATGTGTGTGTTTCTGTGTATAGCAGTGTCCAATGAGTTCCTTATGTGTGTGTACAGCAAACCTGTGTGTGTTTCTGTGTATATCAGTGACCAGTGTGTTCCTTGTGTGTGTAGCAGAGCTGTGTGTGTGTTTTGTGTATAGTTGTGCCCAATATGTTCCCTGTGTGTGTCTATAGCAGGGCTGTGTGTGTGTGTTTCTATGTATAGCAGTGCCAAGTGTGTTCCTTGTGTGTGTGTGTGTGTGTGTGTATAGCAGAGCTGTGTGTATTATACTGTGTATGGTAGTGTCCAGTCAGTGTGTATGTTTGTGTGTGCACAGCAGAGCCTGTAGCAGTGCTCAGTGTATGTAGCAGGGCCCACTGTGTATAGTAGTGCACAGTGTATGTAGTAGTACCCAGTATGTTCATATGTATGTGTGTATAGCAGTGCTGACTGCATTTCTATTTCTGTTTGTGTTTGTATAGCTAGGCTGTGTGTGTAAATGAATGGATGTAGCAGAGCTGTGCATGTAAATGTATGGCTGTAGCAGTGACGTGCCTACTGTGCTTTTGTGCGACCAACAGAGATATTTAAATTGGTGTAAAATATATTTTTCCTTTTTTGGAAGATTAAATCTGGTGTGCATCTTATAATAAGGAGTGCCTTATAGTAAGAAGCGTCCTGTAGTCCGAAAAATATGGTTTATTAAGCCCTGATAGTATCTCATCAGCTCCAAATGGGTAAATATATATATATATATATATATATATATATATATATTGGACAGATTATGCTTAGAATAATTTGGTATAAATAATCTCATAACAGCATAAAAGTAATCATAGATTTTTAAAATAAAAGAAATTACAGTATGATCCCCCCCTCCCCACATCATAAGTCAGGTAAGGGACCCACACTCTTTCGTTATAACGTATTGTCTTATTTCAATTTGGTTATTGTAGGTCTAAGATGTCACTGCAATTTTACTGATACATAAGCCAAAACCTACTAAGAACCAGACATTTTTGAGTCGTAGAAACTGTGCAGATGCCCGGGAGACTGCATCCCTTCACTTAGTCCTCCTGATTAAGAAGCTTGATAACAGCTCCGATTAAACACCTCAGATTTCAAGCACCATTAATTCCTCTTTTGCTTTTAAAGCTGCCAAAGACATTGCTCACGAGGACGAAATTGTGACATTGAGGAAACAATCTAATATATAGTTGATGGAGACATACACAATGTATTTTGACTTTGGAGAAAATACCAACGATGAAGCCACCATCATGTTTTATACACAGTGCTGGTTTTTCTTGACCCATGACACTAAAAAATTAATTCTAGTTTTTAATAAAAAAAAAATTTTCATACTGAATCTGATGATTGATCTTCTGATCAAAAGTCATAGTGTTTTAGTCAAAATCATCCACACAGAATACCTTTCTGAAGGTACGGGTAATGCAGACCTCACCCTCTCAGTGACATAACAGTAAGGGGATGGGGGCCAAAAACCCACTTGATTTAAATTAGTGAATCCAGGGGAACCTCTTTGACAGTCTTTTGAGGAATTAATTGCACATGGATAGGATGCTCGGAACTTCTGCTGGACCCCAACGGGATGTATAACTGGAGTTATTCCATTAGTAAGATTATTCGTTTTTATTCCCATTTTATCTTTTAACTGTTTGTATGTATATTGTTGAGAAACTTTTTTTTATCGGACAAGTTTATATTTTTATGTATAAATTCAGTGTATTGTATCCTGAATTTCCACAAACAGATCATCGTATCATTGTATACAAGGAAAAAGACGCAGATCTATATGGTTCAACATATAAGAATTAAGCAAATGGGTTTTTCCCGTAACCTGTGATATTTTTGCGCTCAAGAAAGACATCAAGTTCATGTGCAAGGTATCAAGCCAGAACAACCGCCTCCTGTAAAGAATCCCTCTATGGCTATGGAAGAACCGCCTCTCATGTGTTCGCAGAGGATGCCCCCTTGTCCTGATCATAGGCCAAGTTATAAAAAGATTTATGGAAAAATCTTTCTACTGTCCATTCAGGTATTTGTACATTGTAATGAGGTCTCTGCTCAGCTGTATTATTTTTAAAATGAATAACCCGAAGTTTAATAATATATCATTGTATCCTAGTCCCCCCATTCCCCTAATTATCTTGGTTGCTCTCCTCTGCACCCATTCCAGTTTTACAGTTCGACTATGTCCTTTTTATACACTGGTGCCCAAAACTGTACACAATGGGGCTCATTTACAAAGGGTTGTGCTGCACACTTTTGTCGGACTGTGAACCTTTTTCGGGGGTTTAAACAGCTTGCACAGGTATTTAAGAAGTGTGTACGATGTGATTGTGGCGCACGTGACCCTTTTGTGGGGCAGCTGCGCTGGCTTCCATGTGGCACAAATTAGGGGGGGTGTTGTTAGGTGCACAATCTTAGTGAATAGCCACATGCTGTATTATAGACGAACGATGCACTTTCAGTGAACTCCAGTGACCCTTTAAGTAAATGTGCACCAATATTCCATGTGTCTAACCAGTGATTTGTAAAAGGGTAAAACTATGATCTTATCTATGCCTCTCTTGATACGTCCTACATTTGTACTATTTGTTTCCATGACCCAAGTACATAACCTTACATTTATCTACATTAAACCTCATTAACCATTTCTGTTCCCATTCTTCCAGCCTCCATCCTACTGCATGCCAAGTAATTTGGGACTTTTTGACCCTTGGCACCATGCGTGGCTCTTTTTTTCAAAAAGTGGGTAGGGCAGAACAAGAAACATGGCAGGCCAAAATGGGAATGACTCTGGTCATCCAAATTTTCTATAACCTGCACCAAAAAAATGGCGGAGATTTAAATTTCATTGCATGAGTTTTCAGGCAAGAATTACTAAGAGGTCTAGAGCGTCTTACTATATCAGCCATACTGAACCTGGTTCTGACATCCTAAAATAGCAAAATATCATTTAAAAGAAGTCAGAACATTATTTTGAAGAAATATCTGGCTCCTACTCCCTGTACAGTGTCACAAGTTATTGCTGCATGAAGGAAGCTAAGAGATGGAGTCATCACTGATATGTCTTGGCACCTCTCAAGCGATGTGGGAATTGTCTTACTAAAAAAAAAATCTACAGGCTACAGGTTGTAGTTTTGTTGATGAAAGAAAATGATTATCTATGCACATCAAGAATGGTCAGTAGTCGGCACAGCTGCCAGGCAGTATTTTGGTTTAGGGTTTGCATGGAGTTTGCATGTCCTTACCATGTTTGTGAAGACTTCCTTAGGTTTCCAGAGATAATTCAAAAACATAGTGTAATAATGGGTTAACTTGGAAATTGTATAGAAATTGTCAAACATGGCTGGCTAAAACACACTTTACGTAAAGTGGAAACCAAAAAAACAGAAAGTTGGAGAAAACTAAACCCTTAGCTTCCCAGAAGCCAGAACATTAGTGAGAGTGAAGGTTGTTTCAATGCATTTTTAAGGGAAACATAAAGGAATTATATAATGAACAATTTTGTAATATGGTAAAAAGAAATTTGCTTAATTGATTTCGCGGCAAAAAAATGCAGCTTCTTCTTACAAATGGAGCAATTCCAGTTATGACATGTTTAGGAAAAAAGATTGATTGAAATAATTCTTTAGGTGCTTCCACTTACAGCTTGACTTAGAACAGTAAAAAGGAAATATGTAAAATAATATACTGATCATAATCTGCACAATTTGTGATTTTGTAGTGTGAAGTAAGTGATGTTTTGTTAGCTGTTTACCATGAAGCCACGACAGATGCACATTGTGAGCTGTGGAAATTGGTCTGTGACTGAAGACGCATCAGTGGAGCACTCCCTATAATTACCATGTTATTATTCTTGGTTTTGTCACTCACATTTCCATGAGCTGGAGTTTCCAGCCAGGTTAACATAAAAGTAATGCAGCAACATAAGCACTCAATGAGAATAATAATAATGTGATTCCAGTTCTATTCCTGAAATGAGAAATCTGCAGTATATTAGGACAAGCAAAGAAATGTGGTATTGCCATCTCCCAATAAACAGCGCATAATACTAATACATACACTTATCTAGTCAACTTTTCATTTTGCTCTATGATCACTATCAATGGACATTTTTATATTTCCTGTTTGATTGTGACTTTGATACTGAATACAAAGACTCAATATTTTACAGCATAATTATTCCTTCCAAATCCAAACTGCTGTCCTATCAATGCTGGAAGCTTCTCAGAATGCTGATGTTCTGGCATGGCTGTGGCATTACCTGGCATACACGGGCAAATTCTTGGGGCCCACAGCTTCTGTAGGGCCCAATCGGCTGCCCCCTAGGAGTATGGGAGACAGGAAGTGGTTCTTCGACTCAAATGCCAATAGAGTTGAATATAATGATGATGCAGTGAATGCTTGGCTCTCTGCATCATGGCTGTTTCTCTGCTTCTGTGTGCAGCAAGGGTTGGCAGGCGTAATGATATGACGTCAACCCTACTGCCAACTTCAGTGCTGCAGCAAAGCAAAGGAGAGGACTGCTGCTGGGGAAAGATGAATACTGAGGTTTATAAAAACATTTTATTACAGAGCTGTGGTGCACAATATAAGGGGAAATGAGGGTCACACTGTGAGGGGGCCACAATGTAAGGTGGAGATGGGGGGATGCACACTGTGGCCCACATTTATTAAAACCCCTGCACCAGTTTTTTGTCTGACTTTGCATGTTCTTTTCAGTGTAAACTGCTTTCACATGTATTCATATAGTGTCCACGACACATTTGTGTCGCACGCAAAACATATGTTGCAGCTGCACTATACCCGAAGCGACACAAAATTCGGCACCGAAAGGTACACAGTTGGAATGACCATGTGCCATATTTATCATGCTGCGTCCAATTGTGACGCACAATATATATGTTAAAAGTGCACCAAAAAAGTTGGTACAATCTGTAGGAGCAGTTCATGAATCTGGACACTGCACACTTCACAGGCAAACTGCCCTAGTGCACCTTACACTGTTTTTGATAAATGTGGGCCATAATGTGAAGGGGAGATAGGGGGCACATTGTGAGAGAGCCACAATGTAAGGGAGAGATGGGGGTCACACTGTGAGGGGGCCACAATTTGAGGTGGATATGGGGGCAAACTGTGAGGGGGCCATAATGTGAAAGGGGATGGGGTTACACTGAGAGGGGGCTGCAATGTGAGGAAGAGATGGAAGATAAGCTGTGAGGAGACCGTGATGTGTGATGTGTCACACTGGGGGGGGGGGCACAATTTGAGGTGGATATGGGGGACACACTGTGAGGGGGCCACATTGTGCAGCGGAGAAGGGGGTACACTGTGAAGAGGCCACAATGTGAGGAAGAGATGGGAAGGCATTTCAGTGTGTGCGAATACAAGGGGGAAGGGGCAGGACAAAAACCAGGGCTTAGGGCAAAAAAACTGTATATCCCTCTTTCTCTGCAGCAAAAGTTGGGAGGTATGGCAAAGGGGCCCAAAGGGGCTCTCTCAGCCAGATCCCTACTTAGCCATCTGTTTTCTTGAGTATTGAAACGCATAGACATAAATTTTGCCTTATGACCTGATTTTGTAGTTTGTTACGGTGTCAGTGCTGCTCTTTGATGGGCAGGGACTACTTGCATCATATTTCTCTACGATGCAAGGACTCCCATTCACTGCAATGTGCTCAGTTTGTGCTGTCTGACGGAGCGCAGAGGTCCAATTCCAATGGATCGAGAGCGTTTAGTGCAGGGGGCCAAACTCTGCTGCTGTGATTCACTCCTCCACCACAGTTCTTAGAGCGTCTATGTAATCTGGCACCTTTCCGTCTGTCCTTTACCCAGAGGTGTCAGGACTAGAAGGACAAGAAAGAGAATAAAGAAGCACTTTTCTCATATATTTTTCATGTAAAATTGATTTATGCAAAGTTTGTTAAAATTTTACTGACTATTTAAATATTTAAATATATGGCCATAAATTGCAACCACATGAACATGATTTTCCTCCAATATTCTGGGTGGTTCATTTATTTAATATTTCTTAATTCCAAGGAAAATGAGAAAAGTGTGCACTACCAGAGGTTTTCTTTATTGCAGCTATCGTATTGGAGATATTTATTGCAGCACTGTTCTGCTTCATAAAGCATGGCATACAATAGCAGCACAACGTAAGGACGAGGACATGACAGGTATTCTACGCCTGACTTCTGTAGGTATATTTAGAAACCGTTTTTTCATGATCTACAGCGCCACATTAGTTATGTTGATTACTGCTCTGCAGATTGTGTAATCAATCCGACATGCAATCAGCACATTAATATGTACCACAATGATACTGACAATGTAATGGGCAGTAAAGCTACCTGACATTTAAAGGGATAATGCTTTTTGGAAAAAGAAATTGCTTTATACTCTTGTAGTTCCAACTTAAGGGACAGTAAAATGCTTAAACGTATCATAACTACAAATTTATATGATTTGCATGACTTTTTTATTACTGTCTGTAATAGGGTGCAGAGAAGCAAGATGTTGTATGCTGAATGAGAAAATTTCTGCCACCACAATCATTACCTTATTTTCAGTAATAATGTCAGCTCTGTAGAGATGAACGAGGCAGTCTGACCATGCACAACCAGCTGCTCCAGTCATCTCTGGGAGCGACGAGGGGCCTGGGGTACATCAGAACCCATTGGACCCCCGTTCTCATGATCTGTGGAGGTCCCATCACTGAGACCCCACCGATTAGCAAGCTAGGCCCTATCCTGTGCATTGGGCCTAACTTGTTTTGTGGGAAAACCCCTTTAAAGCTAGATTCACCCATTGGATTTCCAATACCTCCTTTCAAGGGAGTAATGCATTACAGCTGCATCTGCCCTCATAGATTTCAATGGCCTCCACTGAGCGTATAAGACTCAACAGGAGGAAGTCGGATGCTATGATTTTCTATTCTGTGTTTTGCACAATATACAGTGAATACCATGGAGGAGGCAAAATCATGGCTTCTATATCTATGGATATGCTAAGCATATGCAGGGAGAGCTCTCCCACTATATAAACTCACTGCATATAAAAATAAGAGGTGCAGAACCTAACTAGTGTTCATTTTAAAGAAGATCCAAAATACATGCCCCATACAACTATTCCATAGAAGTTCACTCAACAGACCTGTTGATCCTAAAAGTTAAAGGGGTTTTCCCACGGGATAGGGCCTAACTTGCTGATCAGTAGGGGTCTCTGTGCTGAGACCCACACCGATCGCGAAAGTGAGGGGTCCAATCGACCTCTCGCTGCTCCTCAGACTAGTGGAGCAGACCGCCGCGCATGACTGTTCTGCTCCAGTAATCTCGAGTGAGGCCTTTTTTACTATCGGTGGGGTCTCAGCACTGAGACCTGTGGATAGGGCCTAACCTATCTTTGTGGGAAAACCTATTTTAATAAAGAAGAAATAGACAACTATGTGGTGCAGATTTACTTACCCGGTCCATTCGCGATCCAGCGGCGCGTTCTCTGCGGTGGATTCGGGTCTTCCGGCGATAAACTAAGGTAGTTCCTCCGCCGTCCACCAGATGTCGCTGCTGCGCTGAAGTTACCCGAGGCCCGCTGGAATGCCCTGAAATTCACCGGCCTATACCTGGTGAAGGTAAGTGCAAGTTTCGCAACACACTTTTTTTTTAAATGCGGCGTTTTTTCCGAATCCGTCGGGTTTTTGTTCGGCCACGCCCCCCGATTTCCGTTGCGTGCATGCCGGCGCTAGTGCGCCAAAATCCGATCGCGTGCGCCAAAATCCCGGGGCAATACAGGGAAAATTGGCGCAAATCTGAAATATTCGGGTAACACGTCGGGAAAACGCGAATCGGGCCCTTAGTAAATGACCCCCTGTATGTCAATTTGAACTAATAGAAAAAGCTGAGGTCTGGGATATTGAATAGGTTGATTTCTGCACCTTAGACTCTTCAGCAAATACTTTACTCAATACAAATTCAAAGTAAGAAACACAAATAGTTTTATACTGAAGGTTGTAGATGGCATCTGTATAAATCCAATCTACTGTGTTGGTACTGGTACCTTCATTGGTTGAGACCAAAATACTGAATTTTCGTATCAGTATATCAGATGACAAAAGCATATAGGTGTAATATATGTTTGTGTGTTGTTTCCATTTTGTTATTTTTTAATGGGATTTTATGGGTGCTATCAACAATTTTCGCAATAAAATTAATAAATACAGTATTTATTAATATTAACCGCGTAGATTTTCACTATATTAGGTGACGTCCCTTAGGAATAAGAAAAATCTAATGCAGCATTGCAGTAGCCTTGCTGGAATGATGTATGATCTAAATGCAGCGCTACAAGTGATGCTCTTTAAGTCATATATTAATTTGTTTGCCAGGGCTGAATCAGCAACAATGCCAAAGAATTTTAATAATACAGATTGATTACCCAGCAGAGTCAAATATAAGAGAAAGGACATTTATACCTTATGCTAAATGACTGTCATGATATGCTATTTGATGAAGATAACTGGTCCTGCTTACTGGAACAAAGAATCATTGAGAGACTCTCTAGCGAAAATGTCTTTTCCCATAAAATATGAAGGTATAATATCTCATAGTGTTGACCAACTAGTCATTTTTTTAGTAAATTTCTTTAAATTGTTTATTACAGGCAGATAATAATCCAGCAATGTTTTTTTTTTTCATTCAGCATCATCTATTCCAAGCATCATCTATTCTAGACATTGTATATTCCAAGCAGCAGCTACGCCAAATATGAAAGCTTTCCCCTTTGTGCACTCAGAACAGCTACTTCTCTCAATAATAAAGTCATAACTGGATATAAAATCAGTAAAAATATCCCTTTTTTGTTAATGGCTAGTGAATTTTTCAGCAAAATTCACTTTAACCAAAGCAATATAGGCTCCATTATAATCCATGGGTTTATTTGGTCTCAGTTGGTGTCCATTTCTTTGGTTTTGGAAATACACAATGGAGGTGCTTAGGATACTTGACACAGCATACTAGAATACACTTTCTCAGGCAAGAAAAACAGCCGGTTGCGGCACCTCCATCAACCACTTAGTGTACACAGTCCACTGGCGACCTAGGCACGGAACCACCGGGTTAGTGCTCAATATTCAGGATGACTGTGGTGCCAATATTCCAGAAAAAAGTAATAGTCCAAACTATTGTATAGAAGTAAAAAGAATTGGACGGCACTCACCCAAATCCTGTGGCATAAAAAGTTCTTCTTTATTGAAAAGATCGGGACATCACAAACAGGTTACAGCGGGGAGGGAGTGATGCATGGTGCTAAGAGAGAGGCACCATGCATCACTCCCTCCCCGCTGTAACCTGTTTGTGATGTCCCGATCTTTTCAATAAAGAAGAACTTTTTATGCCACAGGATTTGGGTGAGTGCCGTCCAATTCTTTTTACTTCTATAGCATACTAGAATAGGTTAATCCTCACGAGAGAACAACCTGGCAATGGACAATGGAATCTACAGATTGCACACATAAAGGTATCTACGGATGAGACTATGGGGCTTATTTACTAACTGTCCTGCGGACCCCACTTTAGTCGGATATTCCAATGTTTTCAGATTTGTGCCGCTGGGACAGGCATTTAGAAGGGATTTTGGCGCACAGGATCAGATTTTAGCGCAAAGTCAAGCAATGACGGAAAAAAATCCATCACTGAGTGTGCAACACCACATTTATCAACTGAGAATTTTCAAAAGTAAGCAAATTTATTCGAAAAACTACACCACATAGGAGGTGATGTATGTTGGTCCATTGCTACTAAAAGGGGAAGTTTTTGCTCAATTTTAAAGTTTCTGCTCAATTTTATGTTTGAGGTATTTTAGAATTTCCTGTGCAAAAACATCGCAAAAAGGGAGAAATTGAGCAGATGTTAAATGCTATTCGCATAGCGCCAACACGACTGAAGGCATTTAACACTGCACATACACCGGACTATAAATTCGACTGGAAACCTGCCAGTCTAACATATAGGGGCATATTTATCAGGACCTCTGCGCCACGCCAGTGAAATGATCGCAAATGCTAGCTTATTGCTAGCACTTGCGATTATTTGCCCCGATCCGCCACCTTCACGCCAGTGGGGCGTGAAGGGGCATGAAGGGGGGGCGCGGCCGGCCGAGCGGAGGGCGTGGCCGGCCGGGAGAGGGCCGGGCCCAGGGAGTTTCTGTCCCCACACCTGCGGACTTGCTGCCACCGGCGACTTTTCATATGTGAAAAGCCTCTTGATGTATCCCGCTGCGAACATGCAGCGGTGGGGCTATCATACGCTGGCGTACGAGAGCTAACGTATGATAAATATGCCCCATAGACAACTGCTCTAAATCCTGCCCAATGATAAATCTCCCCCATGGAGTAAATGATCAAGTATCTCTAGCCTGGCATAGTCTTGCTTATATTTTCACTGGCTGATCAGAATCTTTCAAGAGAACATCGTACACCTGTAATCTCTTACTGTAGTCTGTAGATACTGTACATGCCAGTCATTATTTCATTTAAATGTGACAATGGATTGTAATTTGGATATTTCTGCTGTGACTTTTAGAAGTGTACAATTATCCATCTATTGTGTATGTAATTACACCTTGCCGTACTCTGGTGTCCTGAGGTCCTTCCTAAAGTACACAATAAAAACATGTTGATGGTGGAAAGTTACACCGAGCAAATGTCATCTTACGTAGCTGGAAGATCTTTGCCTGTCTCAAAATGTCAATAACAAATTGCCATAGGAGAAAAAAAATCAACAAAGGCTGAGTATACCAGGAAACTTCTTTTCAAAGGCTCATAATTTGGTAGAATAACATTGGAACCCTTATTTCTCACTTGAAGCCTACACCAGTACACGTATAATACAAGGAAAGTGGTAATATACTTGTCTATATATACAATTTTGGAATGAAATGGATAGGTCAGATGATTATTTCATGCTTCTACATTTTTAGATATTGAGACAGATTGGTGAAGGTGATTTTCACTTTTATATATTTTTGGCACTCTGCACATTCTATTTTTTAATTGACTGCATACACATTCCCTTGTAAGGATTTCCCATTATTATTAACTGGGGTCTGGATTGATTACTTGGCACCCTGTACTAAATATAAAAAAAATGGGAATTTTTGTAACATTTTGTAACATTTGTAACCAATTTTTACCTACAGAAAATAAAGCAGACTTACAGAAAGTCTTCCCATATTGTTTATATACAGCTCCATAATAACAGACTACAAACAAACCCTATATAGTTCAATTCTGCAGAGATACTCCTTCCTTCATTACTTTTTGGTAGCCTATGGAAAAAGACCATTGCCCAAATCTAGATCCCCAGGATCACTTAATGACAATCTCCTTTTCTCATTTCTTCTTCTCCTTGACCATCCGACCCTCCACGTCTATCCATCATCTCCCAAGTCATCAACTGTCCCCCTTTCTGAGAAATCATATTTCCCTGAACTTCTTCCCTTTCTACTCCAGGTATTATTTTATATTCTTACACCTTTCCCCTATATGATTTCATACTCTAGTATCATCTCCCCTTTACTATGCAACACCTTTGTTGGCATCATCCCCTGTCCATGGTATGCTTCTGAAGAGGGGCTGATTGTTTCTCTTGTACTATGTGAAAACAGGTTTAGCTGCTTTAGATGTCTGGATTGAATAATACCCCACCATCCTCTTTTATGCATCTTAGCTTTATTCCAGCCTTAGTTATCCTGTGGTGTTTAACACAGTGCACCCCACTCACCTGCTCCTGGATATCTGAGTTCTGGCCCAATCGCTATTGAGGCTGGGTCTTTGAGATCACAAAACTGTCCAGCCTACCCTTCATTCATTGATAGATAAGGAAATTATCTTATGAGTTCCATTCCTGCCTTGATATTTGTATCTTCGACTTCTTATCAGCGCTATTCCAGCCTTGATATTTCTATCTTTGATTTCTGGTATCCTGACTTTGGCTTGCGTTTGCAGACCTCTCTTCTATCTAGTGTGTTGCCATATCTCATGTCACTCAGCTCTATTGACTCCTCTATTTGTTTGTGTTGTTTTGTTCTAGTGTCTGTGTTTTGCACTTTGGAGTAGGGAGGGACTTACTTCTAGTTGTCCCTTACCGACCAGGGTATGTGAGGCAAGCAAGTTGGGCCTTAAGTGGGCTCAGTAGCTCACTGTCTTTTGTGTTCCTGTATGCATTCTTATTCTCATGCATCAGCTCTTGAACTACACAGCAGGTGTACACAAGGGAATGACTGCAGAATTGGGCAACACCGTTTCTGAGTTTATGAAGAAGAACCAAGAAGATAACTCGGAGGTACTAGTAGCCAAACAAGTTGCTCACTTGCGAAGAACCGTATTTATATGTCAGCAATTTTTGCCAGTCCTACCCAATTTGTTATCTTTTACTTTGCTACTTATGCAGGAAAGTCCCTTCATAGATTTTCTCCTATCCAATCTAAGATCAAGCATAAAGAGACATGACTTCAAGTTGGGCAGTCTTTTTTTTTGAGGCAGTTGTACAACAAGTATTTTGCATCTGTCCAATAAAGCAAAAAAAGGACATGTGCATAATAAGCACATTTTCAGACCAGCACTTAATAAAATAAATTACTATTTTGTTGCTATAGAGCAGTTTTCTTTGGGATGCCTAAAATATTATTGAATAATGTATTATGAACTAGGAAATAAAACAGAGCAGTGCCTAAGGCTTTTTCTTTCTACTATCTGAGCTACACAAGGCTCTTCAAGAGAGAAGCAGGGACACAACAAGGTCATATAGCATGTTAAGTACCATCCCCGGATCATTTATATGACTTAACGCACCATAAATGGCAGCCGATTGCGTCTTTCAGTGAAGGGGAAGCAGTCATGACCCTGTTTATACAGTATTTGTATACTTCTGTCAGGCTATAGAATGCTTGAATAAATCAATCTACCTGTTTCCTTAGGAACACACTTGTTAGAATGAATGTTTTTTTACTTTTAACTTACATATTTCTGAGCTGCAACATGAAGTGTCACTTCTCATCTCAACTCATCTACACTAGGTGGAATATCCATAAAGGATGTTTGTTTCTACCACCATGTACAGGTTAATAAGTGAAAATCACAATATACTGTACAGGAAAAATTTAGATTGACAATGAAGAAAAGGTTTGCAAATGGTAAACATCACAAGTGCACCCACTAAATGCTCTTGCAAAATACTAAATATGTTCTATATATTATTGAATTTTAAACTTTGTGACTTTAAACGGGCTTCAAACCACTCTTAAAATAGTCATAATGTTGCGTGTACTAATTTTGTCCCACTTTTGTTCTCATACTCTATGGGGCAGATTTACTTACCCGGTCCTTTCGCGATCCAGCGGCGCGTTCTCTGCGGTGGATTCGGGTCCGGCCGGGATTCATCAAGGCAGTTCCTCCGACGTCCACCAGGTGGCGCTGCTGCGCTGAAGTTCCCTGAAATGCACCGAAGTTCACAATCCTATCCTGGATGAAGGTGAGTGCAAGCTCCGCGGCACAATTTCCTCTTTTAAATGCGGCGGTTTTTCCGAATCCGTCGGGTTTTCGTTCGGCCACATCCCCCGATTTCCCTCGCGTGCATGCCGGTGCCGATGCGCCACAATCCGATCGCATGCGCCAAAATCCTGGGGCAATTCAGGTACAATCGGCGAAAATCGGAAATATTCGGGTAACACGTCGGGAAAACGCGAATCGGGCCCTTAGTAAATGACCTCCTATGTGCGCCAACACAGACTGAATCCAATTACTGTCCGAATCAGTGACCTTAGTAGTGTTCATGCCAATCACTGTCTGTAATTGTCACATATTCATATTTAAAGGAAATCTACCATCAACATCAAGCATGATAAACCTATTATGAGAGAAGTATAATCTCATATTGATAAATAATGATAAAGGTTCTTTTTAAAACTTGCTTTTTTCTGTACCTTATAGAGTTGAGCTTGAATGTGGACTTTCTAAATGGAAGTCGAAGTTAATGTCCTGCTACGGAGAGACAGTTTTGTAATAGATTCTTGTATCTTACATGAAAGCTATTCTTTTCTTACCACATGTCAAGTTTCAACATTGAATTATTTATAATACTGTCTTTTTTTATTCCAATCTTAATAGCTGAATTAGTTAAAGAGGTTTTATTACTTATCTTACTATAAATATTTAAAAAATATAAAATAAGTGATCACAGACTCCCTTCCTTTGTGCGCATGAGGCCTTTCTCATAGATCCAGGCACTGTGACTGTGTTAATCCTCTTATATCTGTTATCCATGGCCTCCTTCCTTCTAAACTCAACTTTCAAAATTATGCTAATAACAAAGAGGGGCTCTAGTAACACTGCCCAGAGCCCTTCAGGATTATAAGCTGAATATTAAAAGTTGATTTTAGGGGGCGTGGCTAGCTAATGGCGGGATAGGACGCTCAACTGCAGTGCTCCGCTCCGAGACCCGCAGAAATAGAGCAGCAGGCATTCAAAGACGCTGACCGGTGACATGATGGTGGGCAGGGGAGGCAGGAGCGCCGGGAGATCTCGATCCCGAAAGGAAAGTGGGAGCGTGGCCACATTCTTTGAGCCGGTCGGCTCTGTCACCAGCAAGCACGCAGCAGCCAAGATGGCCGCCGGCACAGAACACTCCAGCGCTACTGCCCCAGCTCCGCAGGAGAGCAGGAAGCTGTCACAACCAGCAGCCGCAACAGCTACAGTGTCGAGGGAAGGAGGAAAGGAGAAGGGCGCACAGAGGGAGGCAGCGCAGTCTGCCCCGGCCGAGGTAGGCGCAGGGGATCGGGACGTGATGGTGGAGGCCCCAGCTCACCGTGAACATGCCACGTGGGCCGACATGGCGGCTCCGCCAGAAGAGAGGAGGCCTGACAGGTCACCAGGGAGCTCCCCTGGACATTACAGTCCCCAGCAAGTAAATGCAACCCCCCCTTCTCCAACTGTTGCAGGAGGGATAACAGGTGCCCATATCAGCACCTCTCAAAAGAACCAGCATGGGCTCTCTCAATCAAGCCCTGGGGCTCAGTCTGCCTCATTGGGGGCTTCTCCTTGCTGGGCTTCAGCTCATAGCCCCGTTCCCCCGCTCAACTCCCTTGCTGCTGGCGGCATGGGACTATGGCAGGAGACATCCACACCACCACGGTCCACGCATGATGAGTGGGACTGGAAGTCGCACATAATGGCGCTCCCTACCAGAGAAGATCTACAGACTCTCCTAGGAAAGATGGAGGCCTCACATAAGAAGGATATGGAGGATATTAAATCGGAGATTAAGCACGTGGGGCACAGGGTCCTAGAATTGGAGGAACATCAGGAAGGTCTGCGTGACGTTATTCATTCTCATAAAGAGGTTATTGCACAACATTCGTCTCAAATTGCAGATATCATGGACCATCTTGATGATATAGAAAATCGTCATAGACGAAATAATTTGAGAATAAGGGGCCTCTCGGAAGAGATCCTGCCATCACAGCTGGAGAATTGGGCCCAAAAATTCTTTGGCAATTTGCTACAAATGCCTCCTAACAAAAAGATCGAAATAGATAGGATCCACCGTACTCTTGGCCCGCGGTCCTCAGATCCTAAACGTGTACGAGATGTCATCTGCCGTATTCATTTTTATAAGGATAAAGAACGAATCTTACAACATGCCAGGGACTCTGGTGGACTGCAACATGGGGACTCGCCTCTACTGATCTTGCCAGATCTTGCTCGACGTACGTTATTCCTCAGAAAAGCTCTCAAGCCTTTACTGCAATTGCTAAGAGATCGCGACATCTTATATAGATGGGGATATCCCTTTCAACTGCTGGCCAAAAAGGATGGGAAGAGTGCATCTTTCAGACGTCTAGGAGATTTGCCTGGTTTCCTAGGAACTTTTGAACTCCCGATGGTGTCCCTGCCAGACTGGCCGCGTCCGGCCTCTTTGCCGGTGTCCCCTCCAAGGGAACAATGGAACAAGGTCCCGCCGAAACAACAGCGAGACTCCAAGAGATCCAGAAGTGCTACCTTTGCGGGTCAACCCTGAAACCTTGAGCTAAGCATGTAGTTGAAGTTCTAGAGAAATATTGTTAGCTTAACGCTTTTGTAGATATCCCTGGTTGTATCGCTAATAGGGAGATGGTTTAAAATGCAAACTTGGATTTGCTGAAGCAAATGCCTGCTGCCTTTATATCTGGCCTGAGAGGCCGTGTGTTCTTTTTTTTTTCATAGGGTCCGGTGCTAATGCACGACCGTCAAAAGTTTTTGCCTAAGTTCCCAAGTAGGGTTGGCGACATATAGTGTTGCCTAGTGTATAACACTGTAGTGTAGCTTAGTATAGAATACGAATTACCCTGGTCTAACACTTGGTCTATTGACTGGGAACTAGGGAATTCAGAAGTTCTTATTTGTTGGTAGTTATATTATTTGTGAAACCCCGGTCTGTATTTGTTCGTCTTGTAAGTAACACCTAGTCCCTGTCTTCCTATCCCCCCCTTTTAATTATTAGTCTATCTTTCTCTTGCTTAGGCCGTGTACAGGCGACCCTACCGTTAGCTTAGAATGACTAATTTATCTTTCGCCACGTTTAATGCTAGGGGCCTAAATAGCCCAGGAAAAAGAGGGCAAATCCTTTATGGATTCCATAAAAAACGAGTGCAAATAGTCATGTTTCAAGAAACTCATTTTAAGACCTCCTGCGTACCCTCGTGTCGCAATAAGTATTATAATACTTGGTTCCATGCACCAAACCCAGTACAGAAGTCCAAAGGGGTCTCTGTGGCATTTCATTCCTCCTTCTCTCCGCAGATCTTGGATTCCAGGGTGGATCAGGAAGGCAGATTTCTCTTCCTAAAAATTTCTGTCGCAGGCTCTATTTATACTCTGGCTAATGTCTACTTCCCTAATGTAGGACAAATTGCATATGGTATTCATCTCCTGGAGGATTTGGCGGGCTTTGCTGGAGGCTCGGACATCATCCTTGGCGGCGATTTGAACGTACCACTTGATCCAGACCTTGACACATCTGAAGGTAAGTCCTCAATCTCATTTGCAGCCACCCGTAGACTAAGGCAGGAGTTAGCTAAACTAAATTTAGTGGATCTATGGAGGATATTGCACCCGGCACAAAGGGACTATAGTCACTACTCTAGTGTGCATAACACGTATAGCCGCATTGATACACTCCTGATCTCTCATTCCCTCCTTGATCTCAGCCCTACTTGCTCTATCGACTCCATAATCTGGTCTGACCATGCACCGGTAATGGGTGCTATAAGACCTTATCCTCAAAGGAGGAAGACATTCTCCTGGCGGCTTAACGATCATCTATTAAAAGATGCCCTGTGCTCGGCTGAGGTCAAGGAGGCTATAGAGCGTTTTAAGAATGGCAACCCTATTGATTACAGTAATGCTCCGCTCATGTGGGAGGGGCTAAAATGCGAACTTCGCAGAATTTTTATGTCACACGGGGCTAGAATTAAGCGGCAAAATGCGTCCAAACTTAGATCCCTACTAGCTACTCTGGCTTCTCTGGAGTCTGCAAATAAAGTTCAGAGGTCTGATGCTCTGAGAGCAGAATTATCCTCAGTAAGGCAACAAATCTTGCAAATATTGGACCAGAAAACCCTATGCGCAAGGGATCGCCTGAAATTTGGCTTCTTTGAGTATGGCAACAAATGTGGCAAGTGGTTATCTAGGGCCCTGCATCCCAGACTCCTATCTTCAAGGGTTATGTCTATTAATTCGCCAACTAATGGCACGATTTTCAACCCGTCTGGAATTTTGGAGGAATTTAGGAAATTTTATGAATCCCTATATAATTTACCAATGCAGGAAAATGCGGACAAAAGGGAGGCCATAGATGCATACTTGTCCAAATATGCCCCAAAACGTATATCACAGCAGTTGGCTCAGGGTTTGGAAGATGAGTTCACATCTGAGGAACTTGCTCAGGTGATTAAGGAATTGAAAGTGGGAAAGAGTCCGGGACCGGACGGCTTTTCTCCGCGCTTCTACAAAACGCTGAAAATGGATATAATTGAACCCCTCCTCTCCTCCTACAATGCGATAGCTAAGGGGGCTATTTTCCCAAAGCAATCCCTAATGGCGCATATATCTGTGATTCCAAAACCCGGGAAGGATGTCACCCTTTGTGCCAATTTCAGACCCATCTCTCTCATAAACATAGATATTAAAATATACTCTAAATTATTGGCGCAACGCCTGCAAACATTAATTCCAGGTCTTATACATAAGGAGCAGGTGGGGTTTGTCCCAGGCAGAGAAGCCAGGGACAATACTATCAAAACAGTGTCATTGATGAACGCTGCCCAAAGGCAGAAGATCCCCATGTGCCTGCTCTCTGTTGATGCCGAAAAGGCATTTGACAGAGTAAGTTGGAACTTCATGGAACAGACACTCAGGCAGATAGGTATTGGCCCCCTCATGCTAGCTCGTATAATGGCCCTATACCAGAACCCGACGGCGATGGTCAGGGTGAATGGGGATCTTACTACTCCGTTTGCCATAAGCAACGGAACCCGCCAGGGGTGCCCCTTATCACCACTGCTCTACATCTTAGTGATGGAATCATTGGCAAACGCCATTAGAACTAATAAATCTATCAAGGGCCTTAAGTTGGGAGGACTCCGTCATAAAATGGCCATATTCGCGGATGATTTATTATTATTTATCACCCAACCACGCACAACGCTTCCGTCAGTAATGGCTGAGTTTAAAATCTTTTCTGAACTTTCTAACTTTAAAGTAAACCTCACGAAGTCCGAACTGCTCAACGTAAACCTGCCTGACAATGTGGTGGGAGATATTAAGAAGGAGTTCCCCTTTCGATGGGCCGAAAAAGCCATCACGTATCTGGGGATAAAAATCCCGACGGATTTATCTTGCCTCTTTCAGGTTAACTATCAGCCCCTTCTGGGGTCACTAGAGAAGGAGCTCCTTGCCTGGAAGCGCCTTCCGCTCTCATGGTTCGGAAGGATTGGTGTAATTAAAATGGATATCCTGCCGAAAATACTCTATTTCTTCCAAACTATACCCCTCCAAATAGCCCCTTCCTTCCTTATTAGACTTAAAAGGGTGATCTCGGGTTTTATATGGGATTCCTCTAGACCTCGGATGGCCCACACTTTACTTACTAGGCCTAAAGAGATGGGAGGGGCGGGCTTGCCGGACTTGGGTCTATACCATGAGGCCTCTATGCTGACTTGCATAATAGACGCAGCCTTGAATTCCTCTTCCAAGCTTTGGGTGACGCTGGAGGCTTCTTTGAACTTGCAGCCTCTGATGGCATCCCTCTGGCTTTCCCCGATAGACCGTGACACATTCTCTCCCTGCACACCCTTATATAGGATACTGCTAGGCAGTTGGGACAGAATAAGGAAACGACATAAATTGACATCCATCCCGGGCCCCATGTCTCCAATATTTTTAGATGCTAGGTGTCCCCTACGAGATATGAACCCTGAAATATTCGGTCTACCGTTAAACGGGGTAGTACAAGTACGACACGCACTAAAAGGCCGCGACATACATTCTCTGGAAGGGTGGTTCCCCGCTGAAATGAGAGGCAGCAGATGGTTTATGGCTAATCAATTGAGCAGCTTCCTACAATCCCTGGGGCACGCACAATCCCTTAAAAGGGAACTAACATTCATAGAACAAATTTTTACGAATAAAGAACCTCCTAGGCATCTAATATCTATGGTCTATGGGTGGCTGGTGAGAGAGAGGACTAAAAATACGCCAGTCCCATACAGACAAGCTTGGGAACAGGCGCTGAACAAAACATTTACTGAAGAGGATTGGGATAAGGCGTCTGTCTTAACTCACAAACTCTCTGTCTCGTCACAAATACAGGAGACTAACTTTAAAATCGTCGCCAGATGGTACCGAACTCCGGAGAGGCTGCATAAGATGTTCCCGGAGGTGTCTGATGTATGTTGGAGATGTGCCAGGGAACGGGGTTCCATGTTACATATCTGGTGGTCTTGCCCTGGGGTGAGTGGTCTGTGGGAGGCGGTCTTTGCACTTTACAATAAATTATGGTCGGACTCGGTTGTACCGATCCCAGAGATCGGGCTATTATCTATGATCCCTGGCTCTATCTCTGTGATAAAGAAAGGCTTTCTGAGACACTGCATTGCCGCAACTCGTCAGATTATTCCCAGACTATGGAAATCAAGTGCAAGTCCCTCAAGGGCCCAGTGGGCAGAAGCCTTAAATCATATTATGAGAATGGAGGAGATGAGAACCGTGGAGGGACTGGCGGACTCTCAGATGGAAAAATACACCAGAGTCTGGTCCCCATGGATCGACTTCCGCAGTTCGGCAGAATTTGCCACTTGGATAGAAGCAGGTGGAGGATGCATGGCCTGAGTGAGAAATTTTCCCTTTTCTTCTTACCATTCCCTCTTTCCCGGTGTGTTTTCCCCTTCCTATCTATACCCCCTTCCCCTCTGTATACCGTTATGTGTTTTCCTATGGTTCCCCACGTCGTAAGTGTTTAGTGTGGTTCGAGTTGTTAATAATGTTTAGTAACATAGACTTTCTCTCCAGTTTCCTTGCTCACTGCACTAAAGGAGACAAGTATTATCTAGGTATAACTACTGTCTTGAGAAGTGCGGAATTCATTTTGTATTGCGAATGTAATGCTGGACAAGCCAAAGTTAAGTGTGTATATGCCTTGAAAGCTTATATTCTGAAATCCTATTGTGACTCAATGACAAGTCTATGTATGTTGACACTAATTACTTTTAATAAAGTTTATTGAACAGAAAAGTTGATTTTAGAAGGAAGGAGACCATGGATCATGAAAACGTGTCATGATGGATTTCCAAATCATTTAAGTAATTCATTAAGGACAGGAAAGCCTCTTTAACTACTTTAGCTCTAAGTTAAAACCCTTCAGTATTATAAATATTGTGGTGAGAGAAGAATAAATTTCATGTAAAATAGAAGAATCTAGTAAGTTCCAAGAGTTACAAAACTGTCTCTCCATAGCAGGACATGAACTTTGATTTCCAATTAGAAAGTCAACATTTAAGCTCAACTCTATAAGGTACAGAAAAAAATACAAGTTTTAAAATGACCTCTACCATTATAAAGATTATACTGCTGTAATAATGGGGAGGCTTTAACAACTTACACAACTGTACTCTTGCTAGGTAAGTCATAGTAGATGGGTAAGCTGCTGTCAAGTCTGCTAATAACATTACTTTAAGGTATTGATATCTATACATATAGGGGCACATGTATCATAAGTCTGGCTTATGTTGTGGGGTTTTTTTTTCTGATGGTCAAATGTATTATAGCAGTGTTTCTTCATTAATACATTTGGTGTTTGGTGATTAATTTGTGACTTTATAAAACAAAAGTCATAAGGAAAAACGTCTCCAAAATTCAGAATTATTTCTAAGCACATTTCTACACCTGGTTAGGGTCAGACGTAGATAAGCGCCAACATTTTTGCAACTTTTTTGCGACTTTTTAAAACAGTCACAGCTTTCACATCTGGAATCAGGTGATAACTCAGGAAAACAGCAGAAAACAAGACATTGGTGAACTTTGAAGGGAGACGCAAAAACAGTCATAAATGAGCATATGCATAAAAAGTCACAAAAAATAAAGAAAAAGGCAAGCCAAAAGTTTGATACATGTGCCCCATAGTTTAATATCCCTGGCAAGTTGAAGCTCCTGCTATGACAGGAGCAACCTAAGATCCCTGTCCATAGTCCTGAATCTAAGTTCTAAGTCCTATAAGATCAGATCCCATTAATCGAATGAGAGTTTGAAAAATTCCTTCAAACTATTCAATCTGTTAAATGTAAGACTATATGAATCCCTTACCATCCTCATTGTCATCAAACACGGCAGTTTTGCTGGAATTATTGGCTCCCATCGTCACGAGTGCAAGGCTACAAATACTGTAGTTACATCCTCAATAGATCCACTGAGCAGATTATGACTTCTCACAGGGAGGCCAGTGTCTTGTCTTGTTCATCCTGCATAAAGAAGAAAAACATATGAAGATACTGGGGATCCAAGCAATTACAACATCTGCATGGTATTGGTAGGAAAGTCCCTGTACAGTGCTGGGAAATATGATTGCACTGAATAAGTAACAATAAATGAATAGAGTATGGATAACGAGGGCCCTAACCCTGCTGACAGGTTCCCTTATAAATGGGTTAGAAAACGGTTAGAATCTCCAGATTCCCAATATAGATAAAATCCAGAATGTATTTATACGCAATAAAAATAGTAGAACAAATTATAAAACACACAAGGACCTCAACTAGGCACTCAGACAGCAAAAATAGTATCAGTCCTTAATAATGGCTAGGGAACATTATCCATTACATTTCTGAGTTTTATCTTTATTAGTATTTGTGGATGCTGGAGAATTTTTTTTAGTTACGGTTGATCTACTTACCTGATATCCAGATCAGCGTCTCTTCTCCTTGCATCGATGTCCCAGTGTGTGGGATTGGTAAACTGAGGTCTATTTTACCTTTTGCTTTTTATTGGTTTCATAAAAATATCTATACACACCTCACTTTTATAGTATCATAGTATATAAGGCTGGAAAAAGACGCAAGTCCATCAAGTCCAACCTTTAAGAATTAAATAAATGTTTTATCCCCATAACCCGTGATATTTTTTCTTTCCAGAAAGTCATCCAGGCCTCTCTTGAACATGTACATAGAGTCCGCTATAACAACCTCCTGCGGCAGAGAGTTCCATAGTCTCACTGCTCTTACAGTAAAGAACTTTTGTCTATGGCTATGGTAGAATCGCCTCTCCTCTAGGCGTAGAGGATGCCCCCTTGTCCTGGTCACAGGCCCACGTATAAAAAGATCTTTGGAGAGATCCTTGTACTGTCCGTTCAGGTATTTGTACATTGTAATGAGGTCTCCCCTCAGTCATCTTTTTTCTAAACTGAATAATCCCAAATTTTGTAATCTGTCATTGTATTCTAATCCCCCCATTCCCCTAATAATCCTGGTTGCTCTCCTCTGCACCCGTTCCAACTCTACTATATCCTTTTTATACACTGGTGCCCAAAACTGTACACAATATTCCATGTGTGGTCTGACCAGAGATTTGTATAAGGGCAAAACTATGTCTTTATCATGAGAATCTATTCCTCTCTTGATACATCCCATAATTTTATTTGCTTTGGCAGCAGCCGCCTGGCTCTGGTCACTAAAATTAAGTTTACCATCCACCAATACCCCCAAGTCCTTTTCAGATCCAGTTTTACCAAGTAATTGACCGTTTAGAACATAATTATACTTTTTGTTTCCATGGCCCAAGTGCATAACTTTACATTTATCTACATTAAATCTCATCAACCATTTCTCTGCCCACTCCTCAAGCTTCCACAAATCCCTCTGTAATGCTAAACTATCGACCTCAGTATTTATTACTTTACACAGCTTAGTATCATCTGCAAATATTGAAACTGGACTGTGTAAACCCACTACAAGGTCACATTAATAAAAATATTAAAAAGAAGTGGCCCCAATACTGACCCCTGTGGCACTCCACTAGTAACCTCAACCCAATCTGAGAATGTGCCATTAATGACGACCCTCTGTTTTCTATCACTAAGCCAATTACTTACCCAAATACACAGATTTTCTCCTATTCCCAGCAGTCTCATTTTATATACCAACCTTTTATGTGGCACGGTGTCAAATGCCTTTAAAAGGCCAGATATACAACATCCACAGCATCCCCCAGATCCAGTCTTGAACTTACCTCCTCGTAGAAACCAATCAGATTAGTCTGACAGGACCGATCTCTCATAAACCCATGCTGACGCTGGGTTATAAGGTTGTGCACAGTGAGATACTCCAGGATAGCATCTCTAACAAACCTCTCAAATATTTTCCCCACCACAGCAGTTAGACTCACGGGTCTGTAGTTTCCAGGATCGCTATTTGATCCTTTTTTGCATATTGGTACCACATTTGCTATGCGCCAGTCCTGTGGAACATAACCAGTCCTCAGTGAATCTTCAAATATTTAAATAACGGTCTGTCTATCATGGTACATAGTTCGTGCAGAACCCGGGGATGTATGCCATGTGGAACGGTTATTTATCTATCTTAGTGCTTGCGAGGAGGCGCCGTACCTCTTCCTGGGTTAAACTGTTGACATTCCAAAAAGAATTTACATTATTCCTCATTGTGTCTTCCACCAGGGGATTTTCCTGGGTAAAGACAGTTGAGAAGGCAACATTCAGTAGACTGGCCCTTTCCTCATCTCCTTCCACCATGACCCCCATGTTATTTCTAAGGGGACCCACACTCTCTGTTTTTAGTTTCTTATCATTTATATACTTGAAAAATAATTTGGGATTATTTTGACTCTCTCTGGCAATTTTTCTCTCAGTCTCTATTTTTGCAGCCTTTATCTGCTTTTTACAGGATTTATTTTTCTCTCTATAATCCTGTAATGCCTCATCACTACCTTCACGTTTTAGCACCTTAAACGCCTTATCTTTCTCGCTTATTGCTTTCCTTACAAGACTAGTTAGCCACATTGGCTGTTTCTTGTTCCTTTTATGCTTTTTCCCATAAGGTATGTGTTTCTCACAGGACTTTTTCAGAATATATGAGAAAAATTTTGTCTTTGAGAACATTATCCCAGTCTATGCCTTTAAGTTACTGAAAATTTGCCCTCCTGAAGTTTAGAGTGTTGGTTGCCCCTTCCGTAACGTTCTTAGTAAACCGTAGTACAAAATCAATGATATTATGATCACTATTCCCCAGGTTCCCCCCAACCTGTAGTTTTGATACCCTATCAGGTCTGTTGGTAAGGATAAGGTCCAGCAGTGCCCCCCCCCCCCCTCTTGTTGGCTCCAGGACTATTTGCGACAGGTAATTGTCTTTTGTTGTTGACAAGAGAGGACATAATGCTTATGATATAATTTTCTTCCATTTGATGCTGCCTGAGGGGATGCTGCTGGTCATATTATTGAATGGATGTTGCTGGTCATATTATTGAGTGGGTGCTGCTGATCATTTTATTGGGTGGAGGCTCCTGCTAGTCATATTATTGAGTAGAGATGCTACTAGTAATATTATTAGGGGAGGCTGCTGCTGGATATGTTATTAATGAGGCGGTTAGACAATATCTTAATTAGGGAGGCTGCAACTGGACACTATGGGGGTCATTTACTAAGGGCCCGATTCGCGTTTTCCCGACGTGTTACCCGAATATTTCCGATTTGCGCCGATTGTACCTGAATTGCCCCGGGATTTTGGCGCACGCGATCGGATTGTGGCGCATCGGCGCCGGCATGCGCGCGACAGAAATCGGGGGGCGTGGCCGAACGAAAACCCGACGTATTCGGAAAAACCCGCCGCATTTAAGAACGGAAAATGTGTCGCTCGGGACGCGCTTACCTTCACTCAGACGGCCTCGGTGAATTAAATCCTTTAAAATGCTTTTCAGCGCAGCAGCGCCACCTACTGGACGGCAGAGGAACTACCTTATTAAATCCCGGCCGGACCCGAATCCAGCGCAGAGAACGCGCCGCTGGATCGCGAATGGACCGGGTAAGTAAATCTGCCCCTATGTATTAGGTGTATAGGTATGGTGCTGTGAGAATATGTCTGCATAGCATATATGTGTATTTTCAAGTGTAATATACGGGTCAGGGGTGGCAGAGTATTTTTAAGTATTTGGGGGCGCCACTGATGTCGTGTTAGGTAACTCCTTAAAAACACAGCCTGTCAGTGGGATAGACATTGGAGGGCATTTATCATGACCGAATTTTCTGCACCATCTTGATATTAGACTAGGCTGGCAGAGCATCATGCAGCAGCAAAACTTAATTTGCTTTAAAAAAATTATATACCCAAATGAAAAAAGTTGAAAACCCAAGTCTTGTGCATGATAAATGTCCTCTTTTGAATGAAGCAGTAAGATGTTGAACATTGGAGCATTATAGGCTGATTAGGATGTATTTGTGTTTTTTATACACCTTACTATGTTCTAGTCCACATATAACAAACTAACATCATTATGCTCATGTACAGAGCATTACATCAGCATATGAAGGTCCTATGTAGAGATGAGCAAATGTATTTATTTTGGCACCAAATCTGAATATTGTCAGCTTTGCTTTGAACAAATCTTTCAAAATGTTGGCTAGCTACTGCTTAATTCATCCCAGAGCATGGAGGGGTTCATGAAAATTTAAAAAAATATATGAAAATTAGCGTGAGAAGATTGGACAATTTTATTATAAAGCCTACAGGGTGTTTATATACCAATTTCCAAGACAATTGGAGCAACATTGGTTCAGTCCAGTATGATTTGAAGCCGAACTTTCATTTGAAAGTTTTTATGATTTGAGTCTTGGATAATTTGCTCATCTCTAGTCCTTTGGTTCAGAGCATTACAAGGGACCCATTTGAATGAATGGACTCTGATGTTAAACATGGACGTGCCCCATAAACATGGAGAGCTTCTCTTTTTCAAGCATACAAAACACCATCATACACAATACACTGTGATATAAACATAAAATCTAAATATAATCAATTATTTAAAATTCTATAATCCAATCATCTAAATAATGTCTTATATGGTGTTATCTGGAACATTAAATGTACTGTATATAACATTTGACTGAACCTTAAAATTTTAGGAAATAAAAGTAGGTCTGTGTGTCAAGAAATAGTAGAGTATAAATGAGAAACCTATCCTAGGATGTTCATTACCTGGTCCAGGGGTATTATCAGTCCGTATACTTTTTACCACTTGTTTTATGTACATCTTTAACAGTTCTGCCAATAAATGATCTATGTTCTCTCTTTATGTGTTTGATTGTCATGTGAGTCTACCCACGTCCTCCCTCACCCCCTTACCTCGATCAATTACATTTATGAAATGTTTTTGTAAGTATGCATCAATAAAAAAGCATTGAAAAGGAGAAGATTGGTGAGTGCCGATTCCACTGTTTTTCTTTATGATCTATGTTCTCTCTGCCTAAGCATATATGGCATGAAGTGCTATACAGGCAGTCCCCGGGTTACATACAAGATAAGGTCTGCAGGTTTGTTCTTAAGTTGAGTTTGTATGTAAGTCAGAACTGTATATTTTATCATTGTAATCGCAGCCAGAACTTTTTTGGACTCTGTGACAATTGGATTATAAAAATGTTGGGTTGTCATAAGAATCAATATTAACACTAAAGCTTCATTACAGACACCTCTAATAACTGTTACAGCTGTTTATTGTAGCCTAGGACTAAAGTACAATAAATTACCAATATCCAGAGGTCCGTTTGTAACTAGGGGTTGTATGTAAGTCGAGTGTTCTTAAGTAGGGGACCGCCTGTACTGATATTAACACTAAAGGCAGTTCCCTATTTAAGGACACCCGACTTACAGACGATCACTAGTTACAAACGGACCCCTCTGCCCACTGTGACCTCTGGTGAAGCTCTCTGGATGCTTTACTATAGTCCCAGACTGTAATGATCAGCTGTAAGGTGTCTGTAATGAAGCTTTATTGATAATCCTTGGTACAATTACAGAAAAAGTTTTTGAAAATCTAATTGTCACTGGGGCGAAAAAAAATTTGT
Organism: Engystomops pustulosus; assembly: GCF_040894005.1. Classification (NCBI taxonomy): domain Eukaryota; kingdom Metazoa; phylum Chordata; class Amphibia; order Anura; family Leptodactylidae; genus Engystomops; species Engystomops pustulosus. Next base: position 66,443,345 of record NC_092414.1, on the reverse strand, counting down.
CTGGATATACAGTGATAAAATATACAGTTTCAACTTACATACAAATTCAACTTAAGAACAAACCTATGGAACCTATCTGGTAACTAATCCTGGGACTGCCTGTATCCTGCTGGGTACCTTTTGCTTATATGTTTAATATTTATTCCCTATCCATAGGAAAATTGATAAATGTCCGATTCTGAAAGTTGGCAGATTTTGATGAGACCCCCCAGCAATGAGAAGAAAGAAGTAACCCTCTGCTGCTTGTATTGCTTTAGACATCCGCGTTGGCTTGTCCTGTGATCCATACCTTAGACCCATAGTCATAGAAGTACATGACATGTACATTCCAAATAGAATTCTCCATATGCTCTGCTGGATATTGTAATATGAAGTTACCTCTCTGGATTATGGTGCTGTATATAGGCATCAGACCAGACATACACAACGCTTTTTAGTAACCTGTGACCAGTACTTGAAACGTAATACAGAATACATTGCACAATCTACAGTGTCTGAACCGGTAACTTATAATATTATAACAATTCTATTATATTATAACAACGTTTGGCACAATTCAAGGACATATCACATTGCAGGAAAACCTACTGCATTATCTTTCCTTCCAGAGTCGGACGTGGACTACAAACTAGTACAACTGTTGCTGGATACTACTGTTCAATGGAATACACATCCAAGAAATTATCATGAAATGTTAATGCAAATTTTGTAAGGGAAATGAAACGAAAATACCCAAATGACTGTGTGATGCGCTAACAAAGCCGTAAACCGGCATAGTGATGATGCATGGCGTTGCTCCAGAGTTCATGTCAGCTTCGCTATATCTGCATTGTAGTTAGCCCTAGTCATCCTCAATGTGTAAGACAAAGGGAATTACATTCACAAAGTACAGAAACCAGCAGAAAATAAACTTTCTCAGATGCTGGTAAATACTATGTGATACTTAACCAGGGGGGAAAGGACATAATAATCTCATTTCCCATTATATAATGTGGATAAATGCAGAAATACAGAAAATAATACACAATAAAAAATACTGGAATAAAAGGATGATTATAATTAATGATAAATTAATCTAGTCCCAACCATAAAAAGAGCATAGGCACTTCAGGATAGGGTTAATAATAGTAATAAATGCAGCATTGACCAGCAGTACAGGCAGCCTTACCTTGCTTCATGGTGAGGATGAAGGAGACTGTGCCTGAGAGACAGGTGACTCCTCAGAAGATGCTGGAGGAGGTAACAGTGGGACACTGGGTGCCTGTCATACAGGCTGCTCCTTCTCATCAGCACAAGTTCTCCACAAAGGGAAGTCCCAGGGACATTACTTTGTTCACAGCTGTCTGAAGACTGTGCTGCCCCCTAGTGGACACTGCTGAAATCTCGTCATGGAATAAAAGATGGGAAGGTTTTCTCTGTCCCAGATAGTAAAACATTACGTTACTAAAATTGTAAAGCTGGAAAGGAAATAACTTGATGGTAAATCTTTTGAGTTAAAACTAAATCTAATTATTATAATTATTTTTAACCAATAAATACCCCAATAAGGGGTGGACTGGGAATTTAAACTGGCAAAAAATGTTAAAGTGGCACTGTTCTGTGGGTGGAGTCAAAACAAGTAGGTGTGACTATGTGATGTGGGTGGAGTTACCAAACTCTACACAAACTGTTGATAGATGGTATTATTCAACATGTACAATGCAGAGAAAGAGACTCTACTGCCTCCCTACAGGAATAAAGGTTATTTTGTTAAAATAACACAAGTTAATACTGATTTCTATATACAAAAGAAAATACTACAATAACTTCTCTGATAAACTGCCCCATATGTACAAGAATAGAACTACTATAATACTGCCCCATAGGTACAAAAATATAACTACGATATTACTGCCCCCTATGTACAAGAATATAACTACTGTTAATACTACTACTATGCCATATAACACTTTTTTTTAAAGCCTATTTTTCAACATAGTCCCCTTTTAGAAAGATACACGTCTCCCAACGTTCCTGCCATTTTTTTTAACCCCTGCAAAAATAAGGATTTATCGAACTCTCCAAAATACACCTCTTTCGCGGCGATGACTTCCTCGGTTGAGCTAAAAAATTTCTCCCGCAAGCCATTTCTTCATGTTAGGGAACAAGAATAAGTCGCAGTGAGTCAGATTGGGTGAATACCGGGGGTGAATACGGGGGGTTAATAACGCAATTTATGTAGTTTGCCGGTGACAACTCCAGATGAATGTGCTGGTGCGTTATCATGTTGAAACAGCACCTTCTTTTTCCTCAAATGCAGCCGTGTCTCCTTTAATTTTTTTGTTGGTCCAATAACTCACTGTAGTATTGTCCAGTGATCATTCTTCCTTTTTTAAAAAATCCATGTGGATGACGCCGTTCGCATCCCAAAAAATCGCCGCTTTGACCTTTCCGGCTGATGGGACCGTCTTCACCTTCTTTGGAGCAGATTCACTGGGAGAAATTCATTGTTTCAATTGTTGCTTAGTTTCTGGTGTGTAATGATGAATCCAGGTTTCATCAACGGTGACAACTCGACGCAAAAATTCCTTCGGATCTCACTTAAATTGCCCCAAACACTGCTACGACGTTAACAGCCATATCCGCTTGTTGTCCACCGCGAGCAATCGCGGCACCCATCGGGCCGACAATTTTTTCATTGCCAACTTATCATGTAAAATATTCATTGCCACAAAAAGGTCCTAAACGGTGGCCAGTAAGTGGACAACAGTCCCTACCTAGGCCAAAGTGTAAACACATAGCTTGACAAAGAACACAGAGAAGAATAGTCAACTAGCTGGGTCACAACAGAGATAGCTACAAAGTAGCAAATGTGCTCAAAAAAACTAACTCGGTTTAAACTGGAGTCTATAAAAAAAACAAACTCTGTATTCACCTTTCCAGCACCCCCCACAGGTCCTCTTCTTTCCAGCAATGCTCTATCTCCATGTCCCTGTGTGCTGCCTTTGCACACACCATGACAACAGCCACCCCTATATAGCCAGCAAACCCCCTAATGTATAATCAGCCAGTCCTATGTATGTAGCCAGCTAGCCCCCAGTACATAGCCAGCCAGTTCCCACTACATAGCCATCCAGTCCCCTGTATATAGAAAGACAGCCCCTGTATATAGCCAGCCAGTCCCCTGTATGTACCCAGCAAGTCCCCTGTATATATCCAGCTAGCCACTAGTATAAAGTCAGACAGCCAGCCCCCACCCCCCAGTATATAGTCCCTTGTACATACCCAGCCAGTCCTGTGTATATAGCCAGCCCCCTGTATATATCCAGCCAGCCACCAGTATATAGCCAGTCAGCCCTCAGTATATATCCAGCCTATCCCCTGAATATAGCCAGCCAGTCCCTTATATATAGCCAGCCTCCCAGTATATAGCCAGCCAGTCCACTGTATATAGCCAGGCAGCCCCCTAATATATAACCAGCCAGCCCTTTGTATGTAGCCAGCTAGTCCCCAGTACATGACCATCCAGACCCTGTATATAGCCAGCCCCTGTATAAAGCCATTCAGACCAATGTATAAAGCTATTCAGTCCCCTCTAACTTGAAAATGCTGCCCTGTGCACCCGATGATGCTACCTTACATCAGTGAGTGACATAGACACACGGTCCTACAGAACAGTGCACAAAGGCAGGCTGTGCTGCACCGCTCTGCCTTACCTTAAGGTAATACCTTAATGGTACCGGTGTAGTTGATTTTTCAGGTACAACGGAATTGCCAGTCATTGGCAAATCCGTACTACCAGCGGTGATCCCCTGGCAACCCTCCAGCCATCCCCCTGCCCAGCACATAAAAATAATAAACTATGTACTCACCTTTCTAATGCCCCCTGTAGGTCCCCTATTTGATCCAGTCTCCTGAGCAGTGACAGGTCCATGCACACTGGCGGCAGACAGACTATGATGTCAGCCAACGTCATAGTCTGTGCGACACTAATGTGTACGGACCTGCCGCAAGTAGCGGACCTGCAGGGAAGTTAGAAAAGTGAGTACATAGTTTATTAATTTTTTTTACCCGAGTATAAACCAAGTGGTTTATAGTCAAGTATTTACGAAGATGTAGACCGTCCCAACCCCAGACCAGCCCCACAGAAGCCCCAGATCAGTCAGCCACCGGGATATCCCCTGGTCTGTTACACGGCCAGTCCAACCCTGACACCAATTTATGTTAAGAAAACATAAAGGCTTATTGAAATTTATTTTCTTTTATTGAGTAAAAGCATTGGGTAGAAAACACCACAAACAGTTAGTAAATATGAACATGCACTGAATTCAGGTCCACATTTTTGGAGGAGCAAGTTCTGCAATACAAATAAGTAAGCAGATAGAAAAACTGATGCACATAGCCTGAACCGTTGATACAAGGCAGGATGGATCCATGCTTTCATGTTGTTGACGCCAAATTCTGACCCTACCATCTGAATGTTGCAGCAGAAATCGAGACTCATCAGACCAGGCAAGGTTTTTCCAATCTTCTACTGTCCAATTTCGATGAGCTTGTGCAAATTGTAGCCTCAGTTTCCTGTTCTTAGCTGAAAGGAGTGGCACCCGGTGTGGTCTTCTGCTACTGTAGCCCATCTGCCTCAAAGTTCGACGTACTGTGCGTTCAGAGATGCTCTTCTGCCTACCTTGGTTGTAACGGGTGGCGATTTGAGTCACTGTTGCCTTTCTATCAGCTCAAACCAGTCTGCCCATTCTCATCTGACCTCTGGCATCAACAAGGCATTTCCGCCCACAAAACTGCCGCTCACTGGATGTTTTTTCTTTTTCGGACTATTCTCTGTAAACCCTAGAGATGGTTGTGCGTGAAAATCCCAGTAGATCAGCAGTTTCTGATATACTCAGACCAGCCCTTCTGGCACCAACAACCATGCCACGTTCAAAGGCCCTCAAATCACCTTTCTTCCCCATACTGATGCTCGGTTTGAATTGCAGGAGATTGTCTTGACCATGTCTACATGCCTAAATGCACTGAGTTGCCGCCATGTGATTGGCTGATTAGAAATTAAGTGTTAACCAGCAGTTGGACAGGTGTACCTAATAAAGTGGCCGGTGAGTGTATATGACTATACAATTATTTAATATAGGGGTTTCTAACCTGCTTACGTGCTCCAACTGTTGCCAGGGGGACCAATCAGGGCTGGGCAGTATGAAAGTGTGACACATTAGCATCGGTACAAATCACTAGGTGTCTAGTCTGGAGCATGCTTTAAAGAAGTACATGGTACATAAGACTACTTTACATAAGAGTGGTAAAAATCAACTAGATGTGACACAGTGCAATGGTATTGAAAATGGGCTTTAAGGGGTTTTTAGGCACTTTCAAGGGAAGCCTTCTGCATCGACCTAATAAACCACAACCAGTTTGGTGTCAAGATGAATATAGCCAGCCACCCCCCAGTGTATAGGCAGCCAGCCACCCCCCAGTATATAGCCAGCCCCTGATATATAGCCAGCCAGATCATGTTGCTTTCATGGTTATGAACTTTGGAGTGAGATGTAAGATGTAAGTTAGTCAAGCTTTCTCTACCAGAAAAACCCATCTGTTGCTCAGTGGAGCCAACGCTGGTGATGTTCCTGGATGCATGACTGTCAATTACAGCCAATGGGGTATTCTGAGGCAGAGAGAGCTTGACTTCAGTGCTAAACTCTCACCCGTCATGATTTTATAAAAAATATTTTACATCTGAATTTTATGGATGATGACACCACACTGGGCCATGAAAAAATATGATCTTGAAAATGTTAAGATGCTTGACAACAAAGTGATAGTGGTTTATTAGGTCACTTTCTGCTGCTAGGTTCCCTTTAACTACTAATGACATATCCATAGAACCATATATTGCTTTGTATGGTGGGAGATGTTTGCATATTTTTTACAATAATATCAAATGATAACAGAATCCTTCAGACACTATTATTACTGTATTTTTCTTGAATGAGCCTCATTCTTAATACATTGGAGTTATATGAACCATATGCAGATATTAATAACTTGAGCAAATGACTTTGTGTATGTCTTCTTGATGCAGTCCCTGGAATAACAGAACACAAAATATTTAAAATATAAGAGATTGTGATTCATTGAGGTACTGAGAGCATACTGCACCCCACCAATCATAAAGTTATTGCAGATTACAATTACTCCTGTCTCACAGCCAAGTGTGCTTGTGAATATATCATTAGTCTTTGGTCATAGGATGATTTAATAGTTATCAGGTGTCCTACAAAGAAAACATTTTTCATTTAAAAGGAACCTGTCATAAGGGGCCCTTTTTCTGTCTCCCCCATGTGCCCCATAAAGCATAGTGTACACATTGCCAAAGTATTTTTATAATAAACTTGGTAAACTTTCATTTAACTTTTCTTTTTATCAGAAAAAGCCAGTTTTATTATAAAAACACTTGGGCAATGTTCACACTATTCTCTATGGGGACATGGGGGAGACCGAAAAAGGGTTCCTGATGACAGGTTCCCTTTAAGTTTATTTAGTTATATATTGTCCTCTTAGCAGGGACGCCTTTCTCCTGCATTATTCATTTCTATTGTTCACTTCTGTTAAGGTCACATGGATACACACAACCTAAAAAAATTTAGAAGGAAGTAATGAAAGTATGCAGAAAAGGCCCCATGGGAAATTGCTGTGTGTTCAGGAAGGCAGTGCCAATATTTTCAGATTTGCAATAGTACATGAACAAAGAGGCGTCCACGGCTAAATTAAGTAAATGGCCCCCATGCTACAGTTTACAATCTGAGCAATTTCTGGAAAGAAGTATGCTATAGTGGACCCAAATTGCTCAGTAAAAAAATACTCATGGGCCCCAATGCATTTTTATTGAATGTTCAGTAGTGTCCATTTGTGTCCCCTCAAATGAGCTTTCAAAACCAACTAAATACAGAGGAGAAATCCCTACCTATTCCATCCAGTAGCTGTAGGTGACGTTATTTGGGACTATATTTGTTCTCCATCTTCTCCATTAGGTACCATGTCTCCACTTTGGACACATGTCTTCCCCGTGGAGTTCACCACACAGACATCTTATGTTCTTCATTATTCCTACATCGTGGTCCCCCAACACTATCCCCCAAATACTGTGGTAAGCGCACGGCGCACCATGCGCACGACTGTGCGTGCGCCTAAATAGGCATGGTGCGCCGAGCACGTACCATTGTGTGCCAAAGCTGCTTCACGTATAAAGATTACAAAAGTGTTTAAACCGCAATAAATCAGTTTATGAAAATAACGAAAATATGCTCTGGCACTAGCTCACCCTGAGCTGGTGCTCGGTATTTGAAGCTTAGAAGTACAATTTCATGTGGTAGGTTTCCTTTAAATGTATTCTGCCCGCAATGTAATTGTACCTCCTGCTCCCTTCTCCCTCAGACCCTTCCAGAAATGGAAGTTCCCTACAGACCCATCCCCCAGCAGTAGATGTGCACCCCCGCCCCTTCCTCCCAGTAGTAGATGTGCCACACAGCCCCTTCCTCCCAGCAGTAGATGTCACCCCACAGCCCCTTCCCCACAGCAGTAGATGTCACCCCACAGGCCTTTCCCCCAGCAGTGGATGTGCCCCAGAGACACCCTACCAATGTATTTGGCGCACAGCAATGGATGTGTCCCGTCCAGCAAAGGATGTGCCCCACAGCCCCCAGGATCAAATGCTCCACATAGTTCCCAAACAATAAATGCCCCCTCGGTCAATTGATGTCCCCCCAAAAATTAATGCTCCCCATAGCGATTGATGTCTCCCAGAAATTAATCCTCCACAAGCTCTGCTTCATGCTCTGCCCCCATAATTATTTGATGCCCCCTAGAGGCCCTAAACAAAAAATAGAAAAAAAAATACTACTTACCCGCCTTCCTTCCTGCTTCTCCTCTTTTTGTGGAGACAAGATGCGGTGACGTCATTATACCGTGACTGTGGCTCCCAGCACTATCATCAGTTGCTTGGAACAGGAGACGAGGTGTAATGACGTCACCATGCTCACTGTAGTGAAGGAAGGAGCTGCCGGCTCCATTTTCCACTACAGTACTCACCTCGATCGGCGTCCGGAGAAGACGCAGATAGAGGTGGGAATCGGGGGTGATGTCCAGACAGCAGGATAAGTGTCCCGCTGATCCGAGGCACAGACTAAAAGATCAGGGGCATGGGACCTGGATCTTTTGGCCTGGCGACGCCCCTGATGGGGCTTATTTATTAAGTGTCGCGGATCGCACTTTCGTCGGTTTATTTGCTGTTTTCGGGATTTGCACAGCTTTGACAGGTATTTAACAGGGGTTTGTGCTGTGATTGTGTTGCACGCGATCAGATTTTGGCGCAGCTGCGCTGGCTTCCATGCGACAGAGAAAGGGGGACGGGCTGTCGGGCGATCCGACTGATTCGTGCAAATTGTGCACTTACATGCACCAAGAAAAAGAAGGTGAACTCCGGCGGACCTGAGCGTGGAAGCGCAACAGGCAGGATATCAGGCACACGTTCTTAGTGAATCGCGGCAGAGTGCATTATCGATGGACAATGCACTTTCTGTAAACTCCTCGGACCAAGTTAGAAAATGTGCCACCAATATCTTTATTGCAAACATTTAACTCAAACATAGATGAATGTGACATCTAAAAGCAATTAAAAGTACAAAAGAACACATTCAATTATGGATTTTATGGGACTGGTCACTCCACTTAATCCACCACCCCTAGCCCATGGGAGTTTAGCAGGTAAAGTTGCATCAATCTGTAAATCAGTCCCCAACAGGATCAAATAACAAACAATTTAATCCCTGGTAGTAATAAATATAACACTATGCAGTTGGTAATGGTAAGCAGACCTGGCTCCTATAAAACCTGCTAACTGACATCTAAAGCCATGCACAAGAATCAAAGGATGAACAGTGAATACAGTGGGGAGAATGTATCATTGTCTTTTTTTGTCTATATCTGTCGTTTTTTTTTGTGCAGTTGTGGTACAAATGCTTTTTTGCGACTTTCCATTGCGCCACAGGACAGTGCAAAGATACTTTAAAATGCGGAAAATTTGGATAGATTAGTTTTTTGCGCAAATTTTCTTTTATGGGAAAGTTCTGGCGTAGAAATAGGAGAAAAACCACTACCAAATTATCAAGACATTAAGTGACATATGCCCCAAAAAAAGAGAACATTTTGCGACAAATGCAAACCAATATTATGAGACAAAAAAAAAACAACTACAACAACATACATAGACTCACTTGATGAATTCAGAAAAAACAAAAATGGTCTGGCTTGCTATATGCTGGGAGGCCATGGGCTGGCTATATACCAAGGGGCATGTGTTGGCTGGCTAAATACATGGCATTTTGGGCTGGCTATATACTAGGGGGCATAGGATGGCTGGCTATATACTGGGGTCAGGGGGTTGGCTATATATTGGGGGTTGGGGACTGACTATATACTGGGGGAGAGGGGGTGGCTAGCTCTATACTAGATGGCATGGGCTGGCTGGCTATATACTAGGAGCAGGGGCTGGCTGGCTATATACTGGGGGTACGGACCGGCTGGCAATATACTAGGAGCAATGAGCTGGCTGGCTATATACTGGGGGCAGGGGCCTGGCTGCCTATATACTAGGTGGTATGTGCTGGCTGGCTATATACTGGGTGTATGGGCTGGCTGGCTATATACTGGGGGGTATGGACCGGCTGGCAATATACTAGGGGCAATGAGCTGGTCGGCTATATACTGGGGGCAGTGTCCTGGGTGGCTATATACTAGGTGGTATGTGCTGGCTGACTATATACTGGGAGCAGGAGCTGGCTGTCTGTATACTGGATGGTATGGGTTGGCTATATACTAGGGGGCATGGGTTAGATGGTTATATACTGGGGGGCATGTTCTAGCTATTTACTAGGGGGCACTGGCTGGCTAGCTATGTACTGGGGGCAGGGGGTTGACTATATACTGGGGGATAGGGGGCTGGTTAGCTATATACTAGAGGGCTTGGCCTGGCTATACACTGGGGGTAGGGAGCTTGCTAACTATATACTAGAGGTCATGGTCTGGATGGCTATATGCTGGGGGCATGGGTGGGCTGGCTATATACTGGGTGTAGGCTGTGACCAATGCATTTCCCACCCTAGGCTTATGCTTGAGTCAATAGGTTTTCACAGTTTATTGTGTTAAAATTTGGTACCTCAGCTTATAATCAGGCCGGCTTTATATTCGAGTATATACAATAGTTATCTTTAGTGAGGACTGGGAAAGCAAGTGACTGTTTGGTACAAATATGCAAACACTGTGAATAGATTAGTTACTGTGGTGGGCACTGTGATTATATTGGAGACTCTTGGGGAAATGTTACTATATTGGCAACCATGAGGGTGTACCGTTACTATATTGGCGACTGCGCGTGGAACGTTACTATATCGGTTACTATGGGAACATAAAAGTGGTCTCTAGAGGAACAACAGAACAGTATTAAGTTTATGATTTGAAGATATAGGAGATGAGTTCATAAATTGAGGAACCTAACATTTTTGTGTTGCTAAATCTGCAGAAGAGAAGAAGCAAAAATGACAGCAAAGTAGAAGAAAAGGAAGTCTCCTCCTATCAGACTTCATTGGATTTACAGTAGGTGCTGGAAATACATACTAGCTCACAATTCTGCACCCAATGCTCAGTATTTTTTACCATGAGCTTGGTACTAGTTTTATGTTCTTAGCTAGGTTCCGGTACTTAATTTCAGGCCTGTCACGGGTGCTCCCGCGATCCATGTCGCGGATCGTGGGTACACCCGTGCTCCGCTGGCTGCCTGTCCCCGTCCCCCTTCCCTCACTTACCTCTCCTGGCTCCTGGCTGTGCTCCGGGTCCTGGCGTGTAGGCTGCATACCCCCTTTCATGCAGGCCGCATGATCCCGCTGCTAGGGCGCGCGCTGGCTTCTGAAGATTTAGAGGGCCAGCGTCCTCTCGATTGGCCCTGGCTAATCCGGCTCACCCCTTATAATCCGGTACCTCCCTTCCTTCCTTGCCGGATCTTCAGCATTTTATGGAACTTCCAAGGTTTCCACACCTTGCTTCCCACAGCGGTTCCTGTTGAAGTGATTGCCCACCAGCGTTCCCAGACGCTCCTGTCTTCCAGCGTTTCCAGACATTTCCGTGTCCCTCCAGCATTTCCAGACACCTCTGTGTCTCCTGTCTCCAGCGTTTCCATATGCTTCCTGCTGTGTCTTCCAGGGTTCCAGTCCAGCGGTGTCTTCAGTCCGTGCCAGTGTTACCAGTGTTCCTCCGTGTTCCTGCTGTCATCTCAGGGTTGAACTGTTTCCTGCACCTCCCTGTACCTTGGCTGCCACCGCGGGCCTCATACCATCCCCCATGGTGGTCCAGAGGGTCCACTGGTCCACAGACTCCTCCCTCCGGACTCTTCCCATAGATACTTTTCTACCGGGTACTCCCACGTACCTTTCTGTTGTCTGTGTGATCCGTTACAAGGCCCTTTTCATTCACTGGGTGGTAGTTGGCGATGGCCCCATGTGCCAACTGGTGGAGTAAACGGGGTTGCCAGCAGGCGCACACTGCTGTCATTAAAAAAATATAAATCAGTACTAAACTTCTGTGCACAGTATGAAAGCGGGTGCAGTGTGCTGCTTACCTATATCCAGGGTGTAGGGAGGGCAGTGTGCTAGCTAGCTATAAACTAGGGGGGGGTTGCCGTGTGCTAGCTTCCTATATCCTGGGGGGGGGGGGATACAATGTGCTGGCTGCCTACAGTATATATTGGGGTGGCAGTGTGCTTGCTGCCTATATACTGGAGGGTGCAGTGTGCTGGTTACCTTTATAATTGGATGGAGTGTGCAGGCTACCTATATACTGGGTAGGGAGCAGTGTGCTTGCTACCTATATTCTGCAAGGGGATGCAGTGTGCTGGCTGTCTATATACTGGGGGGTGCAGTGTGCTGGCTACCTATACACTGGGAGGGTGCAGTGTTCTGGCTACCTTTATAATGGGCTGGAGTGTGCTGCCTACGTATATACTGGGTGGGAGCAGTGTGCTTGCTACCTATATATTGCGAGGGGATGCAGTGTGCTGGCTAACTATATACTTGGTGGGGGCAGTCTGCTGGATATCTATATACTGGGGGATGCAGTGTGCTGGCTACCTATACACTGCGAGGGGATGCAGTATGCTGGCTACCTATATAATTGGTGGGGAGCAGTCTGCTCAATTTCTTTATATTAGGGAATGCAGTGTGCTGGCAACCTATATACTGGGATCAGAGAGCTGGCTACCTATATACTGGAGGGCAGAGCGCTAGCTATCTATATAATGGGAAAGCAGTGTGCTGGCTACTTATATACTTGGGGGGCAATGTGCTGGCTACCTTTATACTGGGGGTTGGATTCACATCATGTTTTTTAAGCTCTGGTTCAGAATATTTGTTTGGATTTTTTCATTTTCTCCCTACTAGTACAGAGCTCCCGGCCTGCATGGGTGCTGCCCTAGTGGTATACAGCATGAGATCCATGGGGTCAGTCATTGATGTGTATACAGATGCATTATCACATATATATATATATTAGGAAAAGTTCAAGGAGTATGAATACTATTCTTATATATATATTAGAGAGAGGCACAGTATATTCATCTAGTAAAAAGAGGATGGTATTTAATAGATGGGGCACAGCAATAGGGAGCCTGTTGTTAGCTCCAGCAATCAGTCTCTACACTGGGGAAAGCTAGCCAAGAACCTATCCACACTAGACATGAGTTTAAAGAGGGTAGGTTTATGGCTAATAGGATATCAGCTGGCAGCATAGAAGCTCACTCACCTCAAACCCTGTCTTGTTTTTAAATCACTGATATTAGGACTAAAAATAACATACAGTGATGTACATTGACCCCTGATCTGAATCAGCTACACCAATCCAATGATATACACAAAAATTGTACAAATCAATTGTCATTACTTATACAGGTTGTCCCCTACTTAAGAACACCTGACTTACAAATGACCCCTAGTTATAAACGGACCTCTGGATGTTGATAATTTGCTGTATTTTAGCTCCAGGCTACAATGATCAGCTGTAAGAGCTATCAAAGGCGTCTGCAATTAAGATTTATTGTTAATTTTGGTTCTTATGACAATCCAACAATTTTAAAATCCAATTGTCACAGAGACCAAGAAAAAATTTTGTTACAATAATAAAATATACAGTTCTGACTTACATACAAATTTGACTTTAGAAACAACCTGCAGAACCTTTCTTTTACGGGGAAATGCTTTTGGATGGATAGCTTTATGGGCATTACAAACATATCCCCTCCAACTACTTCGGCTCAAGTGCTTATATAAAGTTTCCATAAAGTACATGTAGGTTTGTGGCTGCAATGTTTAAAAATTAGGAAAAGTTAAAGGAGCATGAATACTATTCTAATACAATTTATGTCCACTCCAAGTCTATGCAAACTTTGTGAAAATGTGTTGTAGCATTAGCAAATCCTGTCTAATCCAGCAGATGGAGCTCTTGTATTAAATAAAAAAGTCGAAATTGGCCGGTCCCTAATATCTATTTCATTAGAGGAGACCCAGTTTAGACCCTTATATCTTCAGGCCACCAGCTCACACATAGACATTTCTTTTGGACAGCTGGGTCCTTGGTATGCAAATATAGTTTAAAAGTATGAAAAATAAAAACATATCCTGCTCTGTCATTCTGCATTACAGCTTGTGAGACGTCTGCACCGTGTTGTAGGGAACATGTAGGAGGGGGGCAGGGAAAGGCGAGTAAAGTTTTCCTTTATATTATTCTTTTTTGGGAGGGGGCATAGTGCACTTCTTAACTAAGCCTTGTGCTGCTAGAATATCATACATCAACTACATTTCATAAATGTATACTGTGTATCCTGAACTTGGCGGCTGTCACAGTCTGTGGGAATTGTCCCTTGGGACTAAAGTCTGTGGACTTCCTGGACCATCTCGGGGGATAACGATGCCAGCCGCAACCCGGGAGCGGAGTCTAAGCTGGATGGTCTTGTTTGCAGCGGGGAGACTCCAGGTCACTCCACGGGTGCGACTAGGCCCGCAGTGGCAGCCAAGGTAGGGACACAGGGCAGGCAGGACCACAGGAAGGCAGGACCTCGGGATGGCAGCACCTCGGGATGGCAGGAACCCGGATGGACAGCTGGCAGGACCTCGGAAGACCACTAGGATATCGGACCGCCACAGGATAACCGGACCGCCACAGGATAACCGGACTTCCACAGAATTACAGGTCCGTCACAGGACCACAGAACTGCCACAGGACCGCCACAGGATCACAGGACGGCCACAGGATCACAGGACCACCACAGGATTACAGGAACACCACAGGAACACGGGAATACCATAGGAACACGGGAATACCACAGGAACACGGGAATACCACAGGAACATGGGAACACGGAGGCATCTGGAAACGCTCAGGAAACTCGAAGGCGTCTGGAAACGCTCAGGAATCACGGAGGCATGTGGAAACACTCAGGGAGGCTTTCTCTTCAGCAGGGGATGCTGGGAGTCACCAGGCTATATAGCCGATATGGTAATGCCAGCACCAATAAGGAGGACGCTGGCTCTTTAAATTCTTGAAGAGTTGGGTGTGCGCGCCCTGGAGAGTGGAGGTGCGCACGGCCTAGACCATGAGCAGGAGCGGGACCAGAGCCAGAAGCCGGAGCCATCAGGAGCCGGTACAGGTAAGTGCTGACCTGGGGGAGCTGGTCAACGGCAAAATCCAATTGTCACTGGGACAAAAAAAAAATTGTTGTCTCGACTTACAAACAAATTCAACTTAAGAACAAACTTAAAGAACTTATTTTGTACGTAACCCGGGGTGTTGTCACATAATAGCGTTTTGATTCCATTCTGAATTAAAACACACAGGGGTGTGCCACGGCCGAACACATATGCGCTTGAATGCAAACACATGCAATCATCAATCAGCACCCGGTGTCTTATATTATCTAAAAATGCAAGACAATGGGGCAGATTTATAAAGCTGTCTAAAAGTCAGAATATTCTTAGTTGCCCATGGCAACCAATTACAGCCCAGCTTTTCTTTTACCAGTGCTCATGAATATTTTAAAGGGGAGCTGTGATTGGTCACCATGGGCAACCAAGAATATTCTGACTTTTAGGCAGCTTGATAAATCTGCCCCAGTGGGTGTGGATTGCCAATCACATGCATTTGCATTCAAATGCATATGCAAATGGATGTGGGGGGGCTGGCATGTGCGTTTTGATTCTATTGTGCGGCACCACCCAAAGAAATATTGGAGGAGGGGACGGCAGGACTAGGAATCTCTCTCTAGCTTACTGCCGTCTACTTCCTCATGTCATCTGCATTTATTGGGACAGATATGTGCCCTCTACTTCTCTGGAATTACAAGACTGCCTGGCCCAGACTCTCCTAGTTATGCCCCTGTTACATTTCTACCTTGTGTATATCTTCTATCTTCTTCTGAAAAATGAGCCCATGAGTTCTCTAGGGGACACCCATATTGATACAGTATTTAGTCCTTATTTTACGATGATGTAATACAAGACCAATGATGTAATACTAGTCCAATGATGTAATACTAGTCCAAATAGTTATTTCTATTTCTACAAAAACGCAAAAGACATCAGCTTGCTCAGTGCTATTTATTTCATGGTAGGGTCCTGCTGTGAATTTATGGATTATGTTGTTGTAAATTACTTGTGCTCTCCAGGACTGGATCAGGGGAAAGCTCTTATCTGTGACAACAGGAACAGGACCTCCATGATTTCGTTACGCCCGTCTCCTGTAATAGTAGCGGTGTGGGCGTTTGTGACCTAGAACAAGCAAGAATCTCAGTTAAGCTAAAGGACAGTAACCAGTAGCAAAAAAATGTATATGAAATATAAAAATTGTAATTGATATACCAGTTGCAGACACAGAAGGCGAGAGTAGGAGTAAAGTGGGCCCCATTACTTACTCAGCACTTGTGTAGCTGCACCAGTGGTAGGTCCTCCACTATGTGAAATCTAGACCATTTACCTATTTTAGGTCTCCTGGCCCTCCGTCTGCGGTAGGTGCTTTTTCTCTGCTTGCGAGCTGCCATTATTTCTTGTTGATTCTCGAGACAGCAGTTGGTTAGTGCCTTGTGGATTCCAGCAGAATATTCTATACCCTTAGCCTACATTGAGTACATACAGCCTTCTTCTCTTTGTTCAGCAGCTGTGATGTCACTTGTGTGATGTAATGGAATGTTGTGAAGATGGTGATGTTCCACTCTTCATTAACAGAGCTGTGTTAGAAAAAAAACATTTATAAATGATTTTATACAAAAAAAAATGTAATCCTGATGTAATGGAACTGATTATAAAAAATTCTCTGGATTATATAAGAGGAACAAAAATGTACAATTTACTTGCAAGTTAAAAGAAATTAGCAATGTATATTTTTACTGGCACACATACAGTGGGGTGGTCCTTTACTTGCTGCGGGTGGTATCTTATGCAGGGTATTTTAATTTTCTATATTGGTGTCTGATCTTTGTCATTACCATGTTTCATTTTTATCAGAATCTACAATACCGATTGTGATATTTTTATGACTTCAGTAGAGTGGCGTTTTTTTTCCCCCTTTAGAGTTTTTGGCTTGGTGTTCTTTCAATGCTAGCTATACATTATACATGTTCCAAGGTCTCAGCAGGCTCGATTTCTGTAGCGTGAAAGCCGGCACCACAATCCGATCGCGTGCGCCAAAGTCCCGGAGCGATTCGTCGCAAAGCGGAAATATTCGGGAAACTTGCTGAAAGTGCGCGATTTGGACCCTTAGTAAATGACCCCCTATGTTCTTTTTTTACCGGTGCAGTCTGATGAACAGTTCACGGTGTGAAATACGGTGATCATGTAGATAGCTGTATTTCAATGGGGCCATTTTTAAGAAGCAAAAAAAACTTGCGGGTTCCGATTTTGCATGGTTAGGAATGAGGCCTAAATGTGACATAACAGTAACAGCAATCTCTATCAAAGTGACAAGCTTTAACTCTATGATCTCGACCCTACAGGACCCACAAAAGTAAGGCAGAGCCGTCTACCTGGAACAGATAATAATTGAGGGTGTTGCAACTTGATACACTCTGACTCGACTACACCAGGTTTTATATTTGTCGCTCTTTAAAACTTTTTCTTTGTTTCAAATGTTACAGCGCCATGGAGATTGTAAGATTCACAGTGTTATCTTTGATATTAGCCCATTTTATTCCTGTGCAAAGATATTTTTTTTACAACAGGCAAAGTAGCTGACATTCCTTAGATCAAAAAGAATCAATTTTCTACCGCTGACTGGAAAAATCAAAGAGAGTATAAAATGATTAAGCTCTCGATGCAGAATGGTAATATCTGTATTTGAGTGTTTCATGTTGGCAGTGTGTGCTTTACTCTTAAGATTTGTGGAGCAAATTTGAGATCTTCTTTAAGATGTTTAAAAAACTAAAACCTTAATATAGAGTACTGGATTTTATGTGGATTTAAGGTATCGTGACTAATTCCATCATGTAATATTAAGGTTATTGTTTATTGTAATTAATTTTGCATGTTTGTCATGATTTAAATGGTCACTGACTATTTTGATATTTAAAGGGGTATTCTCATCTGGGCACTCACATTCAGTTTGATAAATCTGCCATATATAAACATTTCTTCAATTGGATGTTATTAAAAAAAATGTTCCCGTGTGAAGATAATTTCTCATAAATGTAGCCATGTTGTCGCTTAGAAACGAGATGGCTTCCTCGGATACGGCCACCTCTGCTGGAGGGATTACACAAAGAAACAAAAGGTTTTCGTATATGAAATGTCCGGGAGCTACTGCACATCCCACAGATGTCCTGTGGTAATGATCACTGAATCCAGGAGGTCAGACAGGACTCAATACAGCATGTCTGGCCACCGCTGCCAGAGTTTGACGTGGTCGTAACCGAGGAAGCTATCTCGTTTCTAAGGGACACCATGGCTACATTTATGAGAAATTATCTTCACATAGGAACATTTTTTTTTAATAACATCTAATTGAAGAAATGTTTCTAAATGGAAGATTAGTGAAACGGAATGTGAATGCCCAGACGAGAATACCCCTTTAAACATTGAAATGTATTAAACAAGTTACAATTAAAGAGAACCTATCAGTTCATCCTACTCGCCAATTCTGAAACCTGTACCTTATAGTGCACCTGATGGGAAGCCAACACTGTCTTCATCCTGGAGAGGCAGACTTCTATCTTGGTACAATAACATTTTATTCTCTATGCTAATGAATTTTTGGAGAAAGTACTGATGGGCAGAGACTTCCATTTTATCACTCCCAAATCCTTCCCCCTAAAGGCTTAGCACCTCCCTCTAATTCTTGTGATTGGGCAGAGATAATGGGCAAAAATGTGGAAATTGCTGAACAAGACAGTGTGCAGTGCGCATATGCAAGGATACAGGAGAAAAGCAGGAGAAAATCAATCAACAACCAGAAGACAGGGCTGTGTAACAGACAGATGAATATGCCTGACTCTGCTCCTATAATAGAGGCAGAACGGACTCAGATCAACTAATTTGCATACCTGGTGGGAAAAATTTAGTAACCTGCTGTAAATTAAATCAGGGATGGTGAGGAAAAATTGAGGGATGGTTACAATGCTTACTTAATGCATTTTTAACCAAATGTGTATTCAGGGGGGTTAATCTGACTAGAGGTTTCCTTTAAGAGAAGTTTTATGGATATATTGCACCCTGATATCTGAGAACACAGGGTATAGAATCCAACATCTTTGACAGAACCATTTGCTGGTCATGAGAATATTGGGGCACATTTACTAAGAATGTTGCAAACTGCACTAAGTGTATAATGCTGGGTGCGCTAGATTCATGATTTCTGGTGCCTGTTCTTAATGAATCTGGAGCTCCCTGAACTGATTCGACAGAGCGCACCACTTTTTTCTGGTCTATCTTTAACATGGGGTGTGCAACACACTTCTGTCAGACTTGCATGTTAACTCTGGGGCACCGTCCGACTGAGTATATAGCCAGCCAGCCCCTGCCCTCAGTATAAAGTCAGCCATCCTCATGCCACCTGTATATAGCTAGCCCATGCTCCCTAATATATTGCCAGCAGCCGCTGCCACTAGTATAAAGCCAGTCAGCCACTTGCCTCCAATATATAGTCAGCAAGCCCCCAGTATATAGCCTACCAGCCCATGTCCCCAGTATATAGCCAGACCAGACAGCCCCTTACCTGCCCCCAGTATATAGCCAGCCATCCCATGCCCTCAGTACATAGCCAGCCATTCCATGCCCTCAGTATATAGCCAGATAGCTCATGCCTCCTAGAATATAGCCAGCCCATGCCCTCTAGTAAATAGCCAGCAGCCCCTGCCCTGAGTATGCCGAGCCTATAAAAATAAATTAACTTCGAACTCACCTTTCTGACACCCCACGCAGGTCCTGTACTTTCTTCTAGTGCTCCAGCTATGTCTTCTACTCCCTGTGCGGCGCCAGCACACACTAAGGCTACATTCATACAATGTACTAAGGTACTATGGTACGGCGGGCATACATCTGCGCCAGGGAGAGAAGCAGAGGATGAGCGCTGTTAACACACCTCCCCCAGGAATACACAGTGCACGGCGCCATATTCCATACTAAGATAGGACATGTCCTATCTTTCTACGGGCTACAGAACGGTACAGTGCCACACATGTGCTGCGCCGTACTGCTCACGTGGCTGCACTATACACAAAATTGTGCTGAAAAACTCGGCTTATACTTGAGTATATACAGTAAGCTGCTATACGTACATGGTTTGTTTTCCTGGTTTTAATTTCTCATATGCATTTTGATAGCCTCTGCCGGGGGTTCTATAGAAAGAATAAATAAAAAGGGTGAAAGAGAACACCCTTGTATATGGCTCGAAATGGCAAATTTCTGGAGCACCTAACAAGTATAAGGCCAATTGACTCATTTTAAAAAGATGACTAGGTTGTTCACAATGCTGCATCAATGTTATGAGTAAATAGTCCACACTTATTAAAGCCCCTGCACCAGTTTTCCGTCCGACTTTGAATGTTCTTTTCTGTGCAAACTGCTTGCACATGTATTTATAAAGTGTCTGCCACACATTTGTGTTGCGGCTGCACTATACCCAAAGCAAAACAAATTTTGTGGAAAAATTAACGGGCGTGTTGGAGCATAGTCGGACCGTGCACCATACTTATCATGCAGTGTCCAACAGAATTATATCACAAGCTCTATGTTAAAGGTGCACCAAAAAAAAAGTTTGTGCCCTGTGTTGGAGCGGTGCAGGATGTGCCAGATTCATGAATCTGGAGCACCCTGCACACTACACAGGAAAACTTGCACTGTTTTTGATAAATGTGGGCTATTGCCATAGGTACTGTCTAAGGCCCCTTCCACACTTGCGTTGCAGATCACTTCAGAGTTTGATCAGGGGGCGATCAGGGTTTGGTCAGTGAAAAACACACATTTTGCATCAGAGTGCAATCAGTTTTCAATCAGAGTTTGTTCAGTGTCTCAGTTTTTCACACGCGTTTTCAATGCAATGCCAATGCATTTTTCACACGCAGATAACACATGTGGAAAGGACTCAGGGCTGAGTTCTATCTTTTCTATGGCAAGTGATGCGTGAAAACTGCATTGCAGTTTGTCTCAGAGTGCAATGCGTTTTTGATGCATCTCCATAGACTTGTATGGTGCATTTTTCACGCGCATGACTTGCAAAAGTAGAACATGCTGAGATTTAAACACGTGTTAAAAAAACTTGCGTGTGCGCCTGAAAAAATGCAAGTCTGAAAAAGCCCATTGATTACAATGAGTCAGAGTGCAATGCAAGTTCTGCGCGTCAAATGCACGCACAGAACACGCACGTGAAAAAAGCAAGTGTGGAAGGGGTCTAAGTCTTGCCTACTGGGAGTGAATCCTTGCAATGGTAACTTCTTGATGGTAACTTAGCATATAATTTTACATATCATCTGAAAAGAGATATGGTGTGGTGATGAAAGGTTGTATGTGCAGGTCTGTCTGGCTTAGGTATTGTGATTATCAAAATGCTTAGTATTTTCTTAAAGAGTTCTCTGCGTTCTGTGGCTAGGTCAAAAAATTTCTTGATGTATGGGGTAAATATATGAGAAAAAGGACCTGAATAATATTTACAATCTCAGTTTCTGTAAATGGGACAATGAGAGTTGTGAACAAGTCTTCATATAATGGATGAATGGTGGATTTATTTTGCTCAGAAATTCTTCAATTAGCAGGATTATCAGTAGAAGGATTACCCACTACGTTGTAAAGGCATTCATATTATTCTCCAAAGGCTTCTGCAATGCCTCTCGGGAGGATAAGATCACCTGAAAAAGATCACTGCAGGTTTTCAACCAGATTTAGTTGCAGATGGTCTGTGGACTCTATCAGAACTGATCCCTGGGATGTTCTACGTCCTCTTTGCCGACTCAACAGACCTTAATCATGACTACGAGAAGAATATTTGCAGAGCATCCAGATTGTATTTCTTATTGAAGATAAGAACAAATTGTTCTGGTCAGAGAGATGTGCCGGTGCAGCTGACAGCTTGCATGTGCTTTGTGTTCACAGAGCTGAACAGACAACGGCATATTCCCAGGATGCTCGGAAAAGCATCTGCAAAAGAAATCCAATGTTTACTGAGAATTAGGGGGAAAAAAATCAGACTCATCCGCAGATACTGCACATTCACATCCCCATGGTAACAAAAGCCTAACATTACTCAGTTTGTAGTGAATGAGAATTTTAAACCAGATAATGAGATCATCTGAGACAGATTCCTCCAAATTACATCTATAAACAATTAGAGATACTGCTTATGTTTCAGTGAAAAAAAAATCACAATTTACTTCTCATTTTAAAGTAACAAACCACAAAGCTTGTGGTGTCATCCTTCTAACTATGTCTATCTCATCCTTGTATTTTTTCTCAAATTCATTAGGATTTCTTAAAGCCATACGTTCATTTGAGACATTTTTTATTTTAAGTGTGGGGAATGTGGTTAAAATTTTACTTGTAAAACATGTACTTTATTAACAAATTCTGCTTAGCCTTTCACACAAACGTATGCTCCATGTACCATACCATACACAAGACATTTAAAAATATAGAACATGTCCGATTTTCTCCTGTAGTTCCATCCTGTACACATAGAAGTCTATGGGAACATTTAAAACATGTGTTGCATGTGTGCTATGTGCAGTATTTAGAGAGACCAGAACCAGTGGGAGGGGCTTTCCGTCAGTCAGCCAATAGTCAGCCATCCATCAGCCAGCCATCATTTGCCATCCCACTGTATGTTATATGGATATGGTACGGATATGGTGACATATATGCACATACGGTACGTATATACGGATTTAGACTTCATCCACACAGCCGTTGTGGGGACATATACCCAGCCACAAGTTATCAGCCGGATATAGATCTCCATAGACAGTTATGGTGACCCAGCAGCGTAGGTGACACATGTTGCACGCTATCGTACATGGGGGAAAGGTAGAGAATGCTCTTTCCCCATATATATAGCGCTATTTCCTATGGAGAGGGGAGTGGTGAGCAATGCACTGCCATATGCTCACCTGGTTACGGCCTGGTGAGCATACATGTGTGTAAATGCGGTCTTATAAAGTAATGAAGAAATCATACATTTGGGTGAAAGGGGCCAAGGTTTGTAAAAAAATAATCATACTACTACCTCCAACAAAGATGTGTATTCCAGCCTGAACAGTGTGTGTCTATGGAGGCTGTATGGGCTCACATCTAATCTCCCGGTGTTTGGTTAAACAGCTCTTAACCCTTTCACAGTGAGCTTGATCTTTTAAAATAATGCTCATAGCATACTACAGTCAGCGAGAGAGCAGGAAGGGTTACACTGACAGCTGTGTAACAAACAGGAGACAACACAGAGACCACAATCTGGTAGATAGATTCGCTATAACAACGTAGAAGCTACATTGTAACTAAGGGGCACATTGCAGTTTGTTTCTTTACAAACTAAGGAGAATTTCTTCATAAAGTTTATTAGAAAAATGTTCACAACACTTCCCCAATACCCCCCCCACACACACACACACACACACAATATCAAAAATCCTCTAAAATGATGGTTATTCTTTAAATAACAAAAAGCAAAGGTTCTCCAGACTTAAGGCACAGAAGACATATGTCTCCCAATATTTGGGGTATTCATGACTACATGGTGTAGCTTGCTAGTGCATTGATAGGGGTTTAAAGGAAAACTATTTTATTTAAGGTACAACAAGTTTTTACCTTTATGTGTACACTTAACAAAATAAAATATTGAACTAAGATGTAATTGGAACTGAATTTAAACTTTTACCTGTAATCAGGTTTGGACTGGCCAAAAGGAGAACAGGTTAATCCACCAATAGGTCCCTGAGGTTGGTGGACCCCCAGGCCTGCATGAGTTGTGCAGAACCCCCATCATACATATATTATTCAGCCTACAACATTTTAACCAGATTATCTAGAAAACTCTATTTATTTTGATATTGTCACATCTGCTCATGCTTCCTCCTCTAAGTTTAGGAGACATTAAGTTTTACGTTATTGTCTCATCCTGTATCCAGCTAAGCCTACACTCCTTGCTGGTCAAACTGTTGTCAAGCTGTGTTCACACTAGCTCTGCTCTTGTATTTTCAAACCTCCTGGTATCTGATCTCCTGCCTGTATTTCTGACTTCTCTACATGGATTGAGATTTGATCATTGTTTGCTTCAGCTGATGTCGACTCGGATTGTCTACTCTTCCTTATTGTGTTTCTTGTTTGTTTGTCGTGTAATATTTTTGCACTGATCATGAGGGATTATCTTCTAGTTGTCTACCACCTACCTGGGGGGGGGGGGCAAGGGCAACATTAGTGTAGTGTAGTGTAGGGCTGAGTTTAGCATCAGGGCACACTGTCTGTTTCTTAAGTCTACCCTGTCAGGCTCTGCATTACATATACTGTATATTGTAGATGCATCGAATGACTAAGATGACAAATAAATATAATGTCTATCCAACCAGTATTCCTCCTCCGTGTGCCATCTCAATAACATTAGATCATCTTTCTACTGCCTCAGGCAGGTTACCTAAAGGCCATGTATTTCCGTCTCACAGAACTAAGAGGGAAAGGCAAAGGTCAGCCAGCAGGTTACTGACATGGATCCTAGAACTACGATGAGAATTACAAAGCAAGCCTTGGACCAGCTATATTTCCAGGAATTTGCAAATGGATAGCAGGTAATGTTTGCATGTAGCTGTACAGCAGTGAGCCCATTGAAAAGTTAACACTGGTGGGCCCCAGGCATTCTAGTCTGACATTAAATGTAATGATAAAATATGTAATATATAATCCAGTCAAATAATATGTTTATTGGTGAACTCCGTACAATTAAAAAGAGGCTCTGTTAGAATGTTAGGTCACCTGTAGCCTTGATAGAAGATGAGATATGGTTGAACATGGAGGTATACAGGGTCTTTATGGTTTCCTGCGGTACATTTGTCCATGTTTTCTGCCCAAATTAACAACTGCCTAGAACTTGATTTCTGGCATAAAACAAGGCAAAGAATAAAAAAAATACACTGTTATTACCTGAAAAACAAGCAACATTTCTTAGCAAAGCACTACTACATCAGGCAATAATATACTTTATACTTCTAATAAAACTCCCCAGCCTAATTTCACGGTATATTAACGTTGTAAATTGAGCAGGTGAATCATCTGTCCAAAATTGACCTGTGTGCTGTACACCACTGATGTTGAATTAAGAATTCCTGAGACCTAAACTTCATCTGTGACATAGCTGCTTAGATTCTATATATGTTAAGTAAATTATAAATCAGTGGGGGTCATTTACTAAGGGCCCGACGTGTTACCCGAATATTTCCGGTTTGCGCCAATTTCCCCTGAATTGCCCCGGGATTGTGGCGCAGGCATGCACGCAACGGAAATTGGGGGCGTGGCCGAACGAAAACCCGACAGATTCGGAAAAACCGCTGCATTTTTTTAAAAAAGCGCTTACCTTCACTCGGTCCAGCTTGTTGAAGATCAGTGCATTCCGGGGAACTTCAGCGCAGCAGCGCCACCTGGTGGACGTCGGAGGAACTACCTTAGGGAATCCCGGCCGGACCCGAATCCACCAAAGAGAACGCGCCACTGGATCGCGAATGGAAGTAAATCTGCCCCATTATGTCCAACCTCCAGGAAGAAGGTTTTAGCATTTAAAAATAGAGAATATGTTTTCTTTATTTTAACAAAAAAATCGACGCACTGGAAATTAGAAGCTACTTTATGGGGCAGATTAACTTACCTGGTCCATTCGCGATCCAGCGGCACGTTCTCTGCAGTGGTTTGAGTCTTCCGGCGATTCCCTAAGGCAGTTCCTCCAACGTCCACCAGGTGTCGCTACTGCGCTGAAGTCCGCCGAGGTCCTCCGTAGTGCACGGGTGAAAGTAAGTTCGTGTCCAGCGACACTTTTTTTTTAAAAATGCGGCGGTTTCTCCGAATCCGTGGGGTTTTCGTACGGCCACGCCCCACAATTTCCATCGCATGCATGCCGGGGCCGATGCGCACCAATCCGATCGTGTGCTCCGAAATCCTGGGGCAATACAGGGAAAATCGGCACAAAACTGAAAAATTCGGTTAACCCATTGCAAAAACGCGAATGACCCCCTATGTGTTACTTCCTTTCATTTATAGACTAGGCAGAGAGTTACCACTTCAATAGTAGATAAAGAAATTGGATGAAATGACACTTCCATAGGACCAGCTATTATGATGAATGATTTCCTTAGTAATAATCCCTCAATGATCAGTTTTGAAATTGCCTTTAAGATACATGTACCATGCAAAATGCAACCGTGTGAACGGGTCAGCTTTGATTGCAGCCGTACATTCGTCTCCCATAGACAGCAATGGCTGCACGGCGCGATATGGTGCCACACACATGTATCACTGTACCGATTCGTACACAGAAATGTCCTATCTTTCCCGTATTACGTCCCGTAGGCCGTGCATTTCTATAAAGAGGGGAGGGGTCACCGGCTGTAGCCGCGCGGGCATACGTCAGTGTGAATGTAGCCTAATTTGGCAGTTTGGTAATGTAGCTGGGACATCCAGAGCTGTGAAAAGCCAGCAGTTCAGGAAGCACCAGTTAATACTGTGATCAACACGACCATAAGTAGGACTATTACTTTCTATATTCACTACAAAGTTATCATTAAGCAGTGTTAAGTATGTAAAATAGCTGAAGCAGTTATACACTTCATCTTTGAATTCGGGACAAGGGTTCAATAAGACACAAAATTTATAACTGCTTATGTCTACAGAATAGGTAATGAATGTCTTATTACGGGGATCACACTGATGGGCCCCCACATGATCAGCAGAATGGAGGACCTTAGCTGGCCTGTTTTGCCATCTTCTCCATCAGCCCCTCCTTTGATCTTTGTCAAAAATTGAGACCAATGGAGCAAAAAGATGGCTAAAAAAGAAACCTTATGTGCATACAGTAAATGTCGGATTTCAATTTTTAGCTTAAAGACTTAACGGTTTATACACCAGAAAAATCATTTTTATCCCCATATGTCACATCTACATCACCTCCTTATATCACACATTGTGCATGGTGGGGGAGAGGTATCACAACTGGCATACGATGCACCCAATCTTAATAAATCCATAATGTTTTTTTAATTACCTGGGGGCAGTGTATTTTTTTAATCTTTGCCCATAGCATTTGGATTTTTGTAATCAAAGATAACCTTTTACCACCTTCATTAAACACAACGTTTTACATTATTAAATATGTTTAAGAAAACCATAAAGGAGTTCATCATTATCATAACAAGTCAGTTTTGATAATAATGATGACACCTTTGTAGTTTTTGGAAAAGATGGTAATGAGGAAGGTGTTATCCTATTTTCATATGGTGTAATTTTGAGCTTGAGAATGTACTGGTTACCATCATTAACCGCTTAATGACCGCCCTACCGGGATTCTACGGCAGCACTTCTTCTGACGCGACACCTTTCTACGGCGGCCCGCCATAAGAAGATTTCGGGACATCGGGTTTAGCTGGTGCCGGTGTCGGGCTGTGATATCACAGCCCAGATCCGGCACTAACACCCAGGAACGGAAAAACTCTGATCCCGGGTGTTTAACCCCTTACACGCCGCGGTCAAGCATGACCGCGGCATGTAAGTGTCCCCACTGTGGATCGGACCCCTTACCGGGGATCCGATCCCTCCTGCCGCAGCCCCGGGGTCCGGTGAATGACCCGAAGCCGTCCCTTTTGTCCCCGCCAGGTTACTTACACTGTGCACTGCAATACAAGTGTATTCCAGTGTAAAGGCTTAAACAAGCGATCGGGTGTTCGAAATAAAAATTGATGATTTTGTTTGTGTCCCCCTTGAAATAGTTAATAAAATCTCATGAATAAGCTTTGGACCCCCAAAATTAATTATCTATATATTCCCGTACATAATAAGCCCTCATATGTTCACATTAACATATTCTGCTGGGAATAGCGCTGCTTTCAGTCTATGCCCGGCCGTGCGTCCATTCAGCAGTTTACCACCATATATGGGGTATCAGTACACTCGGGAGAAATTGGGCGTCAAATGTTACAGAGCGTTTCATCATTTAATTATTATGAAATGGTCAGTTTTGAAATCACATGTCCATATTGTTTTAACCCATGTGAAACATTTAAAGGATTAATAGACTTAATAGAAGTTGTTTTACATACTTTGAGGGGTGAAGTTTCTACAGGGGGTAATCTATGGGGTTTTACTATTATTTAGGCCTTTCAAAGTCACTATGGAAGCTGATTTGTCCCTCAAATGTTTTGGCAATTTTCATGAAAATGAGAAAAATCACACCTAAAGTTCTGCGTCTCATAACATCCTGGAAAAATGACAGGATGCATAAAATATCATCTGAACATAAAGCAGACATTCTGTAAATGTTCATTATCAAGCTTTTTGGGTAGTTTTATTTCCTGTCTAGAAAGCAGAACATTATAAACTTGAAAAATGAAGAATTTTTACAAACTTTTGCCAAATGTTCAGTTTTTTTCAGACCGAAACACAAAACTTATCACTTAAATTTTACAACTAACATGAAGTACAATGTGTCACGAGAAAACATTCTCAAAATCACCTGGATATGTTAAAGCGTTCCGAAGTTATAACCAATTATCGTGAGACAGGGCAGATTCGAAAAATCGACTCTGGTCATTAAGCTGAAAACTAGTGTCGGTGATAAGGGGTTAAATATGCATTGTTTTGCTTATTCTGATAAAGAAATTATTTCTTTTAGTCCCCACATTTCCTGAGTAATCAATGTCAACAGCTCTTTACTGTCAGTTGGGTGGAGCAAGGCCATCTGCATCATTCTAGGACCACTCATATGATGTCTAATTAGAGGTAGTTTAAGAATCCAATATGCTCATTTGCCTCTCTACTGTCAGATGGATGATCCTGGACTGGAGTAGATTTTCAGGGTACAGATTTATATACACTTTCATCTGGCTTCTGACATTTTACTAACACACTGACACATAGGAAGAGAGATGAGACATATGAGAGAGGCATGAAATTATGCAAAGGCTGACAAACGTTTACACTGTCAGCTCTGCTGCATCTCACAGATATCTGCCTGCCTCCCCCTTCCTCCAGATCATTTATCTGCTTGTAGTTTGGAGCTTCTCTATACGCTCAGGATGTGTTTGCTGGCAGGAAGTGATGAGTTGTGAGCTCCTGCAGGGGGCGGAGCTACAGGCTCTGAGCAGAGAAAGACATAAATCTCAGCAGCATGGAATCACACAGGAATCCAAGATGGCGGTCAACCGACCCTAAGTCAAAAGTTACAGTGTTGTGCGTAGGGGCAACTGAAATTGTGTACATCAGGACTGATAGACAGGTTGGAATTATATTTGTGAAATGCTATATTTTTGTTAATAAAATTGAATTAGAGAATGTGTTATTTTGTTATCTTGAGTACAGATAAGAAACAGGTCTGTCAGTGTCTGTACAGTTTTACTTGTTTTTGTCCAAAGGAAAAAAAACTCCTTTTGTTAAGCTGTCTAAATTTAGAGTAGAATTCAAGGAGAAGGAATCCCAGCATGTATCTGGTCAATGCTATTAGAGATCCATATTAAAGTCCATATTAAAATTTTAAATGCTGCTCATGGAACAAAAAGTAATGTGTGGTTCTAAAATCTGGGCTCATTTGATTTCACAGCAAAAAAAGTCTATTTGGCATTGAAGACAGTTCAGGTGGAAAATCCCTGCACTCATGCATGTCACCAAGTCAGACTATTCTCACTGTTCAGCTCAGTGAACATTTTCATTGCAATTGTTCAAAACAAGATCAGCAGTTTTGTCTTTGAAGTAAAACAAACTCATTGAGGTTAGATGTAACCCAAACACCATTAAGTCTGGATCATTACTGACTACATTGAAAGGGAAGATAAAAAAGGTTTTCCAGGTTCAACAATCCTCAAGAAAGGTCATCAATATCCATGGGAGTACATCCCGGAAGCCCCACCAATCAGCTATGGCAATTGTCCTTGTACCAGCAATGTGTCCTGTTCAGTATTCATATTGAGTGGTCTATGTGCCCACCATCTAGATAGTTGTGGCAGTGCATGGTGTTGAACCTTCATACCATTCATTTCAATGGAATATACCTGCAACATCATGTTCTGCTGCTACTATGATAGAAAACAATAGTAAATTGACTTCATTCATTTGATTTGCAAAGTAAAAATTAAACTGCTTTGGGCAAAAAGCATCACAAAAAGCAGCAACATTTTTTATATTATTAACATTATCCTAACATTTAATAACATTTGGACTGAAAACCATAATTAGCAGAAAGAATAAAAAAGTTAGAGTCACCTTTGCTGAGGAGTATGTTGTGTGAATAGAGGAGACGTGGTCATGAAGTCATTAAAGCAAGTTTAATTTACTTAGATCTGTTGGGAAACATATTTGTTGACAAACTTGGGAAAGGCTGAACCCAAAGCGTGTGAATAAGTTAGTGAAAGGTGGTAGAGGAAGTGTCATGGTTTGGGGAATGTTTTTTGTAGCTACGTGGCACAGTGAAAATAAGTGTGTATTAGAAAATTCTTCAACAAAACTTGGTTCCTTCCTTATTTTCTTCCCGAAGCCAGCAATTTTCATGCAGGACACATGCAGTCACACAGCAAAACAGGTAAAGCAGTTTTTTGAAACAGAAAACATTTAAAACTATGAAATGTCCAGCCCAGATACCTGATCTAAACCCAAAAGAAAACCTCTGAAATTCCTTGATAGCAAAGTTATGTCCAAGAAACTCACAAAATACACAGAATTGTGGAAGAGACTGGGAGAAGAATGGGCCAAAATCACACCAGAGCTGTGTGAGAGTCTAGCAACATTCTGAGGCAACAAGTATTCTCAAGCAAAGGCCTGTGCAATTCCTACTAATTGGTGACTGTTTTAACCTCCACAAAATGTCATTATAATCTTTCTCTGTGCTACTGTGTTCTCTAATTATGATCATCATGTTTTTTGCAAAATAACAGTTTCATGTTGATATACTGGAAATTTTGTAAAACACTGTTCTAGTGGGATGTGTACCCCTTTGAAAACCCATCAAATGTTGAATGATAGACATTATATTATTTCTGAAAAAATCAAGTTATTATACACCATTCTCTAGTTTTGATCTTCAGTGTAAATATACAGTACAGACCAAAAGTTTGGACACACCATCTCATTGAAAGAGTTTTCAGTATTTTGATGACTATAAAAATTGTAGATTCACACTGAAGGTATCAAAACTATGAATTAACACATGTGGAATGATATATTTAACAAAAAAGTCTGACACAACTGAAAATATGTCTTATATTCTAGGTTCTTCAGAGTAGCCACCTTTTGCTATGATTACTGCTTTGCACACTCTTGGCATTCTCTTGATGAGTTTCAAGAGGTAGTCACCAGAAAAGTTTTTCACATCACAGGTGTATCCTGTCAGGTTTAATAAGTGGGCTTTCTTGCCTTAAAAATGGGGTTTGGACCATCAGTTGTGTTGTGCAGAAGTCAGGTGGATATACAGATGACAATGCTACTGAATAGACTGTAAGAATTTGTATTACGGCTAGAAAAAAGCAACTAAGTAAAGAAAAACAAGTGGCCATCATTAATTTAAGAAATGAAGGTCAGTCAGTCCGAAAAATTGGGAAAACTTTGAAAAAGTGCAGTTGCAAAAAAACCATCAAGCGCTACAAAGAAACTGGCTCACATGAGGACCACCCCAGGAAAGGAAGACCAAGAGTCTGTGAGGAGGATAAGTTCATCCAAGTCACCAACCTCAGAAATCTCAGTTTAATAGCAGCTCAGATTAGAGACCAGATCAAAGCCACAAAGAGTTCTAGCAGCAGACACATCTCTACAAGAACTGTTAAGAGGAGACCGTGTGCAGCAGCCTTCATGCTAACATGGCTGCTAGGAAATCACTGCTAAGGACCAGCAACAAGCACAAGAGAACACAAGGAATGGACATTAGACCAGTGGTAATCTGTGCTTTGGTCTTATGAATCCAAATTTGAGACCTTTGATTCCAACCATTCTACAAAACTGGTTCCCACCATGAAGGAGATGTAAAGGTGTAGGGGGACTTTGCTGGTGACACTGTTGGGGATTTATTCAAAATTAAATATATACTGAACCAGCATGCTACACAACATCACGGCATTCTATTCCATCCGGTTTGCGTTTAGTTGGACCATCATTAATTTTTCAACAGGACAATGACCCCAAACACACCTCCATGCTGTGTAAGGGCTATTTGACCAAGAAGGAGAGTGAAGCGGTGCTACACCAGATGACTTGGCCTCCACAGTCACCGGGCCTGAACCCAATCGAGGTGGTATGGGGTTAGCTGGACCACAGATTCAAGTCAAAAGGGCCAACAAGTGCTAAGCATCTGTGGCAACTCCTTCAAAAATGTTGGAAGACCATTTCAGGTGACTACCTCTTGAAGCTTATTAAGAGAATGCCAAGAGTGTGCAAAGCAGTAATCAAAGCAAAAGGTGGCTACTTTGAAGAACCTATAATATCGATATTTTCAGTTGTTTCACACTTTTTTGTTAAGTATATAATTCCACATGCGTTAATTCATAGTTTTGATGCATTCATGTAGTCATGAAAATACAGAAAACTCTTTGAATGTGTACAAACTTTTGGTCTGTACTGTATGCCACGAAAAATTGAGGCAGTTCTGAAGGCAAAAGGGGGTCCAACCCGTTACTAGCATGGTGTACCTAATAAAGTGGCCGGTGAGTGTATATATATATATATGTACATACTGCATTTGGAAGTAATTGGAGGAATTAAAATAAATTTAAAAACCAGTATACTCGGCTGTATTATGTTTTATTCAGTTATGCAGTTTGAAAAGCCTTATGCTGAAAGTTCTATGTCTTTAATATGAGCACAAATCATACACAAAGATGTAAGGTACCGCTACTATTTGATACCCTGGTGAGCTTTATCTTTAATGGTCCCATGAAATGCAGAAGATTTGACTTACAGCTCTAAATGTTTCACAATTCCAATAAAGTAGCAAGTACACAAGGATGAACAATACATAAATCCAATGAGCTTTGAAGCCTTGCAGATTATCATATATCATGATCAGTTCAAGGATGGGTCATTGTGACCAAGAACCTGCAGAAGTTATGACTGAGCATAACAAATCTCATTCCTTACAGGTTATCTCATTTCCAATTCATTTTCCAGGACAGATCATTGATATTTGGCAAGTGTGATAAGCACCAAATACCTATAAACAAGCAGATGGAGGTGTAATGAAGTGTACCATGTTGTGTCACATACTATGCTACCTATTGGTATGATATGTATAATATTAGTAGTATAAAAATTTTAAAATTGTATAAAAAACAGTATCTTGTAGTAGTATCCGTTTTCAATGTAGGAGGGGTGTAGGCTATTATGGACTATTACAGCTATAGTCAGAATCTATAATTCATCAGGTGGCTTCTGGAATTCATTTAGGAACATGACTACTTTATAATGGTGGACTTTTGCGTAGACTGATCTATTTAATACACTGTACTGATTGGCAGTAGAGGATTGTAAAACTCCTAAAAGACCTAAAAGTACTTAACCCCTAAGGGTCGCTAAGGGACTTATGGACTTCGACCCTGCACAAACCCGAACTTTTTGGTAGGGTCGCAGGATCAACCTGAGACACATGAATCGCTTCCCTTTGCGGGAGACTTCCCTTCCTATGTTGTTCCTGGTTCTGTTGAGGCCAGTCATCGAATAAATCCCTTGACCCCTGGAACTTCCAACCGGATATCCCAAAACTGGTGATACTGGAGCAACAAAAAATTTTCAGGGGTTTCCCATGGGTTGAAAAAAGGAGATAGCAGTTTGGACCTGAGGAGTGGCAGTGGATTTGTGAGGTTAATATTAAATATTTCAGCTTTTAACCCATTCTTTACTAAAGCTTTCATCCCATATGTTTATTTTATAGAAATAGTTGAAACATTTTCTACCTTATATATTATAATGACCACTCCATGGGATATATCATCAATAAAACATAGGTAGAGGTACAATATTCAAAGTCCCTACTTATCTTGGTTGTGGTTGAGTGTTGAGGTCAGATAACTGCAACTCAGCTACCATTCATATAGTTGGAGCTGAGATTCATTACTGTTTCTTTACTGTTTCTGTACAGAGAACAAAGCTGTGTTTATTCTAGTGCCATGAATAGCTAGAATCATTGGAGGTACCGAATGGCGGGCCATCACCATCTAATTTAGGCGACTTTCACATAGACGTGTGCTCGTTTGTCTGCAGCCATGCAAGCATACGTCGTCACACTAAAGATGAGGAGGGGTGAGCTCTGTTCACCCCTCCCCTCTCCATAGGAAACAGCGCTGCCTGACCGTATGTACAGGAAAAGATAGAGCAGAGTTTATATTTTCCCCGTGTCCGTTATGGTGCCACACGTATCTGACACCTTAGCGCTACTGGGTCAAAATAGCTATCTATGGGGAAGTATATCCGGCTATAAGTGTCTTCATCTGTTCAGTGTGAATGGGGCATTAATCCGTTAAAAAAAAAAAAAATTTACTGATGGGAGAATTTGCTTCTACACACATGGGCCCAGATATATGAAAACTGGTGCAATCTGCTTTACTGCATCACTAATGTGTATTTTTTGTCACATTATTTAATAGTTTCCCATACTCTTAGTAAATCTGCTCTGCTTCCAGAACGTGACACAGTTGCACCTTTTTTTTCTTGGTGCGCTTTGCTTCATGTTGTTGCAATACAATTGTGTTGGATTATAGACATTACTGTGACGCAAACTAGCAACACACATTACCAAACCCCTTTACGTGCAGTTTTCTAAAGTGTCGGACAAAATGCAACCGCGACACAATTGTGGTGCAAACACATAATAAATACATGTGCAAGCTCCAAAGACACATTTTTTCATGCAAACTTAGACAAAAAACGGGCGCAGACACAACAATATATCTGAGCCAGTATGTTGCAATGTCATATTATATTGTGCAGCTCTATAAACAAAACTGCTGACTCCTTCTGTAGAATATATCATAACACTGCAATCTAATTCTACAGTACAGAAGAAAGATCTTCCAAAAATACAACACATCATTTGCTTCTTTGTGAGAATTTTGAACAATAAAAGTAATCAGTCCACTTATTCCAATGGGATGAGCATTACGTAAGCCGTGATTATTTCTCTATGAACAGCAGATGCAGGCAGAACCATACATACTTCATAGTCTATGACTTGAGGGAGGAAGCCAGATTCTTGTCATGAATACTTAATCTCAAAAATATTTTAAGTACTTTCTAATCAAAGATCATTAAACAAAGTCCCTGCAGGCTGCGGTGGTGGAATTTTATGAAGGTGTTGAAAACTAGCCAGTATTATTTTATAACTTATGAATAATGGATAAGCAGATGTCTTATTTTAGTTTATTGTATGATAAGAATCGTGTCCGGAGAGGAAATCGAAGATTGATAAGATAAATGCAGGAATTATTTAAAATACAAAATATTATTGTTTGCCACCTTCATGTGTCCAGATGTGTTGTGCTTCCATTTTAACCAGACCCCTGGAGACATCACTTTCTACTGTCCTCTTCAACACTTGCTGTGACTTTTTACCGTGTGCTTGTTTCTAGCTTTGATATTCCCGTTTGTTGCTGGTTTTTCACTATCTTTTGGTGCTTGTTCCTCTGCTTTGTCAGTGTCATGTTATGGCTGTTAACATCATATACCCAAATTTGGTGATGTTCGTATCGTTGTCTCTAGTCTGATCCCTAATACTTTAGACATAAGAACTTTTAATTAATCTCTGGAACAACCTTGAGTTCACCTTTTTAATGCTTGCTCTTTACAAGTCTTACACGGATATACATTATTTATCAACACTAAAAAAACTTAGGGTTCATCCAACTGCCAACCAGCATCAACCCAAAATTCAGGAACCACCCTTTTGAAGGAATGTAGTATTGATTACTGACATCATGGATGAGATTCATCTAGATTCAAGCCAGAGATGATGCACTTTATGCCCATCCTAAAGTTGGCTAAGGTTGCTCCTTATGGAGGGCTCCTGGTTAATGGGACTTTATATCCTTTTGTTAGAGAAAAGCAGGATATACCAGAGGTACGGAGGATATACCAGACAATTGTATGCAAGTCTCTGCCAGGTGTCTAAATGCACTATAACCAGCACTAGGAACCTTCGCACCAACCCACTCTGCAACCCAGCATGGCCCATTCCATACCCAGCCCAACCTACTTGTCATGGAAGTGCACAAGGAGGGGACAAGTCACAATTCCTATCCATGTGCCAGGAAACGTGACTTTAGCAAGGCTAATCACCGCCCCATGACTTTCTTTAGACTGTATAATGTCCCATGCAAAACATAATTTCAATATTCCTTTGAGAATTTAGTTTTTTCATTTCCATAACACTTGTCCCTGTATCATCACCCAGAAAGAAAGCTTTATCTACAGAAGCATGTGGTTTTTCCTTGCATAAGAGATATCTATACAGACCCACTGCTCTAAGACACCGTTTACAGTACATATGTTTAATGTGTCAACAATGTAGGCAGAGTCTTAAGAAGCCCTGACCAGTACTTACACCTATCATCTTCATTGCAGCTTTCACTAAGTAGACTTCGAGAATCCGGAAAGCCTTTTTTCCCCTATGTGAATACTATATATAACACAGAAACAATTAAATGTGACTCAAATTTTGCTACCAGGAAAGCATCTTGCTTATAAATAACATATATTAACTTATATATAACATGAAATAATACATATAAAAAACTGTAAACAACACTAAACATTTGTACTTAAAATGACAAATAGTCTCTTACTGATATAAAATGGAGACATGACTGAGGATATGTATTGTGAGACACTGAAGGGGTTAACTGTGGATGGGCGGTATGTTTCCCCTAGGTTTTCCTATTATGCAAGGCCTTAGTGCTGAGGTTGTGTTGTCCAGCACCTTGGATACAGGTGGTGGGAACAGCCCAATCAGCCCGCATAAAGCCGCTCAGCAGAGCTAAAAGTGTTGTCTCTCTGGAAGGAGGCTGGAGAGCACGCAGCCTTGACCTCTGTGCCTGAAACAGCGAAAGTGTTTTGTTAAGTGGTGAGTTAGAGAATCACTGTATAGTTAGCACCCTGACGGGTAGGATATTATTTTGTTTTTGATGCCTGAATGTGAAGGCTGTTTTATTTTGTTCCTGCTGAAATAAACGCAGGCGAGACCTGTTTTGGACTGTACCTTGGTGTCACTGTCGTGAACTGCATCACAGCACCCCGCTACCACGGTCTCTACTGAGCCAAATCTCCCACATATGGTGCTTCGGATTGCGGGCAGTTCAAAAGACACACACCTGAAAGGCTCGCTACATCCTGCAACATTGCATGGCCTGGGTGAAAGCAGCAGGCAAATTGCAGGATAAAGCCAAGATGGAGGACTTTATTAAAGCCATGCTCCAGCAGCAGGAGGAGAGATCCCGCCAGCAGCAAGCCATGCTCCAGCAGCAGGAGGAGAGATCCCGCCAGCAGCAAGCCATGCTCCAGCAGCAGGAGGAGAGATCCCGCCAGCAGCAGGAAGAGTCCCAGGCTAATCGGCAGCTGCAGCAAGCCATGCTCCAGCAACAACAGGAAGAGTCCCGAGCTAATCGACAGCTGCAGCAAGCCATGCTCCAGCAGCAGGAGGAGAGGTCCCGCCAGCAGCAGGAAAAGTCCCGAGCCATGTTCCAGCTGATGATGGAAAAGTTTTCCGGCATTATGGCAGCACCGCAAGCGATGACTACTGAGGGGTCCCATACTGGTTTGCAAGGGTATCCGGTTGTCCAGCGTTCCGCACGGGCTGCAGTACAAAAGGCTTTACAAAAAATGACGGCGACCGACGACGTGGAGGCGTATCTCACTGTGTTCGAGCGAGTAGCTGAGCGAGAGGAGTTACCAGCTGAGCAGTGGGCAGATGTCCTGGCACCGTTCCTGACGGGCGAAGCGCAGAAGGCTTACTACGACCTGAGTGAAACGGAGGCCCGTGAGTACCCCCAGCTAAAGGCGGAGGTTCTGGCTCGTCTTGGGGTCACCGTTCAAGTTCGTTCCAGCCGGGTCCACCAGTGGGCGTACTCAGAAAAACTACCCCCACGCTCCCAAATGCATGACCTTATCCATCTTGTCCGGAAGTGGCTACAACCAGAGGACTGCACCCCAGCACAGATGGTGGAGAGAGTGGTTTTTGACAAGTTCACCCGTTCTCTGCCCTCTCGGCTCCAGCGATGGGTTGGACAGGCCGGTCCCACAAATGCTGAGGAACTCGTGTCCCTAGTAGAGAGATATCGGGCTACGGAGGATCTTCTACTTACCTCTCCCACACGAAGCAGTGCCAGTGACAAGGTCACCAAACCATCTGGCAAGACTGCTACTGCGGAAAAGGGGAGACAGGTCAGGTTGGGAGGGGGTTCATTGGGGGGCGTGGATACCCAGAAACCCAGTGAGGCTCGTGACAGAGGTCATAGCCGTATCCAGTGCTGGCGATGCCATGAAATGGGCCATATTGCTGCCAACTGTCCACTGTCAGTGGAGCCAATGGACTGCAACCAGACCCGGCGAGTGTCACTGTTTGCCCGGCCGGTTCTGGCAGCCGAGTCGGTCACGGATGCAGAACCCCAAGTGTGTATGGTCACAATCGGGGGTCACACAGTGGAAGCCTTGCTAGACTCAGGGAGTCTGGTCACCCTGGTGCGGGGAACTTTGGTTGATCCTGGACTATACAGTGGGCGGAGAGTGGGAGTGTTGTGTATACATGGGGACACTCGCGAATATCCCACTGCTGTCATCAACCTACATACACCTTGTGGTACTATTACCCATGAAGTGGGGGTGGTGGGGACCCTGTTTCATGAGGCTATTATCGGCAGAGACTTACCGGTGTTTTGGGACCTCTGGAGACGAAGACCCACCTCAGGTGCTATTGCAGATAATGGACATCAGGTATGTCCGGCCTTGGCCCCTGAACCCTTTGAAGCCGATGTACCCACACCAGCAGTAGGGGTGACCCCATGTGATGAATTCTCTCCCCTAGAGGTCCTAGCTGGTGAGGTCGAGGGCCACGAGGAGGTAGCCGACCTGCCGGACCTTGAGATTTCCCGTGAAAATTTTGGGGCTGCACAGCTACAGGACCCTACCTTGTTTAAAGCACGGGAGAATGTTAAAGTGATAAATGGGGTACTCCAAATACCAGGGGCTGACAAAATATACCCCCGAATGGTGATTGTTGGGGAACTGTTGTACAGGGTTGACCAGATACGGGGTGAAGAGGTTGAGCAACTTGTAGTACCCCAATCTCACCGTAGGCTGGTGCTAGATTTGGCACATAAACATGTGCTGGGAGGGCACTTAGGTGCTGAGAAGACCCGAGAGAGGATCCTGCAGAGATTTTTCTGGCCCGGGGTGTGGGAGGAGGTAAGCCGGTATTGTAGCTCCTGCCCTGAGTGCCAACTTACTGCCCCGGTGTCCCACTTTAGGAGTCCTCTGGTAACGTTACCAATCATAGAGGTACCGTTTGAACGGGTTGCAATGGATTTGGTTGGCCCCATAGTCAAGTCCACAAGGGGGCACCAGTACATCCTGGTTATCCTGGACTATGCTACGCGGTACCCGGAGGAAATCCCGTTAAGGAACACCTCCTCCAAAAACATTGCTAGGGAGCTGTTCCAGGTATTCTCCCGTACAGGCCTCCCCAAGGAAATCTTGACTGACCAGGGAACCCCATTCATGTCTAGAGTAATGAAGGAGATGTG
Source organism: Engystomops pustulosus (assembly GCF_040894005.1). Taxonomy (NCBI): domain Eukaryota; kingdom Metazoa; phylum Chordata; class Amphibia; order Anura; family Leptodactylidae; genus Engystomops; species Engystomops pustulosus. The sequence continues at coordinate 66,403,846 of NC_092414.1, read as the reverse complement.
TAAATTACTCCAGGTTAAACAGCTCCGCACCTCTGTGTATCATCCTCAGACAGATGGCCTGGTCGAAAGGTTTAACAAGACCTTGAAGGGGATGCTAAAGAGGGTGGTCAGCAAAGATGGGAAGGACTGGGATTGTTTGTTGCCCTATTTAATGTTTGCCATACGTGAAGTTCCCCAGTCCTCCACGGGTTTCTCACCCTTTGAGCTATTATATGGCCGTTCCCCACGTGGGCTTTTGGATGTAGCCAAGGAGACCTGGGAACAGGAGAGGACCCCCCACCGTAGTGTGATAGAACACGTCTCCCTTATGCAGGACCGCATAGCAGCGGTAATGCCCCTTGTAAAGGAACACATGACAAGGGCACAAGAGGCCCAGTCTAGGGTCTACAATAGATCAGCCAGACTCAGGACCTTTAACCCAGGCGACAGAGTGCTAGTTCTGGTGCCCACCGTTGAGAGCAAGTTCTTGGCAAAATGGCAAGGACCATATGAGGTCATGGAGAAAGTGGGGGAGGTAAACTACAAGGTATCTCAGCCGGGGAGGAGGAAACCGGAACAGATATACCACGTGAACCTCCTAAAGCCATGGAGGGAAAGAGAGTCCCTGATGGCCGTGGGTGTAGAAAAAGCGTCTGTCCCCAAGAAGGTGACACCGGAGGTAGGTGTACCCGATGCCAAGGTGCCTGAAGTACGGATCTCGGAGTCCCTCTCCAGGGCCCAGATTCAGGAAGCGAAGGAGTTTGTGCTCCGAAACGTGGATGTGTTCTCTAAGTTACCGGGTCGTACTTCAGTCATCAAGCATGACATCATAACTGAACCCCACATCCGGGTACACCAAAAACCCTAACGGGTCCCTGAAGCGCGCCGGCTTTCCATATCCGAAGAAGTCAGGCAGATGTTAGACCTGGGGGTTATCGAGGAGTCTAAAAGTGACTGGTCGAGTCCTGTTGTGTTGATCCCCAAACCTGATGGTTCCCTACGGTTCTGCAATGACTTTAGGAAGTTGAACGAGGTGTCCAAATTTGATTCTTATCCCATGCCCAGGGTTGACGAGTTGATAGAACGACTTGGACAGGCTAGGTTCTTCTCCACCCTTGACCTGACGAAAGGGTATTGGCAGGTACCCCTTACTGACCGGGCCAAAGAGAAGACCGCTTTTGTTACTCCTGATGGGCTTTTTCAGTACGTGGTACTCCCCTTTGGGCTACATGGGGCTCCCGCCACATTCCAGAGGTTAATGGATCTCGTGCTAAAACCTCACCGGAGATATGCCTCGGCCTACCTGGATGACATCATAGTTTATAGTAACGATTGGGAGAGTCACCTGGCCAAGCTGCAAGCAGTGGTAGACTCCCTGAGGGCAGCAGGGTTGACAGCGAACCCCCAAAAATGTGCACTGGGTCTGGAAGAGGCCCGTTACCTTGGGTACCGTATTGGGCGAGGTGTCATCAAACCCCAAGTAAATAAAGTGGAGGCGATCCAGCAGTGGCCACGACCTATGAGCAAGAAGCAAGTGAGGGCTTTCCTAGGCATAGTGGGCTATTATCGCCGATTTATCCCTGATTTTGCTACCATAGCGGCACCCCTGACTGACCTGACCAAGGGTAGCAGGGCGGTGATGGTAAAGTGGAGTGAAGAGGCTGAGGGGGCGTTTCAGCGACTTAAGACGGTTTTGTGCGAGGGACCGGTACTGATCACCCCTAACTTCACCAAGACCTTTATTGTGCAGACTGACGCTTCTGACGTGGGGTTAGGGGCTGTCCTGTCCCAAGTAGTGGAGGGTGAGGAACATCCCGTGACATTCCTGAGCCGCAAGCTCACGCCTCCTGAGAAGAACTACAGTATAGTTGAGAGGGAGTGCTTGGCGATAAAATGGGCTCTGGAATCCCAGAGGTATTACTTGATAGGGCGACAGTTTACACTAGTGACCGATCACTCTCCCCTCACCTGGATGAGTCAGGCCAAAGAGAGGAACGCCAGGGTCACAAGGTGGTTCCTAATGTTGCAGAACCCACTGTCTGATTGCCAAAAGTGTTCGCTCCCACAGGGTCAAACAGAGGGGGAGGGTATGTGAGACACTGAAGGGGTTAACTGTGGATGGGCGGTATGTTTCCCCTAGGTTTTCCTATTATGCAAGGCCTTAGTGCTGAGGTTGTGTTGTCCAGCACCTTGGACACAGGTGGTGGGAACAGCCCAATCAGCCCGCATAAAGCCGCTCAGCAGAGCTAAAAGTGTTGTCTCTCTGGAAGGAGGCTGAGAGCACGCAGCCTTGACCTCTGTGCCTGAAACAGCGAAAGTGTTTTGTTAAGTGGTGAGTTAGAGAATCACTGTATAGTTAGCACCCTGACGGGTAGGATATTATTTTGTTTTTGATGCCTGAATGTGAAGGCTGTTTTATTTTGCTCCTGCTGAAATAAACGCAGGCGAGACCTGTTTTGGACTGTACCTTGGTGTCACTGTCGTGAACTGCATCACAGCACCCCGCTACCACGGTCTCTACTGGGCCAAATCTCCCACAGTATATAAGTGATATCTGTGCAGTGTGTAACAATATTTTAGATATAACTAACCACCTAATATTATGTAGGTCCTAGTGCCACCAATCAGCTATGACTCGACAAGCCATGTACTCTAAGAGGGGTATTTATCATGACTTCTATGCCACAAAAGTAATAATTGTAAGTTTTCGCATATCGCTAGCACTTGTGATTATTTTCCGCTTTTCCCCACCTTCATGCAAGGGGGCTTGAAGGGGGCACGGCCGCCAAGGGAGTGGTCCAGCATGGGGCGTTCTTGTCCCCCGCTGTCGCACTCGCTGCAGACGTGAGAAGTCACTGGGTTATTTCCTGCGCTTATTTACCTGACATAGAAATAAAATTCTGCACAGTCACCGGCCTGATACATCTAACGGCCTAAGCCAGAGGGTAGCGAGGCTGTCATATCCCCCTAAAAGTCCATTGAAGGTGCTATGTTGCACCAAGTATACCTACCCTTTCAACAAACTTTGTGTAAATCAATTGAACTCACTTAAGGTGTTTATTTGACAACTTATATTCTTCATTAATTTATTTTTCAGTTGTCTGTACAGGACATATATGTATCTGATGAGCCGCAAAGAGACAGAAGTCCCTATTCTTAGTATCACTGCCTGGGTCTCAAAGATGACTTTCTGGTTAGGTTACATTCGCGTGAATGTATGCCCACCCTCCACTCTCCATTGCGATGCATGGTGCAAGGCGGAGTAACAGCTCCCTATGTACGGAGCTGTACGGCCATTACTGTACATATGCCCATTACCGGCATATGGGGGACGTCTGTATGCCAAAAGCTTGCGGCCGTATATATATATATATATATATATATACCCCTACGGTCATGTGAATGCATACCCCTACGGTCATGTGAATGCAGCCTTAGTCTGGAAATCCATTTAATGCCAGGCTAATCTCCTCTTCATGGCTGGTAAGTGAAGAGGATGTGTTCTTAAAGGAAATCTACTACCACTATGAACTGGTAACTGTGATTGGTTTACAATCCCTGATACTGGTGGTAGATTTGTCCAATTTTTTTCATAGACACAGTACATTGAGGAGGAATTAGGAAATAGTTTACCTCCTAAACACTGTTCTTCTTATTCACAATCGCTTTATATAATTTACCGTGTATTTTAACACTTAGTATCTGTATAGAGTTACTGCATTTGTTTCTTGCATTTATTGGACATCTTTTGAGCATCTTACATAGACATGGACTACTCAAGGTCCAGTACAAAGGATTAGAACTGATCAATATCCTTTGACTCATATTGGATATATCTCTAAGTTTTTACAGATGCACTTCAGAGCAGACATTGGAAGAGAATTATTCCCTTGTGTTGTTGCAAAATGTCAGACTCATTAGTCGCAATTGTCTTATCATCTTACAGGATGAATCAATCAATCAATTCCAGCAGTTAATATACTCCAGGTCATATCATACTGTACAAATTAGAATACTGTAACCCAACTGGTAAAACAACTTTTATGTATTTTATGAGAAAAATCACATAAAATTATCTTTAACAACTGTCAAATTTTTGGAACAACTATCTCTTTATTCTGATAAGATTATCCTTTTCTTTACCATAATTATATACCTTTTCTTTACAGTAACTATATAATAATCATTTGACATAGAGAGGGTCATCATATAATGTAGGAAGGAGTTTTCAGAGCTAAAAGCATGGATGACGTATCCGTAGAATAACCTCTTAAAGACCACATCATTTTTGGTTTTTGTGTTTCCATTTTTCACTAAAGTATTGAAGCATATGGAGAATTTGCTATGGATCTATAACAGTGTGCCTCGAGCACACCTGCCGAATGACAGGTCTGGGAATCTCATACAGTCTACAGGCTGCCATGGGAATGGATTGACGCTCTATGATGACGTCACAGGGAGTGACGATCCCATCAAAAATTTATGCTCACTTCAGTTGGTTTAAGTAGAGGTACAACAATTTAAAAAAAAACTGGATAGGTGAAACACAGCAGAAATAAGGAATGTAATGAACAATGGTGGGTACTATACATTACTAAACATTTGGTCACGTTAGGCTAGATCCTACAAACAAACAGTGATGGATTTTTTTTTTAAAGTTGAAGCTAGTATAGGTAAAATAACTGATATTCTACATAGCATTTAATTTGTATCATGTTTTCTCAGATAACAGCGCATGGCTTAGTCTAATATTTGTGCTGTATTGTGATTAATAGCTCTGTGGCACAAAGTTCACTTTCCTAGCTGTGAAGTGCGCCTTTCCTCTGTTCATTAATTTGCTTCGGATAGATTCTTGCAGCAAACATGATCAGTTTCCTGTCAGCGGAATGGGGAATGGAGAAACTATAACTATCCTCTACTAATGGCATTTGGCCAGGCTTTAACAGGGGTAAGAAAAATGATAAGCTCCAAGTATTCATTAAGTAACCATAGTGAACCATATATTCTGCAAATAATTTGATGTTTTGTAATCTTCTAATGACCCCAAAATATCCATGGGCCCTCACGGTTTATCTCTGTGCAGGTTCTTCTACTAATCAAATCACTAGTTTGATATATTAGTGGCTTTTTAGCTTTGGGCTGGGGAGAATTAGGGACCAATAGCAAGGGCACTTACTAATTTAATGTATTCTGCTATTTTATCCTAAAACAGAAACATCTTAAAGTGTAACTAAATCTGCAAAGCTAATTTTTAAATTTAATTAGTAAATAGAGCATGTGATAATAGTAAGCTTTGCTACAACGTATAAGCGTGACCAAATAGAGGACCACACATCAAAATATGCATATGAAAAAGATGTATCTTTATTTGAATTCATATACTATGTACCAAAATTGATAAAACCAATTAAAAACACTAAAAAGTGTGAATCCTAGTTCAGACCAAGAAAATATAGATATGCTTGAATAATGCAATAGTTACTGAACTTCCCCTCTCCTATCCATAACTGGTATGACATCCTATCTCCATATAGAATATCACATAAATCCCATGAGAACTGACACCGAGTACAAATTGACCATCTAACAATACCATCAGTTTAACATAGCAATATAATAATATGATAAAGGAAGGATATCACCACATTGTAAGGAGGGGGCCAGCTTCCCCACGTGTTCCGCCACCTAATCTGGTGGCTTCTTCAGGAGTGTATATCATATAGGCATTTGCATTATTCAAGTATGTCTATATTTTCTTGGTCTGAACTAGGATTCACACTTTTTAGTGTTTTTAATTAGTTTTATCAATTTTGGGACATAATATATGAATTCAAATAAAGATACATGCATTTTTAAATATTATGGTATTTATTCTAGATTGGAACCATTGCATATCACACTGTAGTTCTTATTTTTTATAATAGTACACTGTGCAATGGTCTTTATTAAGTAAAGTATAATAGTAAACTTGCAATGGTCTTCATTAAGTAAAACAGCTTTGCTGTGCCCTTTTTCTCCTGTACTGAGCATTGTATCCAAAAGCATTCTGAGGTCCCTCCGCATCAGACAGATAAGCAGACTAAATGTTAACCTTTTCCATATCTAGAGAACATTTCTCTTGATCATTCAGCTCTCTGGGATGATTAGACTATCCTGGGACTACTGTATGTAAAGAGTTAGGTCATTAAACGCTTTATCAGGTTTCTTTATCTCTCAGCTGTCAGTGATGTATAGGGCTGTTTTACACAAACTGCTTAAATAATTAAAAACATGAGAAAATAAGGACACATATCTATTTCTTAAATAAAGTTTATTACAAAGTTTACTCTTATCACCTGCACTATTTATTTATACAGATTTTTTGAATGTTTAGTTAGTCTTTAAGTCTTCCTTATTTAAGAGGCGATATGACAATCTTACCTATTCTTGATTCAGTGATGTCCGCATCGCACACTCTTTGCATTGCAATTTGATGAATCAGGCACAAGACGAGGCTTTGTGCCCTAGGCATAGAAGCAAAATTACGCCTTCCCCCCCAAAAAACTAATTGCAAAACATTATTTTACCACAACTGTGCCAAAACAACGCCAAACATAGGCAAAAAACCCATTGATAATGTTGCTATAACAAATGGTGTTTGACATTAAAAGGATGGTGATTATTGTTGTACTATGATATACCCTGGGCTATAATTTCAGCCATTTAACTCTACACTAACTAAACCCTTTTGTATGTTGTGCTATTCGAATTGTGCAATAGTCTGGAATCATGTTGTCATTTCAAATCTGTAATAAAAACTTTTATCAATAAGCTCTAAACTATTCAGAACAGAGCGAGTATAGCACAGTTAACCCGTCAATACTTACCTGTGGGCTCAAGCTCCCTAAATTCTTTGCGTTGAATATGAATCCACTTCAAATTCATAACATTCCCTCTCTTGTTCAAAAGAAAAATTACATTTCTTTTCCCACCACTCCTACTTGTAACATTTTTGTTTGTTTCTATACATTGGGGAAAAATATTCCTTGTGGTTTAAAATAAATGATCAATAAAATTTTAATAAAACAGTTTTCACCTAGGTCGAAGGACCTTTTTGTTTGCAGAAATGCAATGTATGTAAATAAATAGTAACACTATGGGGGTCATTTACTAAGGGCCCGATTCGCGTTTTCCCGACGTGTTACCCGAATATTTCCGATTTGCGCCGATTGTACCTGAATTGCCCCGGGATTGTGGCGCACGCGATCGGATTGTGGCGCATCGGCGCCGGCATGCGCGCGACGGAAATCGGGGGGCGTGGCCGAACGAAAACCCGACGTATTCGGAAAAACCGCCGCATTTAAAAACCGAAAAAGTGTCGCTTGGGGATCGCTTACCTTCACCTGGTCCGAGGTGGTGCATTCCGGCGCGATGAGATGACTTTCAGCGCAGCAGCGCCACCTGGTGGACGGCGGAAGAACTACCTTCTTAAATCCCGGCCAGACCCGAATCCAGAGCAGAGAACGCGCCGCTGGATCGCGAATGGACCGGGTAAGTAAATCTGCCCCTATAGGTCCAGACTACACATGTGGCCCTAAGTGTATCTAATCCTATTATTTGTACATGTTGTCATTTTAATACTTATTTGTGGATGAAACATTTTTTCAATGACTCTAAAATAATTGAAGAATATTTTTATATAATCATTGCATAGAATATTATTTGTTTTACTGCCCCGGAGCATAACTTATTAAAAGTGGTCAACCCTTTATGTCAGTTTAGCTGGATGTGTATCCTAGACTATTCTTATGTGCTAAAGCAATCTCACAAAAATGTTTGGGACTTTTTAAAATCTTATTGATAAATCTAGTTTAGGGAGGGTAACTATGTGCACTATCCCACCCACCATTTACATAGTGTAAAATTTTCAAAAAAAAGTCACAAAGTGTTTTTGAACATAAACCCAAAATTTAGCAAAGCCCTATTTGGCATCATTTTACTGTTAGATTTAGGCATGAAGGGCTTGATTCAATGCCCCAATGTCTTTATTCTGCTTTTTCTGTGGGATAAATGATGTTAATAGTATTCATACTTGATCATCCAGCATTACACACAATAGTAATCTTTTTCGGTATGAAATAATGCATATTTATTTTAAAAAATATATATAAGTTAATCTGTATTCATGGTGTTATTTTTGTTTAGCGAAATGCTAATATAGAAAGCCCCTGGCAGTATTGGGGTTTATTCTGCGAATGTATTTTTATTCTCTCCGCTGCCATAGATTAGTATGCTATGACATATTTTCGTTTATGAGTAATGTGACCACAGGCCTTCATAGTTCTCTGTGATGCTCTCAGTGATGTGCAGGGGACTGACTCCTATTGAACCAGACTTAAATGAAGCTAACATTGTGCTCGGGCAGCATACAAAAAAAGCAGTCAAACAGATAGGGAATAGAGACACTGTCACCCTAGAAGGATAACTATTCTCCAGAGACCTGCCATATCATATATATAAAGAATGCTTCCGGGTGAGTATTGTACGGTTTACCAAAATATCCTGCAATATACAAATATCTGTGTTTCTAGAGCATGGTGTCTTCTTTCTAGAATTTGAGAACTTTACCCAGGAGACATTGTGGTGTTTCTCACAAGTTAAAGGGACCTGGGATGGCGATGGCGATGCAGAAGGTAAATGGAGCTCTGTGTATCAGAGATAAAAATTTAAATATGTTGATTGTTATTTTATAATTAGTTTTATTATCATTATTATGTTTTTGTATTCTTGTATAGCTATAAGATACAATGTCACGCTAATGAAATGGCCATTGTGCTTGTTTGTGCTTTTAAAGTGTATATTGGGTGGTCTATAAACGTAAAAATTAATTGTCATTTTAATGACGTCTCTTAATGGGAGTTCATCAGTTTGTCTAAAAAATGCAGAACAAGTGTGAGCCCATCCTTAGGAACATAGAATTTAAAGGGTTCAATGTTTTCACTTTATAAATTCATGTGGCACCAGAAGAACATAACTTGGTATACTTAGGTCATAGAAATTTAATCAGAATATACACATACAAGTTGTGTTTTTCCTCATCCTCCTACAATTATATTAGTTTCCTCTTTTATTCTATATAACCTATACAAATCCCACTGTAATGTATTCTCTATTTTATCTGTTATTGAATACACAAACACACAAATGAAGGATATACATATGTGTGTATGTGCAAATTTGTGGTTATGGTAATTTTATTGGCACTATACATATCAAGGTGCAATATAAAGTGTATGAATATGTATTTTCTCTCTTTATGTCCTCAAAACATTAAAGGGTCTTTTCTGGAAAAAAAAATGTTAACGCTCTACAGGATGGCAATAAAATACCAACATCCAAATCAATTTGTCTTGCTGTGTTTATGGTTTCAAGTATATATGCCCCCCCCCCCCCCCCCCAGATGATCCTCTTGTACTCTGGTGGCCAAGTCTGACAGTGGTCACTATGGTGCCACGAGTTCTGTTGTGCACCTCACCTGGAGATGCCCTGTTAGACAGTCATTGGGGCAGATTTATCAAGCTGTCTGAAAGTCAGAATATTTCTAGTTGCCCATGGCCACCAATCACAGATCAGCTTTCATCTTACCTGTGCTCATAAATATTTTAAAGGGGAGCCGTGATTGGTTGCCATGGGCAACTAAAAATATTCTGACTTTTAGACAGCTTGATAAATCTGCCCCATTGAGTCATTACCCGCTGATCTTTCTGTGACTTGCTTGTTTTTGGCAATCTGAACAGTGTTCTAGTGCAGGACTGCTGAGTGAAAATATCACAGCTTGGTTCTGCATCAGCAGAGGTTTACTCACTGTGACTGCAAGAGTCTCGCCTCTCACATCAGAAAAAGCATTCCTAGCTAACACATAAATATCTTCTGTTTTCCTTGCCCCTCGCTGTACTCTGTCCCTGTTATCTGTACTGCCATTGTCAGCTATATCTTTATTTGTAGTTATCCGATTCTTGGCTTCTACTATGACTATCCTTTGGTGTATTCAATTCTGTTGTTTACTCCCCCCCCCCCTTGTTGTGTTTATCAGTTTGTTTGTTTGTCTTGTTCCGTGTCAGCACTGGGGCATGTAGGGGGGGGGCTGTCTTTGTCCCGTATTACGTAGGATACACAGAGGCAAGCAGGTAGGGCTTTTGGGGGGCTGGAGTTTTAGGGTTCATTGTCCTATCTGTTGTCCCTGAGTCCAGTGCCCCCATTACACACTAACTGATGGGCCCTTCATACTCAGGAGACATTAAGGAAATGCGCTCAAGAGGGGACTGAATGTATAGGTAATGAAGCTGTAGAGAGTGATACATAACATTTTATTATTTTACCACTAGAGCAGTTTTGATATTTTTTTTACTGAACAACCTTTTACGTTCTCTTGTGAAGGTTTTATAGGCTAAAAGTTGTGTATTATATTTATTTTTAGCTGGTATGGTAGATTTTCTGATGTTTCAGTTTGTAAATATATAATATTGTTTATTAACAGATATCTAATATTTTTCACTGGCCAGTCCACTGGCCAATGTAGAATGTCTCTGGCTTATTAGTGTTTTCAGATAGGAAGCTGCTTATTATCTATAAATAAGTCGCTTCCTCTCCCATCAAGGTAATAGTTTAATGAAATTTTGCGCTGAATACTATCATAATGTCTGCAGATGATATATACTCACTTACTATGTGGGGATACAATAAATACTATGTAAAGATACACTGTTACTGTAAATAAGGTAGTAACTTCTTCCTTGCAGTAGAATTAGAGACTTTAGAGCAGAGGTTCTCAACCTTTCTAATGCTGTGACCCCGCAATACAGTTCCTCATGCTGTGGTGACCCCAAACCATGCAACTCGCAGTAAAAACACAATAAAATTGCGGCTCCGATGGCTTTAGGCGACCCCCGGTTTTGGTCGTTCGATCCCCGCTGGGGTCCCGACCCACAGGTTGAGAACCGCTGCGAGGATTTTTTATAATCTAATTTATGTTTATCTACCTCCACGTTGTGTGGTCTAATCAGTAACAGTTTATAATAAAATTCCATCTGGATAGTCACTTATTTGATTATATTTTTTACATTTTTATTCTGCCATATTTCCATGTTTCAGGAGCTTTAAATATGGAAATTTGCTGGATACAGGACCTCAAAGAAGTTGGAGTTGCCTGACAGCATCATTGTTCACTGCATATTTATTGCGCCAGCATTTACTGAGAACAGCTGATCACTGGGGTGGCCAGATGTTGGACCCCCACTGATCCGAATTTACAACTTATGACTAAACTAAGTTGAAGAAGCTTTTAACTTTCAAGTGACTCCTTCTGGCAGTCTTTAGGATGGAGCTGCTAAGGGGCCTACATCAGGTAAAAATGACACAGCTGCAAAATCCTACAATCCTACAAAGAGTGGCCTTAGAATATTCAGAGAAGGCTATTTAGTAGGATCCATGGTTATATCAAATAATAAAATATATAACATAATACGTCTCAGGAATCTGTTAATGAATTAGAAGTGAAGCTCGTAAAAATATTCAAAATTAGAACACAGATACATAGGATATTCAGTAACTGTGACCCTGTTCTTGCTCCAGCTATATATTTACAATATTACCTATGTGACATGGTTTTATGATGTTATAGCTGGCACATTGCAGGGTAAAGTGATATCATCACTCAGTGTCAATGTTCTGGCAGCTCTAGACAGTAAGGTGAAGTTTTGTCCCTCGCCACTTGAGAGCTAGATGTGATGTCACTCTAGAAGACAGCTGTATTGTGTGATTCTTATTAAGATTTATGACAAACTCTTCATATTGCTTTTTCATCTAAAATAAGTTGTAATTTAAGACCAGAATTAGTTCTTTTATCATTTTATTTGTCTAACTTGTCTTTATTCTTCTGTCTTCTACCTAGGTCACTCCATTTATTTCTTGCTGTATAACTTTATTATGCAGTACTTCCAGTCCCTAGAATGTTAAATGTAGCTAGTTACGTGGTAACAGGGGCAGACTAAGACTGGGCTGTTTGAATATTATGAATATGTATGGAATTCACTTCCTACATAAAGTACTGTACTAGAATAAGGCTTCTTGGAAAAAAGGGGATGTGTCACTTATGGCTGATATCAATCTACAGTTCCAGGACCTTTGGAGGACCTTCACCTTCAAAAGGCTCTTGTGTACATGTGTATTAAAAGCATGAACAGATGTACAAATATTTCATGGGTGAAGGTTCTTCTCAGTACAAAATGGGCCCTAGGCTACCACTCAAACCGCCTATATTATAATATTCATAGTATTATGTAGATAAAAAACACCATTAGTCTAAAACAATAGAGATATGACACCAGGTGGTCTAGAACAACAGAAGATCCTGGCCATGTCATATGATTTTTTATCTGCTTGGAACTAGAGAAACTGAAATCAACCTAATAAATCACTATCAGTTTTTTAACACCTTCTAGTGCAGACATTTATAAAAGGACTAATCAGAGTCTTACAATTTAGAATTTCGGTAACAACACTTTTAGAATGATTAAAGTCTGCTGCTTACTGTTCTCTGTACATACAAATCTTTTCTCTAACTACAAGTCCTGACAGTTTGTTTAAAATGGAATAAAATATATAAAAGGTCATATAAAGTTGAATTCAGGATGAGAAATCTACCATGTGACACTGTTCCATATCAAAGGCAGATGTCGCTGTTTTCTGCAATTAAACTCATAATGAAGTCCCACAGATCTACCCTTCTCTCCCTTTGTTCTCTGAAGGACATGGTGCCTGGTAACCAGAATAAAAATTTCATAAACGTAAAGAAACTAGATGTGAAAATGGCCAGAATCATATTTCATTCATTGTAAAAATCTCTACAGATAAGGATGAATGGCCCGCGCAGGCTGTCACGTTCCTTGTTTGCAGTGCTGGGTTGAAATGTGCAGAAGGGTGAAAACCTTAAGTAGTTTTCTCGGATGGCAGCTGTTTCAAGAGCCAGTTATAATGCTTTTTTTGGTGCTGGACTTCTCTGCCAGGGATTTTTTGTTGACCCACACGTGTTTGTTTACACACACTTGATCTGGATTAGAGTTATCTAAACTTATATTTGTTTCCTGGCCATCACTTACCACCTGATTCTGTACTGCCATGTGGTTGTGGCCCTGGATTGCACTTTTGACTTTTCTCTAGTTTGCTCTCCATTTTAGTTTTGGCTAGGATTGCTGACTACTGATGTGTCTCCCATTCTCCTGTTCATGTTTTTTTAATGTAGGGAATGTTGCCCAGTTGAGGATGTCATTTAATAGCCAGGGTAAGCTAGGGGCGGGGTTAGTATTAGGGCTCACCTAACAGCCCCCCTTTCCCTAGAATACATATAAAATAAACAAGTAAAATCACAAATATGTTGAGTATGCCTGCTTCCAAAAATGTCTGATCTATAAAAATATAAAAACAATTATTCTCAGTGGTGAACCCCATAACGGAAATTAGTGTTTAAATGTCTGAATCTGCAGTTTTTTGCCATTTTGCATTGATACAAATTTGAATAAAAATTGATCAAAAGATTGTTCAGTTGTCAGTTGTCAATGGCATCAATGAAAACATCATTCATTCTGAAAACAATGACACCTTACACAGATCAGTACACTAAAATATAAAAAAAAGTTATGGTTGTCAAAATATGGTAATGCATGGCGTAACTAAATTAAATAAATTTGGTATATCTGCACTCTTACTGATCCAAAGAATAAAGGAGAATTGTCATCTTGTTGCACGTGTCTTAAAAAGTCCATAACAATATGGCGCAAGTGTGCTTTTTTGCTAATTCCCCCACATTTTTAATTTTTTTCCAGCTTCCCAGTACATGGCACAGAATATTAACTGGTGCCACTGCAAAGTACAATTTGCCTTGTGGACATCAAGCCCTTATATAGCTTTGTAAACTATACAGGTGAGTGAAAAACAAAAATGCAAACAGTAAACTTAGTTCAGATGTGGCACAGGCTGTACAACAAAAGTGCAGATAATAATTCTTTTTTTTTTAAAAAGCAATATTTAGAATGTGCAACATCTGTGCCTGTTTGGGCTTCTGTGCTATCCTTTCCCTGTGAAAAATTGGAGAAGATGCCCTGCAGACTGTGATATTTTTGGGGCCAGCCTAATCACTCTCTGAACCTGGACTCCAATATCTTGTAAGAGGATTGTCTGTCCAATACCCACTGCTTGCTATAAGTCTTCTTTGAAGCTTGCTAGCGTTTTCTGGACGTTTTCTGGATATTTTAGATCTTTTGAACCTTGCTCATCCTCTAACCATCTGTTTGTCTCTTTGTTCTGTACTGCATTCTACAGTACAGTACTGTACTACATCCTCTGGATTTCTACCTGTATTTGTACCACCATGTTTGTCCTTTTTTCTCTGTGTTTCCCCTTTGGATCAGGAAGGGAACGTAAACCTGTTGTCACCTACCATTTAGGGTAAAAAATAGCAGGTTAGTAGCTTGGTAGATCTAGCTTTCCTGCTCATGGTTTGCCTGTCCTTTTCTTTTTCATTATTATCTGTTCCCAAACAGTAGCATTACAGAAAGTAGGTTAGTTTTGTTTCAATAATAGAAGAATAAAATTGAATTATAAATTCAATTTTAAAAGTGTTATAGGCCTTTTAATTTAAAATTCACTTTCTGTACCCTTATAAGCAAGGGAAGAAAGCCAGTATTCACCAGCTGTAAAGAGACAATCTTAATAAAGGAGTTGATTATTGCATCAAGAATATGGCTGGTTTTATATTAGCTTAGTATGTTTCCTGAATCGATCCACGTCTTGGGCTCACCCGTAATCTTCTGTGTGCCCCAACGCCCCAATACACTTATTCACCTGTCCCCATTCCCAACTCCCATCCTTTGTACATGGGCACGCACCCCCCTCTCCTAGGGCGCGCATTCCGGCTTCAGAAGATTTAAAAGGCCAGTGCACCGGTTCTCCATGCTACATACAAGAGAAAGCTTGTTCCCTTGCCATATTTCTGTGAATTGATCTCCAGTTGTGAGCCTCTGCCACCTGTCTTGACCTCTTGCCTGTCCCTGAACACAAACTTGCCTTCGGACTCTGTACCCTGCCTTGGCTTCCTCCTGTGGAACGGCGGCAGCAAATCCAACCACGGCGGCAGGCTCTGGTAAGACTGGGTGCCACTTAGACTCCAGTCCCAGCAATTTCCCCTGAAGCCTGACATTTCCTTTGTTATGGTCCAGACATGGAGTAAAGAAGAAACACCAATAACAGAGTTTTGGAAAAGTAGGGTGAAGTAAGTAAGGGCTTATTATTTAACTGACTTGTGTCTTCATTTATTTATATTACTGGGTAACACCTTTAACTTTGTGGTAACAGCTAAAATATATAAAGTTTTATTTCTTTAATAATGGCAGGCATGTTTTTTGTAAAATATTACTGGCTCCCGGCATAGATGTTATTGTAAAATAGAACATTTCTTGCACAGTAATGATGCATGAGTGATGAGACATTTGGGAAAACATAAAAGCCCTTTTGTGATCCTAAGAAGTGGCAAATTTGCATTGATGAAAGAGAATAAAACAAAATGTTACGAAAGGCTAAAAGGTTTTAGATTTTTTTTCACCATTTGACAAGCTGAAAATGCCACTGCCTCAAATAACATATGACATATTACTTTATTATTTCTTATTCATCCTAACACATATAATACAAATTGCTGTCTTACACATATTTTATGAAAACAGTTTATGATTTTCTTAAGCAATATATTTCTTAAGAGGCTATTATTAACATTATCTGCAGTTCAGGCTAAACACCTAAATTACATATAGGCTCAAAATGTGGATTCATGATTTACCCAACCTTATACTGCATTGACACACATTTCCATAAATGTCCATCATTATGTATCTTACACAAGGACTATTTGTATTCTTATTTGAATCCTGGGGCAAAAGGTGTTATAGCATCACACTTAAGTCTATGTATAAAATATATACCAGCAGTGAGTATACCACAAGCATAATTATATACCAACAGTGAATATACCGCACATGTAAACTTATTCCAAGATTGAATATGCCCCACACATAAATTAATGCATTACACTTAAGGGAAGCCTGTCACCAGGGACTCTTTCTTTTAATTTGCCCTGTTTTCAAATAGACTCAACATCATATCCTTCAAAAGTTTTTATAAATTGTCTGCCATTTAGAGAACTTAGAACAAAGTATAACCTGGCTCCCTGCCAGCATGTTTCCTTTTTCCGCAAGGAGCAGGTTTACACCCCACTCTATAAAATGCTTGTCACACTGGGGCTCATTTACTTACCCGGTCCAGTCGCGATTCGGACCTTTAGTAAATAAGCCTCAGTGAGTTTTCAAAAAACCCCACCCTCCTCCATTTCACTCCTTGTCTACTACCTCCTCCTATTCCTGTACTCACCGACTGCAGCAAGCAAAACTTGCGCTTGCACGGTCAGCATATTCTCCTGCACCGGCCAGACCTTAAAGGGGTATTCTCGTCTGGGCATTCACATTCAGTTTGATACATCTGCCATATGTAAACATTTCTTCAATTAGATGTTATTAAAAAAAATGTTCCTGTGTGAAGATAATTTCTCATAAATGTAGTCATAAGGTCCCTTAGAAACGAGATATCTTCCTCGGATACGGCCACCTCTGCCTGAGGATTTGCACAAAGAAACAAAAAGTTATTGTATATGAAATGTCCGGCAGTTACTGCAGGTCCCACAGCCGACCTGTGGTAATGATTGTTGAAACCAGGAGGTCAGGCAGGGCTCTATAGCGTAAGTCTGGCCACTGCTGCCAGAGTGTGACGTGGTCGTATCCGAGGAAGCCATCTGGTTTCTAAGGGACCAAATCACTACATTTATGAGAAATTATCTTCACACAGGAACATTTTTTTAAATAAAATCCAATTGAAGAAATGTTTATATATGACAGATTAGTGAAACTGAATGTGAGTGCCCAGACGAGAATACCCCTTTAACTTTATTTGTGCATATGCTGTAGTGAGCCTCTTACCCAGCTTAATGCCTAGCAACCAGGTAATGTGGCGCAAAAGGAGGAAGTAGGTGAGCTGATTGAGAGTGTGATGGCAGGGGTTTTGGAGGTAACAGGAGAGGGCAGTAGGTGTGCCAAAAGGAGACGATGGATTTATAGGGCTGTGAGTAATACAGATGAAGCATTCACCTGGTCGAGTATTCTGAAGCTCTATGACCCCCACAGTGAAGAATGACCACAGATTTATCCTGAGTTACAAAGTTGTCCCTCTAATACTTTCTCCTTCCTACTGGGGTAAACTGGGGTCTTTTTCCCTCATACTATGGTAAACTGACCACTGTCTTCCAGTAGCTTGGCTTTTGATAACAACATTATGAGCAATGTTGCCACCTACTGGAATGGTGGATCCAAGTTCTCTGTTGAGCCTCTGCACAGCCACCTTTTTAACTCTTTATGTCCAGGAAAGTTGATTATTCCTTGCTACCTCAAGTAATCAGTGGGGGATTAAGTGTCCCATGGGCCCTGGGCTGTTCACACGACTATGGCTCCCCTAGCATCCAAACCAACCTTGTGCCTAATCTCCTCCACCCAACCACAGCACTGCTGACTGTACTGGCTTCCCTTTACAGAAATGTCCACAACAGTACCCCCCGCTTACAGAAATGTCCACAGAAGAGTCCCCCCTTTAAAGAAATGTCCACTGCAGAGCCACCCTTTACCGAAATGCCCACATCAGACAGCCTGCTGAAATAAAATGTCCACTGCAGAGCCCCCTTTACAGAAATGTCCACAGCAGAGACCCCTTTAATGAAATGTTCACTGCAGAGCATTCCCCCTAAATGAAATGGGCACAGCAGGGCCCCCTATAAATGAAATGTCCACAGAAGGACCGACTTGGAAAAAAACCCTCTTTACTCACCTCTGTCTTCACCTCTTCCGGCCCTTGATGCCCTATGACGTCCCTTAACTGTGACAACCCCGCATCACATGAAGATCCGCCTATATGAAGACCCGCTATTTCAAGTGATCTGTGATAACACAACTTGGTCACTATGCAAAGAAGAAAAACATTCTTCTGGCTTAGTACTAGGTTTATCTTCCAGTACCAAAGGCTACAATCTAATCAGTGGGGATAACAACATTTGGAACACCCACAAATCTATAATATTGATGACCCAATCTATGACAAATAAAACAAATGTGGAACAAAATTATAGAAGCCCTGACTTTCCTTTAGGTCACACGAATTTTATAAATCAAAGAACGGCTTGGCACTTTTGTATAGCTTAACAGTATAATTATAAAATTAGGTTTATTATTACATAGCCTTATAACATGCCAAAGGCATCACCATTAAATGTCAACTACAATTAATATTTTACGTTTTACTATACTTCAATGTATTTGTGATGGACGATTATTTGACAGGAATCTGATCGCATCTGCCAGCCATCATATGCTTGTGTGTTCTTGTGCAAAGGCCATCAAAGCGCACTGTATTCCGACACATGGAATTGTTGCTGCTGGAACATATTTAGTATAGATTTCCACAGTAATGAGTACTTGTCATGATGACAGCTGTAACTTGAAATGGAATGACGCCTGAGAAATATAGCTATGCATCTTGGCCCAGCAATATTTTACATCATAGGAAGATTTTTATATAGACTTGTAAAACAGGACACTAATCGTAAAGTTGTTATAATTAGATTAAGCCACTTCTAAGTCTTAAGTTACATGACCTTCCATTAGGGGTTAACTAATGATTTCAGCTGTGTGCTATGTATCGCAGGTACTAAATCATTGGTGTAAGCAAAGAGCACTGCTAATAGGTGGCTTTACATCCCTCCACTACTTATCATCTTTTAACCCCTTTATGACCAATGTACTTTGAATGTACATCAAATGTTTTTACTGATGGAAGTCGCTAATGGGTTAGAGGAGTTTTCTGGAAGAATGATATTGGTGGCCTATGCTTAGGGTAGGGGTAGTTTTTCCGGTATCCCCACTACAAGATATTCAAAGAGGCCACAGCTTTTGGTGAACAATGAATCCTATTGTTGCATAGTAACCACAGAGCTGTATATTTGAGATTTGAGAGAGTTCTCTTTACGGAGGGTGCCAAGTAAGGCCACTATGTAGGGGTGTGAAATCTTATAGCCATGGATGCTCCACTAGAGGGATTCTGGGAAAATATGCAAAGTTTTCCAGGATGGGATAAGGAAAACCACGCCTCTTTTTGCCACCTTGTAAGGCAGCTCCCTTGACATCAAGCCTGACCTACAAGAGGCCTTATGACATGATGCAGAATTAAAATATACAGATTCATCTCATTACCAGAAAACACCTTTATGATTCCCAAATTCATCTACTAAAGTTGATAAGGCTTTCAACCATGAGAAGTGTCAGCCAGGTGAAATTTTACATACAGTTTATTGAGGCAACAAATGAAACACCTTCATCATCCAGAAAGAAGGTGGCCATGTATGAAATTTTCATGTGACTCAAACATTTTTGTTTTTTTTGTTCATCTTATTATGTTCAATCAGCAGTTGTTCAATTATTAACACATGTATATTTAAAGGGAACCTGTCATCAGAAATAGGCCTAATAAACCACTACTAGTATATTGTTAGGTAGCGTAACACCTTATGGTTTTTATTTCTTTCATGGCTCAGTGTGGAGGCATCATCCAGAAAACAAACTTTGAAGTGACATGTTAATCATATAAAGTCAAGGAGGCGGAGTGTTTACCACTGAAGTCAAGGAGGGGAGCTCTGAACCTCCCCCCCTCTGTGATTGACATCATGCATTAGACTTAAGGAGATCTGGTTAGTGATGTCTCTGGATGTAGGACCATCAATTACAGTGATGGGGGGCTGTCAGCAAAAGAGAGAGCTAGATTTCAGCACTAAAGTCTGCACCTCCTTGACTTTATACAACCAATTTAAATCTCACTTTAAAGTAGATTTTCTGGACGATGCCTCCACACTGGGTCATAAAAGAAACACAATCTGGAAGGTGTTCAACTGCTTGACAACATAAGGGTAGTGGATTATTAGGTAAATTTCTAATGACGGGTTCGGTTTAATGTTTATGGTCTCCTTTAATTGAAATTTGTGTTTACCAGTTGTAGCCCAGAAGCACTATGGGATACCACAGTGGTATCAATCTTTCATTTTTTCCTCTGAAATCATTAGTTGACTCTATCACATACTTCCCTGGAGGTGAAATATTCTCCAAGTCCCCAAGCCTAAGGCAACTTAGATGTCATAAGAGAAGGACATCATTAGGTGTAGCTACATATGAACATCACACGGGACAATAACTGCAGAAATGTAGTTACATAACATGATGTATCTTTAACATAAATGTCATATTTTTTTGTCACTTTGGCTTTAAATCTTCATTGGATTTCCCAATTCACAACCATAGAATTGGAATATGGTTTTTTCAAGAATTTTATCTGGAAGTTTCCAAACATCCACAGAAAAATTAAAAAAAGGTTAATATAATATCTAAATAGGTATTGAGTGATCCCGTTAGGATCATAGATTAATACATTGGGGGCAGGTTTAATATCAATCTACCACAGCAGTCCAATATACAGTTTCCAGAGCACTAAAAATGTAGAGGCTGATTTAGGGCCCATGGCCCAATAGCCTGGTTCATGGCCCAGTGACCATCAGAATTCACTGCAGGAATTATTTGCATGACCGACTTCAAGAGTAACAAACTCTTGAAATTATTTTTTGTGTTTCTGAAATGAATAGAGCAGATGATAAAAGTAACTTTTAAATAGATCAGGGGAATATAGTCAAATATTTAATATACTTAATTAAGGAAATCAGCTTGTCTGCACCTTGTTCCTTGTTTCTGTTCTTTCTCCTGTAGTGAGCAGTGTATCTGAAAGCCCTCTGAGATCTGTCCACAATAGACAGATAAGAAGGCTAATGATCAACAATTTTCATACCTAGAGAATATGTTCCTTGATGATTCAGCTCTCTCGTGTAGATTAGTATATCCAGGGACTGTCTGTAATGAGTTAAGTCATTTAACACTTTATCAGGCTTCTTTTTTCTCTAAGCTATCAGTGCAGAAAATGACAGATAGCTGATGTACACAAACTGCTGATATAAAAAGGAAATGCAGAGTAAAAATAAGGACATAGAGGCATATTTCTTAATATAATACATAGTTCACTATTGTCATCTGTATTATTTATTTTTTTTAATTGGTAGACAGTGTTGTTGCTTTTTAAAGCCCTTAACGAAAAGGCCCAGAGTTTCCCTCTATTTTTCTCCCCACATTCAAAAATACATAATTTTGTCTATAATTTTATTTTTTTCTGTTTACAGAGTTGCACAAGAGCTTATTGTTTACAAGACAAATTTTACTTCCTAGTGACAGTTTTTATATTCCATACAATCCATCCATACAAAATCTAATATGTGTTAGATAACCGGATGGCCATATAATTGCTGAATAAATAATACATGATAATTCTAAGCACAGCCAAAACACCTTTATAAATTGCCAGGAAAAAATATAGGTCAATCACAGAAGACTCTTTTAACCCATTATATTCACTTCTTACGTGTACAAGAGGGCTATGCCTTAGGGATAAAAATGAGAACCCTTGAGAACAATTAGTATGATAGTAATTGTTAGAGAAACCTAAAAGGTAACTGTATCCGTCTGCTTATGTATGTAGGACAGTGAATGAAAAGACTAGCTAGCGATTACCTATATCTGCTAATATTCAAAAATTTAATTTTTTGGCAACACTTTGCCTCACCTTTAACAAACCCAAATTTTCTTTTGTCTTCTTGAAGGACTGTCATTCTGGAGTTTTCTATAGCCGTTATTTCAGAATATGGTGCCCACCATAGCTGCAGTTGTAGCTAGGCTTTCTCGAATGTGATGTCCTCAGCAGCAGATAAACAAGAATGTAACAGGAAAAACATTTCAAACTTGCAGATTTGCTACCATTCATTTGGATGAGAGTAAAGTTTTAGTACAGCTAAGAACAGAGTTGTCTGCTTCCTGTTCCATTGTTTTTCAGCTGCTAAGAACGGCTGATCAATGGGGGGAGGTGGTGACAAATTGTAGGAATACGTTAGCAATATTTTTAGCCCAGAAAAAGACTTAAAACTCCCAAAGCAAAGTGGCTAACACTTAGTGGGTGTGGCCTAAAAATTGCCAAACACTTACTTTTACTATTAAAGGAAACCTACCACTGCTCGCATGATGAAATCATGCAAGCAGACCACCCGGTAGGCTACTTAATGCTGATGCCGGCACATAGTTTAGTTAGGCTCGACAAACTTTAGTTGAGCTAAAAAAAACTATTTTCTTACATATGTAAATGAGCCCTCCGGTGCTACCCTACGTCACCTTCAGGCTGGCGATGGCTTCCGATGTTTAATTATTCCAGCCAACTTCAAATTACCCTCCTCCTTCAGGTGCCGAGAGCCGTGACGTCACCAAGCTCTCGGCACTTATCGCGCCTGCGCAAACACTAAGTCTCGGACAGCCGGCCGGCGATAGGTGCTGAGAGCTTGGTGACGTCACAGCTCTTGGCACCTGAAGGAGGAGGGTAATTTGAAGTTGGCTGGAATAATTAAACATCGGAAGCCATCGCCAGCCCGAAGGTGACGTAGGGTAGCACCGGAGGGCTCATTTACATATGTAAGAAAAAGGTTTTTTTAGCTCAACTAAAGTTCGCCGAGCCTAACTAAACTATGTGCCGGCATCAGCATTAAGTAGCCTACTGGGTGGTCTGCTTGCATGATTTCATCATGCAAGCAGTGGTAGGTTTCCTTTAAAGGAAACCTACCACTTGTAGTGGCAGGTTTCTGATGGAAATACCGGGCACCAGCTCAGGGTGAGCTGGTGCCGGAGCTTATTTTCGTTAGTGTTTTAAACCGCGGTATCGCGGTTTAAAACACTTTTTAAACTGTATAGCCGGCGCAGGCAGGTACACGCTCGGCGCTTACCATGCGCGCGGCTCTCCTTCACTTCCTATGTAGCCACGTGCACGGTAAGCGCCGAGCGCGTACCTGCCTGCGCCGGCTATAAAGTTTCAAAAGTGTTTTAAACCGCGATACCGCGGTTTAAAACACTAACGAAAATAAGCTCCGGCACCAGCTCACCCTGAGCTGGTGCCCGGTATTTCCATCAGAAACCTGCCACTACAAGTGGTAGGTTTCCTTTAATGGGAAACTTTCACTTACTTTTAATACCACTAAACTACTACCCCCCCCTCAGTTAGGTATGACATAACCTTTATAGAATTCAGAAGTCATGTGAAAATGAGCAGAAAACTTTAATATTTTAACAAAGATGAGTCAGGCTCAGAGGCTGGAGGGGGAGCGCAACTTTAGTCTATTTCTTGAGCTTTACAGCAGCTAGAACCATGTTCCTGGGATCATATTAAAAAATGATATCAAAATTTATATCAAATTCAACTTTCAAATAAATGATGATTGTGGTACCGTGAGCTACAGAAGCAGAGGTATGGGCAGGTAATTCTATAATTGGGAAGGCAAGCTGCAGATAAAAATCTTTTAACTGCCTCTATTTCCAGTTCTGCAGCTCACAGAACCACAAACCTAATGTGGTTGGAAAGTGAAGGTTCTCATGGTTCTAGTTTCTATATAACCCAAGATATAGGTGTCTATAGTGACACTCCCTTCCAGCCTCTCAGTCTGCCTCAGAGATGAGTAGCATAATGTCAGATGTCCATTTATTGGTCTTCATAGAACCATAGTTCTGGTATCAGATTGTAGAAGAGATTCACATCTTTCAAAGGGCATCATATCTATGGTTCTGTGATCCTGAGATACAGAGAATAAGGGAAAATGTCAGGGCAATTTGGAGCACTAAACCACCCACAAGTCCTTATGACCAGTGGTTTAGTGTTTAGTGGTTTAGAAAGGATATATCATACCCTACTAGTGTAGTAGGGTAAAAGTAGATGACAAGTTCCTTTTAGGGCTTATACATGGTCACATGAGATGAAGATTCCAAGATAACACTATGATATCAAATTCAACACGTGTGAATTAAGCCATGTGAATACACTTGGGTTGATGTCCAAAATGCAAATCACAAGCGACTTAATTCTTACACTTTAACACATTAATGTGGAGTTATTTGTATTTGACTGTTGCACATGTGCAATTTTTTATAATTTTTGGATTTTGACAGGGAATCAATAACAATTAACAAAAATATTTTGCCACGAGACTTGATGTCCAGCAACCCAAGCTGTAGAGTATTCTTCAGCTCTAGTGAATAATAATATAAATGTAAGTCACATCTTCAATTTTGCTAAATTGAACCCTTTTTTAACTCCGCTTTCTCGCATCACTACATAAAAAACACTTTAGGATCATCAAAACTTGTTTTTTCCTTTTCCTCACACACACAGAAAACCCAGACAAGTGCAATGCTACATGATATCTAGTGCGCAGCTCGGAATAACAGGGGTTTCCTGCAAGGAGGAAGGCATTCTCAGCAGTCACAGGGCTTGGACTTGATGCCTGTAGGAAGCAGCAGGCTTGTTCAGTGTGTGTGGATGTGAGTGTGTGTTTACAAGCAGGACTGACTTAGTCAGCAAATACTGCTCCATAGAGCTTCAGCCAATGAAGAGCCTGCCCAGGCTGCTTGAGAGCTTCAGAGTTGGAGAAGGATATGCTTGCAGTAATGTGAAGCTGAGCTGCTGCTACTGATGGTACAGGGAGATGGGGTCTGGCTCCAGAGGATCATTGGGCTTCCCTGCCATGCAGGAGACTGGATACTGGATCTGCAGCCCCTGATTGAGAACAGGATCCTCATGGATTGAGCAGGCTGTGCTTGTCCCTTCATGTGAAGATGAAATGCTTTTCTCGTTACCTGCCTTACATCTTCAGACCTCCTAACACCATCCTGTCCTCCAGCTGCCATACAGAAGGTACAGGTCATGAAAGGGTGTCTATGTGGGTGGGTGGTTGTGTAAAAAGTGGGATGGGAGGAAGCTTGACTTCCCAAACATCTTTGCTGACATTGCTGTACTGCTGTCAGATGACAGCCATTGCTGCCAGGATCCTGTAGGTGGAATAGTAAATGCAGCCTAGGTATATGTGGTTATCCTTGGAAATAATAACACTTGACTGTTTGAACCTGACCTTGTACCCTAAGACACTGCTGTATCGGTGCAGGAAACAGTCAAAGAGTCTGCAGATGCTTTGTTTCCTCTGTGCTCATTATACAGAAGGCAAGTTTACTTCGGAGGCATGGGGGTTGCCTACTTTATGGGGTTGCAGTTTGTCACTGTCTTCTTAAAGCAATTTGTATTCCCAGCAGTTGATTTGCTTGTCGTAGTATTCTGCTCTGAAAGTATATTTATATTCACATTGCAGAAGCTAATAAATTCGTCTCTCGTTCTATGAAACTTAAAATTAAGTAGCCGATTGAGGGGAGATCCTAGAGGTCCTACCTAGTTCACATAAAGTACCTGATTGTAGAGATTCTAGAGGTCCTACCAAGTTAATATTAAGTATCCAAATGTAGATATCCCAGATATTTTGAATTGTAGCAATCCTAGGGGTCCTGCCTAGTTCAGATAAAGTACTCAATTATAGAGATCCTAAAGGTCCTACCTAGTTCAGATACAGTACCCGATTATAGAGATCCTAAAGGTCCTACCTAGTTCACATAAAGTACCTGATTGTAGAGATTCTAGTGGTCCTACCAAGTTAATATTAAGTATCCAAATGTAGATATCCCAGATATTTTGAATTGTAGCAATCCTAGGGGTCCTGCCTAGTTCAGATAAAGTACTCAATTGTAGAGATCCTAAAGGTCCTACCTAGTTCAGATACAGTACCCGATTGTAGACATCCTAGAGGTCCTACCTAGTTAATATTAAAAACGCAGTTGTAGAGATTCCAGATATCCTGAACTGTAGCGATCCTAGGGTTCCTGCCTAGTTGAGATAAAGTATCCCATTGTAGAGATCATAAAGGGGCTACCTAGTTCAGATAAAGTACCTGATTGTAGACATCCTAGAGGTCCTACCTAGTTAATATTAAGAACGCAGTTGTAGAGATTCCAGATATCCTGAACTGTAGCGATCCTAGGGGTCCTGCCTAGTTTAGATAAAGTACCCCATTGTAGAGATCATAAAGGGGCTACCTAGTTCAGATAAAGTACCTAATTGTAGAGATCCTGTATATCCTGCTTGTGGTGATCCTAGGGCTCCTGTGTAGTTCAAATAAAATATTACATTGTACAGATAATAGGGGTCCTACCTAGTTCATCCTAAGAAACTACATAAATCTGTGCCATTATGTACCTATCAAACAACAGTTACCTATGCCTATAGTATCAGTAGCTGTGTCTTATAACATTTACAACCCAACTCCAATTTACCAAAAATGTTGACTTTTAGGCCAGAGAGTGACTTTACTGCATGGTGGCTGAGTGGGTAGCGCTTCTGCCTTGCAGCGCTGGAGTCCTGGGCTCAGGTCAACATCTGCAAAGAGTTTGTATGTTCTCTCCGTGTTTGCGTGGATA
The DNA here is from genome assembly GCF_040894005.1 of Engystomops pustulosus. NCBI lineage: Eukaryota > Metazoa > Chordata > Amphibia > Anura > Leptodactylidae > Engystomops > Engystomops pustulosus. The sequence continues at coordinate 66,377,270 of NC_092414.1, read as the reverse complement.
TCCTCCATGTCCTCCGTTTTCCTCCCACACTCTAAAACATACTGGTAGGTTTTAGATTGTGAGCCACATTGGGGATAGGGACCAATTTGTCATGTTTTGTGCAGTGCTACGTAATCTGTAGGTGCTATATAAATAAAGAATTATTATTATTTACTGTTTGACATTTGTATTGCTACTTCAGAGCACAGGTTAAATCTATCCTCCTGGTTTCCAGTGTAATATTTTAAAATAAATCTGTGACGAATATCAAGCTACAATAAGTGATAAATTATTTTCTCAGAAAACAGGAAATGTAGGAGGCAGCTCAATATGGGATTTCAGTAATTCCTACACATCTCCCAAGCTGAATGGCATCTATTTCAGAAGCTTTGACATATTCTGGAAAGAAATGTGATACATTCATTTTAGTCAATTGTGGATAAAAGTTACCAGAATAGTGTCTTGGATTGGAATCAGAGGGGTTTTCCACAAAGTCACCAGTGTTGGCTTAGAAAGAATTTCCTGTGTCCTAGAGACAATAGGATCTTGGTGAGGGTACATACTATTTTTCACTCTCGAAACTCTTTCCTGTTTATGTTTTGGAAAAGCCGCTCATATTCTCAGCTTAGTTTTGAGGTGGATATCAATGTTTTTGCTTTTTCCACAACAAGGTTAAGCAAACACAAAGAATACAATACGGTACTATAGGTTCATTTGGACTAGTAGTAGAAAGCATCACTAGGTAACCAGTTCACATTAGGAAATATAAAAATAAATGAACAGAAGGCATGTGAGGATACTTGGCACAAATACATTGAACAATTTTTCTCTCCCACAGATACAGAGGGTTGGCCAACTTTATTTTTATTCTTAAGGTGCAGCAGAGAGGAGGCATTTAATAGGAAAGTGTATTCATTTCTCCCCAGGTGCTCCATATACAGTGACAACTACATACATAGCACGTGACTGCAGTGGACGTAATTTGTCCGTAGGTCACCACTGAGGCTTTGATTGGATACAGACGTGACCTGAATGGGATGTCAATGCTGACTTCAATAAGGGAATGTACACAGGCGAGAAGGAGCCGCCACTGGCTCAGTTGAATATGTGGTCCATTCAATCACAAGTTGGACCCAAAGGATCAGACATTTTTTGCCAATTTTATAACCAATTTAAATCAACATTTTTTTTTTGTATTATGTAGGTTGTGTCTGGCCTTCAGGAGGTTCCTTTGAGAGACCCTATTTGTGTGCTGACCATATGCCCTATTAAAACATATGATAGAAATAAGGTAATGGCAAAAGAATGCCACTTAATTCTTCTACACTCAGCCAGTGAACAGCAAGCTGGCTCAGCCTAAGCTTAAAAATAACTTTCTACAATGACCCTCAGAGACAGATGTGCGTAAATGCTCGTGTAAGCATCCTTTTTCAGGAGACGGGAAGTGTGTGTTAGATGCCAGGCCTTAAAAAGCTATCGAGGGAGAATATGCGTAATGATGTACAATGTATATCATGTTGTAGAAAATATTATAGGGAATTGGAAAAACAAACACTTTCCTTTCTTTTCATAATATCAGAGCCAAGGATAAGGATGCTGGTATATTTATATTACATTGAGTGATGTTTGAATAGGTGAATTATGATATTCAGATGGAAAGGACAATTGTTAATGAAGTATTTATTTTTTCTTATAAACAATCCTCATTCAAAGTGAATTTTAAGAAAAAGCCATTTTCCTTCTCAGCAGTTTCCCCTCTGCTCACACTAAGTGTCAGTTTTTCCTGAGCTCAGCTCCCAGAAAGGTTGGCACAGGCTGCCATGATGTTCTCCCACACTCCCTGTCCCTAGCCAACAATTATGTGCCTGCTTTAAAAGATCAAGAAAGACAAAATATATACAATGCCTATTACCATATCTACCATTCTGTCTGTGTTTTAGCAGTGCAATATTCAGTGTTGCTCCTAAACCTATATTATTGATTAAATCCGAATGTGTAGATATTGGTGTTTCATGGTATTATCAATATGTTGCCGGCCTGAGTGCAGTTCACACCATCAATAATATGATTCTTTCATTAGGAAAGAAAACCAGCTGCTTAACAATGTAATAGCAGAGCCCTTCTAACATGTTTCACTGTTACTTGGAGTCCTTAGGGGTTGCAGAGCCATGGAGAATAGATGCTCTTGTTTTGGAGCCTATTAAACATCTCGGAGCCCTTACATATTTGTAGACTTATTTGTCATATATCTAGCAGAAGCCGCTAGTGCAACAGCATCAGAAAAATATCCCAACTATGATTTGCTAATAAATGGATAGTATGGTAATAGCTAGAAAGGAGTGAATCATTAAAGATTTGATTAGCTGATGCTTCTCCAAAGGTTTCAAAAGATTTGGTCCTGATCAGGGCTGCACGATGCATCGAAGTCTTGGTACTTGCACGATACTTTCAAAGCTAGAACGGTTCAATGCCAGGTTTCTGTTACTTGTGGTACTGAATGACTTCCACAGACTCTAGAGACTCCTTGTATCTGCAGACTTCGGGCAGGGAATCCTTTGTGTATATGTGTCGGGTTGGCGGTAGAGCAGAGACCACGTCATCATGGAGATATTCCCAATCTGTCCATATATGGGGTGTCTACATCTCCCAGGGCCTCCCCAGACACAAGTTCTCCATTTAATTCAATTAAATACATTTTTGCCTGGCCCAGGATTTGAACCCACAACCTCCACACTCCTCCTGCCATACCGGTACAGGGCAGAGCCTCTATCCACTAGACCAGTGATGGCTAACCTATGGCACTGGTGCCAGAGGTGGCACTCAGAGCCCTTTCTGTGGGCACTCAGGCCATCACCAGAGATGACTCCAGGTATCTTCCTGCAGTCCCAGACAGCCCAGGACTTGCTGTGCACAGAGCTATTTTAAAGTGACAGCTCTACCTGGGACTATTTCTGCTTTATTGGTGTCCTCAGGGTGCTGGTATCAATGAAAACTGTGACAGAGAAGGGAGTATAAATCACAAATTAAATTTCTGTGTTGGCACTTTTTGATAAATAAGTGGCCCTTTGTTGTAGTTTGGGCACTCGGTATCTAAAAGGTTTGCCATCACTGCACTAGACTATGAGCTTACTGCCTGCCACAGATATACAGGACAGAGCCTCTATCCACTACACTATGGGCTTACTGGCTGTCAATGGGAATGTGTAACTAAGAGCTTCACTGTTACACCTGCTTAATGCAGAGAGGGATCTTCTCATAGATTATCATGATTATTAAGATTATTATGATGATAATTTTTATTATTATGGAGATTGTTATTATTATATTTTAAGCATATAATAGAGTTAAATGAATAAAAATGTATATAGCACAAAATAAGGGCCCATTCAGATGGGCATGGCTGCTGATGGGAAAAGTTCCCATCTTGTTACGTTCATTTTCTACAGTTTTTTTCATTAAGGTTAGGGTAAGGGTTAGTGTAAGGGTTAGTGTAAGGGTTAAGGGTAGCCTCAGGATTAGGCTACATTCACACTGCCATTGCCCGCCGTACTGTAGCACGGTGGTCAATGGCAGTGCACGGGGAAAGGAGCAGGAGGTGAGCACAGCTCACCCCCGCCCCTCTCCATAGGAACATATGGCGCACGGCGCCGTACTACAGAGAAAGATAGGACATGTCCTATCTTTTTCCGGGGTACGAAGCGGTACGGTGCCGCGCGCCCATTGCCGTCTATGGGGGATGTATATCGGCCGTATATACATCGGCTGTATATACGCCCCCATACGGCAGTGTGAATGTAGCCTTAGGGTTAGTATAAAGGTTAGTGTTAAATATAACTTTAACCCTAATAAAAAAATCAGCGGGAGCAACATTAGTTCATGCAATTTGGTACCTGAAAATCAGCAGATTTGTACCGGATCTAAGAATCAATTAATCACTGAACAGGGGTCAGACCCCCACTAATAACTCTGTTATCTTGTAGATAAGGTACATCATAGCTGCTCCATTTATATGACAACTTGAGATAGTATTTGACTCAACTTCAGCTTGTCTGTAGAAATGAATGGAGAACTGGCTCCTGCCACTTCCTTTACACTGGAAGCCCACACTCTTATTATCACTGTCAATCAGGATCATTGTCAATCCCACCAATCAAAACGTGGATGGGGAAGGGCTTACAATCATGTTTTTTACAGATTGGTCAAAAAGAACTAATTGACTGCTTTGATATATTTAATCACCAGTCACTACCCCCTCCCCCCCCCAAAAAAAATGCAAAAATGACAAAAAGCAAGTGGATGCTTTTATACTTTACAGTACACCATGACTAACATCTATTCACATTGGTTCACAATACCCAAAAGATGTTCCTGACTGCCACGTGGGGAAGTCTCTTAAGGGGGAGACCTGTAGCTGGTCTATGACATAGGTCTTGTAATAAAAGATAATGTTTATTTCTGTTGTGGTACATGGAGATATTTCATGAAAGTTTTTCATGAATTATATTTTTGGATGGAGATATCCCTTGGTAGCTATTATATGTGAGAAGCGCTTTGTGAATTGTTTTTTTAATGCATACATTAGGACACTGATTTCAAAAGTCTGCATATGTTCTATAGTTTTATTAGTGAGGGTGTTAATTGGTTCCGGCTGTTCGTAGTCTATTGAAAATATGTGAATATCAGATTATTGTAAAGACTATTTCACACTTTATATTTCTTTTTCATGGTGTGTTTATACCAAGCTTAGCTTATAAAGAGCTGTCTGTACTGGAAATATTACTATGGGGTGTTTATTATATAGAAAAACAGCTATTGTAGAGCACTGATGTAATGGATCAAGGTCCACCATGTAGGGTTTATGATATCATAATACTGTAGTATGAGATGATGTAACACACTTATTGACTGAATTTATATTATTGTGTAACTTAGTTTCTTACCAATTCCCCCAATTTTCAAATGTGTACACAACATGGGAACCCTCACAAACCACACACATTGCCTTTTAGATGTCTTTATACATGTTCCACTAATGCCTCTATCCATGCCGGTATTTACTTTCGTTAGTGTTATAAACCGCGGTACCGCGGTTTTAACACTTTTTAAACTTTAGAGCAGAAGAGGATTCGGCGCTGCGCGCGACCGTGCGCGCGCAACATCTCCGCTATTTCCTATGTAGGCGCGCGCATGCAGCGCCAAAGCCTGTTCTACTCTAAAGTTTAAAAAGTGTTAAAACCGCGATACCGCGGTTTATAACACTAACGAAAGTAAGTACCGGCACCAGCTCACCCTGAGCTGGTGCTCGGTACTTACAGCTTACCCCTGCCATTCTAAATGGTAGGTTTCCTTTAATTTTCCTGTACATAGAATGTGGAACCATTAGTGAAAATTATATAGACACAAACAGTGATTTCCCTGAAGCTGCCGCATGAACTAAACACAAAGTAGGAGGTTACTGACCTTTCTCTGTCCCTGACCATGCTTATTTCATGAACTTGTCAATCTGTCTCACTGCCCATGATAAATGCAGCAGTTACTGAAGGTGGGTCACAGTTTACTGGCTAGGTTTAAAGAAACATTTGATAGTTTAAAACTTCCATTGTCATGCCCGTGTACAGGCAGTGCCCTACTTAAGGACACCCGACTTACAGACGACCCCTAATTACAGACGGACCCCTCTGCCCACTGTGACCACTGGTGAAGCTCTCTTGATGCTTTATTTTTGTCCCAGGTTGAAATGATCAGCTGTAAGGTGTCTGTAATGAAGTTCCCATTACAGCAAAAATTTTAGAAATCGAATTCTCACTGGGACGAAAAAAAAATTGTCTGTAGTTACAGTTCTAAAGTATACCATTCTGACTTACATACAAATTCAACTTAAGAACAAACTTAAAGAACCTATCTTGTATGTAATATCCAGATAGAAAGGCAAGGAAAAGCAGGTCACTGTGACCTGAGAAAGCGCATGGCGCGGGAAACGGTCCGTCGTTTGTGACGTGCCTGGCTCCTCTCTTGTGTACCCCGCTGGCTGCAATAAAGACTGTACATTTTTGGTGAGTGATCTGCTTTTCCTTGCTTTTCTATCTGGATATTTTATTCCTTACTGCATTTTCATCAGAGTGCACCACCAAACAGCCATTTTTCATCACCTGTAGCTCCACAACACAACGGCAGTGTAACGAAGGTGAAGATGACACAGATGCCGGCAAACTTTTGTCTCTTCAAGATATTGGTCTATCTTGTATGTAATCCGGGGACTGACTGTAATGTACCACGTCTCTACCTCCAAGTAACTTCAGCCACCATTATGTAGAAAGAGACATTAGTAAAATGGGGGAGGGCTGGTATTGTAAGTGTCCTCTTCCCTCTAGTATGCCCCAACAGACCAATGGAAAGAAAGCGCTCAACTGCTGTGGAGATATCCAGATGTTGGCTCAGTCCTTATTGCTAGGATAGCCAGTATTGCCCTAATGGCACCTATTGAAATCTGTACATTGCAAAGGCTTGTGACAACAGCAAAATAAGGATGGACACACAAGACTCTTGTCTAAATAACTAACATGAAGATAACACAGTCTAGTGAGATGCTTTTCATTTGGCCCAAAGACAAACTAGCGAGACAGCACGTAATAATAATAATGGTCACCACTTCTGTCTGTCTTACTATAGACCAAATATTGATTCTGTCAAGCACGTAAAATTGCTTTTTCACCAGGAGATACAAATGATAGACATGATTTTATATTAAATATAAGTTAGCTCACAATGATGGCTACATATCTTTTCTTAAATACCAAAATATCAAAATAACACATTTTGAGAGATACAATATTTTATATGGAATAAATAAAGTATTACAATGTTAGGCCTTGTTCACATGTAGAGATGAGCGGGATTGTAGAGATGAGCGTCCCTGCACAGCTGCCAAACTGGCAATATGTCCGGCTTGCTCGTCTCTACTTAATTCTGCCCCTTCCGACTAGCCATGGCTGTAATTGACCATGGGTGCACTTAAAGTTCGGGTCTGCTCATCTCTTTTCACGTGTCAGTGTCAGTTAAAAACACAGTACAGGTTGAAATCTTTCCATTTTTCTTTATCTCTTTGTAGCCTCCTCTACTGATTTTGGCTCACAATAACTGATGAAAAACTGATCTAAACACAGACCTTTAGGCCACGATTGCATGTCCTGATTACATATGTGTACACACCCTATTGTCCGGATCGGGGGCAAACACATTATTTACATGCAAAATATGTATGCTCGTTCCCACACCAGAGGACACTACACCATAGCACCAAGTCCAGCTACAGTCTCCTGATTTTGTCTCACAATAACTGATGAAAAAAACTGATTGAAACACAGACCTTTAGGCCAGTATCGCATGTCCTGATTGCATACGTGTACACACCCTATTGTCCGGATCGGGGACAAACACATTGGGGCAGATTCATCAAGCTGTCTGAAAGTCAGAATATTTCTAGTTGCCCATAGCAACCAATCACAGCTCCCCTTTAAAATATTCATGATCACTGGTAAAATGAAAGCTGAGCTGTGATTGGTTGCCATGGGCAACTAGAAATATTCTGACTTTCAGACAGCTTGATAAATCTGCCCCATTATTTACATGCAAAATATGTGATGCTCCTTCCCACACCAGAGAACACTACACCAGTGCACCCAGTCCAGCTACAGTCTTGGAATATATAGATTTTTCCTAGTCCTCCTTCTACTAGCAACAAAAGAAAAAGTATAATGGACCAACAGTGCCGACAAATTCCCTTTAACGTTACATTTTTTTTTAATTATATCTAATTTTTAGAATGATAGGAGTACTTGGAGGATATTATCCATTGTATTATATTAAATCTGTAAATGTGATTGTTCTATAGAAATAAAGATCTGGCTACAAATATAGGATGTGCCAGAAAAATCTCTTGAAAATTTTAGTGAATGTCAATTCCCCACTTTGTGCTATTAATACTGCTCATTGTTCATTAGATCCCATGTTAAAACCCTTATAACATGCAGTTTAGCCAGCTAACAAAACATTACTCTGGTACACAATGGCCCAGATTCATCCAAGTAGTGCAAAGTGTATTATGTGCAGTTTGCCTCACTGCAGAGTGCGCCAGATTATTGAATTCTGGTGCACGGTCTTTATTAATTTGGCGCTCCCTGCACTGCTTGGGAAGAGTGTACCAGCCTTTTGGTGCACCTTTAACATACAGGATGCAACACAATTCTGTCGAGTTGCATTAATACCGTATATACTCGAGTATAAGCCGACCCGAGTATAAGCCGAAACCCCTAATTGCAACACAAAAAACTGGGAAAACCTATTGACTCGAGTATAAGCCGAGGGTGGGAAATGCATTGGTTACAGCCTCCCAGTATATAGTCTGCCAGCCCCTGTAGCATACAGCCTGGCCAACCCCTGTAGCATACAGCCTGCCCAACCCCTGTAGTAGGAAAAAAAATAACACTGTACTCATCTTTCCGACGTCCCCCATAAGTCCTCTTCTGTCTCAGACTGTCCCAGACAGAAGAGGACCTACAGGTGATGTCAGAAAGGTGAGTTTTGACTTTATTTTTTTAGTTGACTCGAGTATAAGCCGAGTTAGGGTTTTTGAGCACAAATTTTGTGTTGAAAAACTAGGCTTATTCTCGAGTATATAAGGTAATTGTGGCAAATAGTCCAAATCGGCACCAGAATCCCCCTTTAGGTGAATACTGGTGCAAACACTCCATAAATATATGTGCAAGCAGTTTGCGTGTTCTTTTAAGTGCAAAGTCAGACAGAAAACTGGTGCAAACCCTTTAATAAATGTGGGCCAATATTTTGGAAAATGTTGGGTAAATGGGGGCCTCTGGAGATGTAAAATTGAAGTGATAAGCAAACTTGAAAGGTTGACATTGGGTCAAAATAAGATTGTTACATTTACATGCTTTGGAAATGTGTGTTATGCTGCAGTAAAAGACAACTACAAAATGCAAGTTAGACAAGACTTCACAGAGAGCAAAGGAAAATCCATAATGGTCTACAGTCACCATGGCAGCTTGAATAACTGCTTACCCCAGAAACCTTAGTGGTGTAATATGACATGTACTTTTATTATTTTTCAGTGTGGTATCCAGGTCAGTGATAACCCATTTAGAATTGATTGTAACCTACATAAATCTGCCAATATAGGAATATAGTATTTTGGTAGTAATGATTGGTTAGAATACCAGACAGTCAAGGACAAACAAGGCAGGTCATCAAACTGTTCTTGGTAAGAAAAAAAAAAGACTAATACCTGAAGGGTACTGTTAATCTACATCTTTTTCCTCTTTTTGAGATCACTATATTACACAAAAGTCTATACCCTTTAAAGGCAAAGAGTTTGAAATGTTGTCTATTTGGGACAATCCTGACCTGTTAGATAAACCCTTATGTCCTGCACACAACCATATGCATATCACAGGAAACAATGCATCTGTGGTCTGTTGTTTTGGGCCTGCATCATTGGCATTTGAGGTCCTCTAATTACCACAATTGAGACTGGCAAATCTAGCCACAATTGAGGCCATCGCTCACATGAGCGTAAGACCATATACACTGGACAGTGTACTATCCATTGAAACAACATCCAGAACAACATTCATGTGCATGTACTTTCTCATCCATGGGTTGCCTTTATAATGCTTTATTGCCAATTTTTATAACCAATCTCCACTATAACCAAGAGATGAGTACACAGGCCCCACTTCTACTCAAAATTCTTAAAAGAGGACCCCTTACCAGCTCCAATTCTTTGCTTCCCTGGTTCTGGCAGATTTATTTCTCTGGTCCTCACATCAATATTTTAAGATTGGAGGAGCTATGTTTCTCCATCAGCCCAGAACCACCCATCAGGCAGTAGAGAGTCTAATTATCATAATTTCCTAGGACTTGTAGTACCCAATATGCTAAAAAGGCTCTCTTCTGTCATATAGGAGGTTGTGAGCTGCAGCAGACCCCTCTGCCCATCTGATAGTAAAAATCCAAAAATAATGAAATCAATGACTCAATGATCATAGGAGTTAGAGAGAAAACTCCAACTGAATTTGAATCAGCGAAGTGGCACCTTGAAATACAGTGAAATACAAAGAGTTGTATTTGATGGAAATGATTAAAGGTCTTATTAAAAATTGTATGTAAAATGGATTTTTGTGAAAGTGGACATCCCTTGAAGTGAAAACCCTTTCTATAAACTGATGAATTAATATTCATTCCTGAATTTCTTTCTATACCAATAACCACAGTGTCCGTGTGTGAAGATGACTTCTGCTCATTGCAGGATGATGATATGGCTTGAAGCTGCTTCACTGATACTATCACTTACATAAACAATTGTCCTTCTTATGGTTAATGGCTTAAAATTCAATCTATCTGCCTTCAAGGCAGGATTCAACCTTATTATGTCTTGTGTTCAGGACTCCATGCTCTGTGATGGCGACTTCATATTTTGTATGTTCATAAGGAAGCCATGTATTCATTTCTCTGTGTGATACGGCTAATGAAGCACCCCATCTGTTTATTAATAATTAACTTTAACAGGAATCCATGACACTTGGTGCATAGTGAAATCAGGAAACTAATTGCTGTCTGTTGCCAGTCAAGAACATAATGGCGTGACATACACTGTTTTTGTGGTTAGTTAATAAATCCTTAAAGATAAAAAAACAACAAATTATTATACAGCAATATTTCATTCATTCCTGAACCCAAAGGTTCATCAGTGTTTTGGCCGTCAGTGTTGATCAAAAACATGATTAAAGGCATCAGGTCTCATTGATTAAAAATATTCTTGGGTTAAATCTCCACCTCTTATGATCCCATCATTTTTGGCCAATATAATAACAAGTTTTCACTTGTTACTGGGGAATCTATAAAAGCCCCCGTTCCCGTGGGAAACAAATGTCAGGGGCAGAGCTTTACTGGGTCTGATCAGACAGTAGGTCTGCTTAACCCTTGCAGACCAGGCAGTCATATGACCTTTGGGTTTATAGAGCTGGTGGCGCCGGCTCCTGTATTTACTAGATATCACTACATCAGGAAAAGGTAGGAGTGTTCATAAACCACAATCAGTCTCGTAAGTGGGCGGGCAGGTTCGAGTTAACAGCAATGGAATTAGGCAAATATCTTCTCCCCATCTGCAGTTCTTGGTCCGTTCCTGGTGCGTTTTTGATAAGTCCACATTTTCACAGCTGCTTACACCTCCCCATCTGCAGTTCTTGTTCCGTTCCTGGTGCGTTTTTGATAAGTTCACATTTTCACAGCTGCTTACACCTCAAGAAATGAAGAAAAACTGATTCAAAGTAGCCTAATGCATGGTAAACATGCAAAACCACAGCCATTCCAAACGCCTTCAAAACGCACCGTAACTGCCAAGCGTGAACACAGCCTAAAGCTTGACATGGCACTCCCTTGTGGCGACTGTGTTGTGTTTAAAAATACAAAGCCTAGGCTCCTCCTGCAATCACCTGTTGAAGTAATGTTGTGTTTGCAGTGCGTTTATTCAATCTGATGCAAACGCAATCTTACTTCAATAGGTGATCACAGGACTTGTGCTTTTGTGGCCTCAGGCTGTTTTCACACGCATTGTTTGAATGGCATTTTGAAATGCAATTCAGAGGCTGAGAGGAGGGGCTTTGCCCGATCGCAGAAACGTTTCCACATGCAAAACAGGTAGTGCTTGTTCATGATTCCAAGTGTTTCAGTGGAAATGCTTCTGAAATTATGCCAATCCCCTCCCACAGCCTTTGAATGGTGTTCCAAACTGCCATTCAAACACTGTATGTGAAGGAAAAGAAGGACGCAGTCATTCACCCACATGTGACTACATGTGCACCTAGGGTGGAAAGTTATCTATTTCTCTATTACCTATTTCTGCCTCTGACAGAATCGCTCTGTGTGCCGGGCAGGCTCATAAATTACAATCTCTGGTGCAGAGGAGGTAGGGGAGGAATTGCGCCCTCCACCTGCCCTGCACCCCGGGCAAATGTGAAGCATTATACAGGCAACAAACTGCAAAACAGTTGAATTGTAGTGTATTGTATAAGAGATCAGACCCATAGGGCTCAAGTAACCTAGAGGTCTAAAAAAAATGTAAAAAATGAGAAAAGCTAAAAATTGAAGTAATTCCTCTTTTCCCTATAAATTACATAACTATAAATAAGGAAAAAATAAAAAACATGTGAGGAATCACTGCGTCCTAAAATGCCTGATCTATCGAACTTATGATTCCATATAGTAGATGCCTTAACAGAAAAAAGTTATCAATACGTAACAAAGCTATATAAACACTATCTCCATAATTAAACTTAAAGTAGAAGTTTCATTTGACCGCACTGTGAAAGCCGTAAAAAATCAAAGCCCATAAAAAAAATTTCACTTCATTTGGAATTTTTTCCAGCTTCTTAGTAAATTGAATGGAATATTAAATGGTTCCAGTAAAAAGTACAATTTGTTTCACGAAAAACAAGCTCTCTGTCTTTGTAAATAAAAAATAAATAAGCTATTGGCTTTTGAAATATGGGGAGTAAAAAGTTGGGGGGGGGGGATGGAAAAGGGCTGCATCCAGAAAAGGTTAAAAATTCTTATATTGTACATTAATAAAAAGGCCCCAATCAGCAACAAATGAAAACTGGGAAAAATATGGTGAACCTGCAGTTTCATCACTAGGGTCCTGATGCACAGATGGTACATGCTGTGCAGTGTGTGTTTGGTACGAAGTGAAGAGACCCCAGTCTTCATGGCCTTATTTTATTATCCTAATCCCAGAGAAGCTTTTTACTGTTAAACAATCTGTTTTTTTTTTTGGAAGCAGCAAAGGGAAAACGTAAGCCAGTACCTCAATTTACCTAGAACAAAACTGAACTGACAAGGTGCAAATTTATTACAATGAGAAGACATTGACACAGTGAATGTGGAATTATTCACACCCCAGTATTGTATAGTACATGAATAACAGTGAGTAAGAAGTGAGTAATAGCCTCTACCTTCCAACGTATAAAGCACATTAACAAGCTGGCACCTCGGAAGGTGTTAGATAGTATATTCTTAGCTCACTGTACGATCCACTATGTTGTGGGCACACAAGGCATAGGCCTGAACATAGGATATATGTGATAAATATATAAGAGGACACATGGTCACCCTTTGTAGACTGTTTATATACATGCTTTTCAGTGTTTTTTTTTACGTAAGATCTGAATACATCACATTTAATGACAGAACTGCCACAGAATTAGGTAAAAAAAAGCAACAATAAGTAATTGCATGTGTTAGAAAAAGTATTAAAAGATAGATATTTATCCATCGCTGTTTTCCAAATGCTTTCAATATGAGATGTATTTATGAAATATCAGTGTTTTATATTTCCCAAGTGTTTTATCCATTTGAGATGGTGGTACGATTGAAAGTAGATATGGAGGGGTAAGGCCCCTTCCACACTAGCGTTTTTTCACGCGCGAGTTCTGCGTGTGCTTTTGACGCGCAGAACTTGCATTGTACCCTGTCCCATTGTTTGCAATGGGCTTGTCCTTATTTGCGGTTTTTTCACGCGTGTGCATGCTCTACTCTTACGTTTCACGTGCGTTTTTTACACCCCATTCAGGTCTATGGAGATGCATCTAAAACGCATTGCACTCGCGAGCATTGCAAGTGCAATGCGAGTGCAATGCGTTTTAAATGGATGGGTTGTTAGGAAATGTGAAACAAAGTCATAAAGTACCAATTTAAGAAGGATGTGATTTGAAAAACGCGCGTGAAAAACACAAAAACGCTTATGACTCCTAGGAAAGAAAGGATCATAAACACAGCAAAAACGGCCGTGCATGTCCGTTCTGCTCCATTCATCTCTATGGAGCCGACAGAGATTGGCGAGCGACACGCTGCTTCATTCCTCACAGGGAGCGACAAGGTACCTCAAACCCCATTGGACTCCCGTTCTCGTGATCTGTGGGGGTCTCATAATTGAGATAAGCACTCATGCACATATGATTGCAACGCAATGTAAGTGGAATGTTAATTCAACTTGTGATCGTAGGAGTAGCCTTTGCGTTGCGTTTCAAAACGCAGTGTAATCACCATGTGGGAATATGGCTTCAGCGTAAAGTGGCATGCGCTCAGCTACCTTAAATATTAAAAATAAATAAATCTTTATTTATATAGCGCCATCATATTCTGCAGCACTGTCCAGACATATACATATACTGTACTGTCCAGACATATACATTGTCAGATGATATAATAATAATTCCTTGATTTATATAGTGCACTCAGATTACGCAGCACTGCACAGAGCTTACCAAATTGGTCCCTGTCCCGATGGGGCTCACAATCTAATCAACCTACCAGTATGTTTTGGAGTGTGGGAAGAAACTGGAGGACCCTGAGGAAACCCACGCAAATATGGAGAGAACATACAAACTCTTTGCAGGGTTGACCCCGGGACTTGAACCCAGGTCCCCAGTGCTGCAAGGCTGTAATGCTAACCACTAAGCCACCGTGCTGCCCTATAATGTAATATGAACTAAGGCCCTACTCTCAAGCTTACAGTCAGTCATAACTGGTGCCATCACAACTGTAAACACCAGAAAGACTGAAAAAAAATAATAAAGTCCCGTGTATCCAAAAACCACACAACTAGAAATTATCATCCCTAAAATGATAACAAAAAATTAAAAAAAAAACTGTTAGAGGGCTATGATATGATGGTGCTAAGTGCACCCACTGGATTTATCAGGAGGCTCCGTCCCTGGGCACTTCTTCACCAGATTTGAATGGGCACAGACTACAGGCAGTTGCTGCCCCGCGCAGGCCCACTACATTGTCTGGCACCGCCCCTCCTGCCCTACAGGAGTAGTTGCTCTGCCCTGGGAATTGCAAATAAATCACAGCTTGTTCGTCTGTTTTCTTGTGTCCTAATACTAAATACTAAAAATAAGGCCAGGATTGCAAGGTTATATCTTGCCAAAGAAAGATAAGTACATTAGTTCTATATACCCCAAAGATTACCTGCACAAACAACCCAGTTTAAAGTGATGCCAACTGAAAAATAAAAAAGTCATGGGTAACTATGGAAAAATGCGCACGGGGGCGGGACTTGGCCACATCGCATATGCGTTTCCAGGGTATATGAACAATACAAATACAATTTGGTATTTAAACAATACAAGGCACCAGGATCTTATTACCAATCCCACGCTTTTCACTGGACACATGGCCCGCCTCGTGCTTTATATGTAAATAAGTTCCCTGCTGCGGCTTCTGTTTTTTGGCTTCTGTTTTTGCAATTTATGTTTAAAAAAGAATTCGTTTTTTTCCCATTGATTTTAATGGAGTTGCTATGGTGTCGGTTAATATCCATTTTTACATCATCCATAATTTCAGTGGATAGTAGGAATAAAAAAACTGAATGCTGTAAAATAATAAAAAATGAAAACTGTCACTAACCAAAAGCATCTGTTTTTGATCTATTAAAGGTATCCTTAAATCTCATGCTTTGCTATTAATCTATTCATCAAGGTTTTTTGTTTTTTTTTGTTTTTTTTTAAAAGAAGCTGCCAAATGGGAGCCAAATTGCAGATAGAAACTGTCCATGCTCACACGATTTAGTTTTTAGACACAAAATGCAACCAAAACCCATTGTGAACACGGCCTTAGAAGTGGGCTGTATATGTGTTTGTCTTGTTCAGTTCGTTGGAGTGCAGAATCCGGGTTTTTGTTCAGTCCCATCAGTCCCACAATTGCCTTCATGTGAAGATAGATTAGTCTCACTTACCTACCAAGGCAGGAGAGGATAGCACTTAGATGTCTTTCTGTGTGTTTGCTACAAACCTGTATGTGTGAAGGATCACTTCGCTGTGGAATTTCTCATTGAGTGATACTAAACCAGAAAGACTCGCAGCAAGCACTTGACGTTGTTATCACTGAACTTTGCCGTAGTAAGTCAAAGATGATTCCAGAATTCCGTGGAATATATGTGGTTTCTGAGGATACACATGACTGCAATGGATCCCTTGTTCTCCGGAGAAAGAAAAAAATGTTACAGTATCCTTCAGGTAACTGAGCTTCTCTAGGCCTCACTGTTTCTTTTGATCTATTCTTTTTGACCCCATGTAAATCTAGTTTTCACATGAGTTTTAATTGCGTTTTAAAATGTAATTCAAATAGAATGGGGAGGGGTTCCACCCAATTACAGGTGCGTTTCCGCATAAAACGCTTGGAAAGACCACCACATGTTTTGTATGAAAACAATGCAAAAATATATAGTGCTTGTTGCCAGTCACATTCATTTCAGTGGAAATGCAAGTGCTATCAGGCCTAGCCCCTCCCTTCAGCATTGTGATGTCTATGGTAAAGTATTTGTAAAATCTGTGTAAGTGTGGTCAAATTTTGTGCACCAAATCTCACACACTTTTTTTTTTTTTTTCCACTGAGAATTATTTTTTGCTCAGTAAAAGTGCTTTAAAATCTATTGGGGCTGGTAACCTATTTTTACTCCTTTTCAATCCTTTATTGTGAGCCTTAGCCCGAAATGGTACGACACACCGAAAAGCTGTCTCCATTTTTCCGTATCTATTTGCAGTCTCTACACCTGTTTTTGGCTAAACTAACTGCTAAACTAACTGACTTGTGATGAGCCCCTCATCCTGGTATTTATTACAGTTTCTTAGAATATACCATAGACACACAATAAAATTAAACAGGGATTAAATAATTAACTACTAAAGAACCACCATTGTGATCGTCTCCCACTTTATGCAGCCTCTACACCAAGTGGGTGTGAAGTGGGGGGCTGCTGGCTGCATTCAGTACAGCCTGGAAACTTTCATGAGTGAGGGCGTGTTCACACGTTCCGCTAGCTTCGTGTTCATAACATGACGCTAGCGCACAGGGGGCGGGGCTTGGGGCGATCGCATATGCGTTTCCCAGGAAACGCATATGCGACCGGCCCAAGCACTGCCCCCTTTGTGCTAGCATCGCATTATGAGCGCAACATTAACGGATAGTGTGAATGCGCCCCAAAGGTTTGCAATTCTACCCCCGACACCTCTGCCCTGTCTAATACATTTGGAGTCTGACTCCTCTTATTCACTGCCATACGTTAGTGTTGCAGTGTATTACTATTATAAAAAAAAATAAAGTCCCCTAAATGATATATATATCCTATCTATCCTAAAACTCATATCTGTGTATCTTTATCCGAACCCTCCGATAAAGCTAGCAGACATGGCTCCGAAGTACAATAGGAATGCGCTCAGTGGTCTGGCGTATTGAAGAGGGGGCGGGACTAGGAGGCAGCATGAAGCTCGGCAGTCATCGCCAGCCTATGGAGTGGGAATGGTGGTCTGGCGAAGAAACAGCGCCTTGAACCGGACCTCGGGAATATTTCCTTGTGTACTTCGCGGCAGTGTAAGCTAGCTTTATCGCTGCTGAAAAGTGAGGGCATGGGAGCAGATTGAATGCAGAGATCACATCACAGCAGTGTAAGGATGCAAACCTTCCACCCTTCCACCCTCCAGTGCTCCAAGTTCAGCTGCAATTATAGAATACAGTAATAGTCCTGGCACATTCATGTTCTAATGTGAAGTTAAAAATGTTAGTCCCTCAATATCCCTGACCCATATCCACAATAGAGAAATTGAAGGGAAGTATCCTTCTCTTATTGAGACTCTTCCATTTGACACTTGGTCCATTCAGAGGTTACGTCCAGGTGCTTTGTCGTGGTACTTTGATTCCCCTGCTAATACACTTTTTTTTTCCATGGTGTTCTGGTTTTCCACTCGGAAGGTCCAATATAAATGCATTCTTCACAGTCCTGCTGCTATGAATACTCAAAGTAATAGCTACACAGATCTGCGGTTTGTAGTCTCCCTTTAAAATGTTGTAAATCATGGTAGAAAAATTATTTCAGATTCTATCAATGACATATTTTCATTAGGGGTTAAGTATATATTAGTTTTCTTAAAAAATGACCTTGGAAATCCGATACAGTTGCATTGGAAACGGCAATAGCAGTCATGGGTCCGCTCCCACTATGACAGGGTATATTACACAGTGCATCAAAATAAAGACCAAAAGTCATCAGTCCTTGTAAAAAAAATAGTTATGTTGTCCCTACCCCAATCTTCCCAGACACCGTGCCTTGTCCTCTAAAGCCAACTTAAATTGCTTTTCCTCTGCAAAGGTTTCTACATTAATCTTGTTTGTCGCCTGGGAATAGACAGAGCTTTTTCTAGGAAACAAACAACAATAACGAGTTACCACTGACGCACGGCCTCGTGGTCTCATTTATGACTTTAATGTGTGAAGGCACAGAGAAAAATAAGCAAAATATTTAAAAATCTGACTCATGCATAAAGATAGCGTGTTTAATATTGGAGAATGTCACCAGGCATATCACAGCTGCACCGATGAGGACAAAGATCTTCTTGAGAAAGCTGAAAGAAGTGGGACTCTGAATTGTGAAATGTGATAATTGTAATTATGCAGATTGTAGGAAACCGGCTGCCGCTCCAGGCATTCTAAGAATTGTACTTGGGTGCATTCATTCTGTATATAGTAAGACAAAAATGCTCCGATATCCCATTTGTATGTGTTATTGTATTAATATTTAGTATAACTATCCCTATAGGAAACACATTTGCATTCTAGGGTTCTATGTGGTGCCATTTCATATTTTATCATCTAAAATGTTCATATTAAATTCCAAAAAATGCTTATGAATTTCACTGGAAAATATACTCCAGTAAATGGTTAATATTTTTTAAAGCAGCAAAAAAAGTATTGACCTATTGTTCTTTTTTTATTATCTGGTAGGAAGCCTCATTTAAGCCTCTGGCCTGGGGGGGAACTTATCCTTTATGCTGCCTCAGGCGAGCCATAGAGAGATTCCCCCCCCCCCCCCCCATATATGTAATATTTCAGGGAGTGTCAGATCCATCATATTGGTTTAGTGTGAATATAAAGCAATGCAGAAGCCCTGATAAAGTTGCCTTACTTTTTTTCCTTTTATGGTCTTGGCAGGTTCGGCTTTGTCCTCCGGCTTGAGGGGGCCTGTTGAGGGTGGGGGGATGAGACGGGTGGGGGTGTGGATGTGCCGGCGGGCGTCAAGGGACACTGAAATCCAAGGTTAAGCTGAGTCCCTGTGAATTCTGTTGTATCTCTCTAATATACTTGGTAGAAATGTATACACTTGTTTGTCTGGTCATCCACTGTGTATACTCATTTTATTTCAATTTTATTGTTTTACATATTTTGGTTTAAACAAGTTCCCAAACAGTTCTTTCCACCTTCTATGTAAATTTACCATACATAATTATGCACTTGGGTAAGGAATATTAGATAACTGACTGGAAGAGAATGGTAGAAGTGATTTAGATGAGACGTGATGAAATGTTCTCATAATAAGATGGGACTTGGTTCACACCAGTAGGTTCCATTTCCCCTTCCGATTTAAAATGGTGGAAAAAATAATGCAACATGCTATGCCCCTCTCCCCCCCCCCCCCCCATCCTATTATCAGAATGGGTAACTGTACCTGCTGTATTCTAATATAAGTTTTTATGAGCTCTACAGGGACAAATCGAAATGCTATATAGCAGTGATGGCAAAACTTTTAGTTCCTGAGTGCCCAAACTTCAACCAAAAGCCCCTTATTTATGGCAAAGTGCCAGCACAACAATTTAGGCAGTAATTTTATTGCTATGGACACCAACGCAGTTGAAAGGAGGAGGGCAAATTCGGGCTATTTGCAGCTTCTCTCCAGGGTCCCTGTGTACAAGAAGAATTGTTGGGCCAGCATTCTTTGAGCCCTGTCAGGTCAACTCTATTCTGGGGTGATGTCCTAGGTGCCCACAGAGAGGGCTCTGAGTGCCGCCTCTGGCATCTGTGCCATAGGTTCGCCACCACTGCTATATAGTTTTCAGGCACAGACCTGACACACATCTGCTTTGCCAATAATTGTTGGTAGGAAAAAACTTTTCTCTAAAATCTTTGTACAACTGCAGTCCAGTAAAGATTTTGGAAGGTGGGGAACCATCCCTTTGTTGCATAATGTCATGTTTTGCAGTTATAATATGTTAGGAAAGAACATGGAGCTGAAGTTATTGTAATGTATCTTATAAGCACAAAATGGGCGGAAATCCTTTCAGTACTGCGAAAAGGAAAGAAAACAGTCTGCGGCATTAGAACAGCTCTTCCTGTTTAAACATTTTCTTTTGTGACCTTTTAGATGGTGATAAATGTTTGTTACGTTTTCAATGCATATCAGATTAACGAAAGAATAAAAATCCTGTTTATATTCCTTTTCTTAAATATTTCTCTTATAAAGGTGGTGCACTAAATATTGATGTGGGGTTTACATTTGTATAAGTGTGTGTGTGTGTATATGTATCTATCTATTTTGCATTTATGCAAACGGGCATAGTTTGGAGAGGCTGAGCCACCTGGCCGACTTCTGAATGCGCCCCCCCCCCAGCCCTTATAAAAATACACATATAGTAGTTGTACACTAATACATTTGTATACAATTAAACATATTTATGCAGTCATTAAAGGGGTTTTCCCACAAACTAAGGTTAGGACCTATCCACAGGATAGGGCCTCACTTGCTGATCAGTGGGGGTTTCAGAGCTGAGACCCCCACAGATCATGAAAACGAGGGATCTGACTGGGTTGGCGACCTCCGTCAGCTCCATAGAGATTAATAGAGCAGAAGGGTCATACACGGCTGTCTGCTCCATTAGTCTGCCAGAGCAACGTGATCGTGATCTGTGGGGGTTTCATCATTGAGACCCCCCACTGATCAGCAAGTAAGGCCCTATCCCGTGGATAAGGCCTAACTTTTGTTCATGGGGAAAACCCCTTTAATATACTTGTAAACGTATATACAGTTCTAAACTTATAGGCACACATTTTGCACTTGTGTGTGTATATATACATGTATACACACAGCATATACATAACATTAAATACACACCTATTTGTGTGTGTATATATAATTTTATAATACAGTACATAAACACACCGTAAACACTCATACTTTATATACTGTATCAACACACCATATAGACAGAATATAAACACCCACACATGCATTATATAGACTTTTTACAGCGTATACATGCATATATAGACATAGTGTGTGTGTATATATACATTACCATATACAGACATAGTGTGTGCACACATGCACGCTCACTTGTGTACTGTTTATGATGTGCACTGTTATGCTCTACAATGTGCAGATTAATATTTATATAATGGTGCACATCCTCCATTCCTTAGTGGAGCACGTCTGGTGGCCGACTCAAACTTGGCTGTTTTTGTACTACATTTTTCATTCAAATAATTACATCAAAACTAATGTTGATTCCAGCCTACTCCTTAACCCCTTAAGGACGCAGGGTTTTTTTCACTCATTTCTTGCTCTCCACCTTCAAAAATCCATAACTTTTTCATTTTTCTGTGTACAGAGCTGTGTGATGGCTTATTTTGTGTGGAATAAATTTAGCTTTCCTATGATGTCATTTGTTATAACATGCCGTGTACTGGGAAGCAGTAAAAAAACTCCAAATGTGGAAAAAAAATAGCATGCAACGTCACATTCTTGTGGGCCCAGTTTTTAAGACTTTCACTTTTCGCTCAAAATAACACCTCTACTTTATTCTTTGGTTCGATACGATAGCAGTGATACCAAATTTATACAGGTTTTATTACGTTTTAATACATTTTCAAAAATTAAACGAATGTGTATGAAGGAGAAAAAATGTTGCCATCTTCTGACGTTAACAACTTTTTCATACTTTGGTGTCTGGAGCTGTGATATGTAATTTTTTGCAAAATGAGCCGATGTTTTTATTGCAACTATTTTGAAGACTGCGCCATTTTGATCACTTTTCATTACATTTTTGTCATGTAAAAGTCGCATTTTGGACATTCGGGCGCCATTTCCCGTCTCTGATGCCACTGCCGGTTATAACCGTTTTTATATTATGAACGATCGGGCATTTTGGAACGGGGCGATACCTGATGTGTTTGACTTTAACTGTTTATTATATTTTATATCAGTTCTAGGGATAAATTTTTTTTTTTTTTTTCACTTTCTTAAATCCTCTAGCCCGTGAGCCCTCTTCATACACCCTTCATAGCTCTGCGGCGGATATATCAGTCGCAAAGCCTGAAGGGGTCAATGCACGGTCAGTTTCTTCTGTCAAGATGTATAAAAAGACTTCCAGACATTTATTTTTTTTCCATTGGTCACAAGCCTTGATGTTTTTCCAGTGTATTTTTAATTTGTTTCATATGAAAGCCAAAGGAAAAATGGTAATAAAACCCGCATAATAGCCAGCAAAATGCACACCAATCCCAATGTCCTAATACAATGGAGTCTAAACAAACCAGGCTCTGCCACCAGCCCACTTTATAATGCTGCGGGCTGGCACAATATCCACAGAGACAATGGAACAGGTACAAAGAGAGTTACAATAGTAGGCAATTCAACAAATTCTTCTAATGTTCAAGAACTGCATCTCCCTTAATAAGATGGGTCAGGCTACTGACCTGGTATAACATAATTAAGACTCTGTCGTTAGCTCCCATCTAGACATGTCTGTGGCATAGTTCGTTTCTCATGGGTACCAATTTATTCTCTATCAGTAATGGTTTTTCTCCACTGTCCCAGAGGCGCCATACTGAATTTTTTTCTAAACATAGATTGGGTTTTTATGTATTCTGGCCATTTGTCAACTTTTGTTTCCCTTGTGGAGGATATCTTTATATTTTTTCGTTGTGTAGATGTACAATGAGACAACTCTACATATGTGTAACTATGGTTTGTGACTGCCTTGTTTGGCTTAGTCTATTGACCATTGAGCAATAAGGACGTGCCTAAAGTAAGGGTGGAACGTTCTCGTATCCTGAAGTTGTTTGTGCTTTGCTGTATCTGATCTGTTACTTACTTGAATATGATCTGAGGTCTTCTGTCTATTATCCATATAGCATGGATAATGATAATCCCTGTAAATTGCTGTGCTCAGGAAAGCATTGAAAGTAATGAAAATTTTAATTTGAAATGCTTTTTATAACTTTTGAACCTTTTCATTGCAGGCTTTGGCAATGTTCCCAGTAACTCGATATGGTGTACAAAAGATCTGAGGGACACAAAACTCTTTGAGAAAAAATGTTCTGTTAAGATGTCTCACATGGGTTAGATTATCTTTATTGATTTCCAAAACATGAGACTTTCTCTTATAGGATCCATTTTTCCTGCTTTTGGGTTTTTTATGATCTTCTATATGTGTAAGTTACAAAGTGTAATTTCTGTAATGTCTGGATTCAATACTTTTTCCTAGAATGTGAGGACTTGTTGGGCTCTATGTAGGTATGGGAGGTCTGTTCTGTTTTGTTACAGGTTCAGTAAAAAAAATAAGAGGAAAAACTTGGGTCAATTTGGGCGCTTGGTTGATGACTTGTTTCCTGGAGGAAAAAGTTTGGATTCTGTTGTCTCACGATTGACTTGAACACATACACTAGTTTTCAGCAAGAGCTGCCTTCTCATTGGGGCACATTTGTTGTGGTCAAGTTGCTTTTCCACTTCTCTGACCAACTGGGTGACACAATATTGGAATGTATCTAGGTATTTTTATTAGCATTTTTAACTAAGGCTTTCTGTGATTTGCTAGAGAGGTGCTATTAAACCAGTTACTGCTACTGATAGGAAAGCTTAGACTCTGCTCCAAAAGTACACAATTGACTCAAGAAATTTATTGTAGTGTTTAGGCAGCCTAAGGCACCTTTCACACTACCATTGTGGGGATGTATATGTGGCCCAAACTAAACGACTATGGCTCTCGGCTGTGCAGTGTATAGAGTATGCTCTATCTTTTTCCGTGTTTATTGCTGGGAGCCATGACTTGCTATAGGCGGAGGGGGGATGCTATTTATAAGTTCGGTATTAATGGACTATTAGTGTTAGTGCAACACCAAACATACTCGACTAAGATGGCTTTGTGCATAGCCTAGTGGCTGTCCTGGCTTTGTGTAGGCACTCACTGAAGTTTATAAATTCAGCCAATGCAGGGAGCCAAAAATGCCAATATCGTACAGATTGAGTGGTTTGATTTGTAATACTACTGTACACCACAAGACAATACCCCCTCCACATTTGCCAATAGGCACTTGAGGGCCATGTGTCCGTCTTCAGGAGTATGAAAAATAAAAAAGGACAAAACATTCAATCTTCATTCCTAGCGAAACTGTGGCCAGACTGACATTGCCTCAAAGTATATAGGTTGGGAGGATAGTTATAGTATATAGGAGGGAAGGACAGTTATATTATATTATTATGTAAGAGTGTGTCATGGCTTTAAACAGATCCCGAGCAAGTACCTACTGTAGCAAGCATTGCAGCTTTTCCCTTCCATGCATTTGATACATTATTTAGTGTCCTTGCAATGTACAAAAGTGTGTTAGTATTGAAAGTGTCTCCTTTAGGCTGCAGCACTAGTAATGTTGATCGATCAGCTGCGTCGTCTTTCTGCACCTCTGAAAGAAAATCTCAGTATGTGGCATTCTTGGGACATTCATCTTTGCGTTCCCTTTCCATGCCAGCTGACGGGGCATGATCCGTTTCTACCCTGTCCTCTGATCTCCTAGAAACGGCTGACAGTATTGGCTTGATACCATGAAGATTCATTCAGCATCCTATAACACAGTGTGTTCCCTGAAGGAACAATAGATCTTTGGAAACACTAGGTGTAGTCTTTTGGTTTTCATTTTTCTTTTGCATCTAAACCTCCTGGTTTATTAAAGGAAAATGGGTTTTGTATTGAGGTGGAGATGATGGCTTGTAGCTGCACTCTTACTGTATGTAAAATGATTCCGAACTTGATCATCAATAATAAGCTTGTATATGTCCATACGTTGCTATCCATATTGATTCCATATTGGTTTTGTAAGTGGGATATTCTTTTTCAAGACTTTTGACCCCAAAAGTGTTCTCTGGGATCACACTCGATGATGGCTTAGTAACTGTAGCTGTCATGGGAGTTAAACTAGAATAATTTTTAAAAAACATTTATTTAATATAGGTAATTGGCTTGTTAAGTCGCGTTTGTGGCATAAAACTTTTGGACCACTTGTACACACAATATATAATTTTGTCCCCAACTACCCTCCTGAAAAAGCTGTTTCTAATGTACTCCAGTTACTTTAATTTATCTGAACCCTTTCTTGTCCCTTATACTTAGTCTTGCCCCATAACCAGTAGTTTATTAGCATGGCCAGTATTGTTTAAATGGCCCCATTAAGCCCCTGCAGTTTCCCTGTTATGGCTGGTATTTTTCAGTCTGACCACTGCTGTTGTGGGTTCTACTAAAAAAAAAAAAGAAAAATGAGAAATGTGCCCGTCTTTGAACATGAACTTATTTTGGTGGTTTTATACTAGCAGAGTTTAGGGAGGGCTCCAAGGGAAAGTGCCCAGGGCCTACTTATAAGTGGGCCCCCACCAGAAATGCCTGACAGCTGACATCTATGACTCTCTCTGGGAGTGACGCCTGGCCGTACTCAATTGCATTCTGAATGCAGAGGGACTCCTAGACTAACACTCTATGGGTTCATGGCCATGAACAGGAGTCGGCTGGCCTGCAAATGGGAAGCTGAAGCAGGATTATGCAGTTATTCAGGTTCTGAAATGCATTTTACCCCATTAGCTCCAATTCATAAAATCATAAAATAGCAGGAGATGGAAGGTCACGTGATTTACAACTGTCCATGACCAACTTTCCTTCCAGGACCATAAGGTTGTGTTCATTAATACGGTCATTAGGTCTTTAAGGCAGATGGACAGCTAGAGCAATAGCTCCCAACAATCCCAGTATTGGATTTCGGGATCTGTCGCAGGCTATGGAAGGTTTGCCCGGGACATCAACTCTATCTGTGTTCTTTTAAATGCAGGTAGAGTTGAATACAACTCTATTCCAACAGTGTGCCTCTGCTGCTGGTATGATTAACAGAGGCTGAAATGGGCAATGTAATATCACTGCGCCTACTGGTTTGAGTCTCAGTGCTGCTGCAGGGCAACGGGGAGCGGTAACAATTTATTTCTTATACAGACGATCCCTGACATAAGAACACCCAACTTACAGATGACCCCTAGTTACAAACAGACCTCGGGATGTTGGTAATTAACTGTACTTTAGTCACAGGCTACAATGATCAGCTGTAACAGTTATCAAAGGTGTCTGCAACTAAGATTTATTATAAACCCTGGTTCTTATGACAATCCAACATTTTTAAAATCTAATTGTCACAGAGACCAAAAAAATTTTTGGCTGGAGCTACGATTAAGCGCAAACATACAGACTGTATCTTGTACACAACCTGTGGACCGCCTGTATAAAGAAACAAGAGAAGTATCGGGCCAGATTGTGCAAGTATGCACCGCTCCCTTTATCCCTCTGTCCCAAAAGTTGGGTGGCACGATCCACAGGCCCTCCACCTGCAGCCATTTTATGGTCAGGTATTGCAGCTGATGGGTTAAAAGGCATTTCTAAGCCAGGGGGCTTTACTTTACATTTTAAGAGTGGCGCAGAACTGTAAAAAAGACATATTTTAGTAAATGACCCACGCTTGTGCAACACCCTTCCCAAGTCAGGAGCTGTTAGGGGGAGTCGCGAACCCTCTATAAAGGTTCTGGAACCTGGTCATTATGTAATAGCAGCTGTAGATCCTGCCTGAACAGGCAATAGTTAAATGGTTGTAAGTAGTTGACCAATGAGTTGGCTGGATTGTAAACTGGGGTGTGATTGGAGGGGTACTACCACCTGACCAGGGGGAGTAATAAAACCCCTGTGCAGTGGAAGCACAGGCCTCTTGGACCACCAGCACTCTTTGAGTGAACAGAGAGACAGTGTTTGGTACACCTTCAGTGCTGACACTTAACCTAATTCCAGGACCAGAGTCGGGAGACTCCGATCCATCCCAGCCTGCATCTATTACCAGGATGGTGCACTGTTCTTGAGGACCACTCTCCACGACCACTCCAGTACCAGAATCAGCTGTGAACCGCTTGGGCCCATTGCCTGCTACCTGTTGTTCAATAAAGAACCGTGAGTTATTTTGCACTATGTTTTTTCTGTTTGATCCCTGGATACGGCTCTCTACCACCACCGGCTCCCCATCCATTACCCAGGGACTTATCTTACAGACACTCAGGGGTTGTCCCAGGGAGAACCAGTACATCATCCTCTCCCTCCATATTTCTTGCACACACCACCTGCTGGAGACCTGCCAGGCTGTAGGACAGCCCTCCAATCCCCATATTAAGCACCGTGACCACAGCGTGACCTAGGCCACAACCGCCAGCCACCCCGGTATTCTGGGCCCCGGCTACTTCCAGGCCCCAAGAAAAGGCTAGGCCCCGGTGGAGGATGTTGCACTTGCATGCACACACTATAAAAACTCGGTGAAGTGACCAATCCCTTATTAAGGTGTTAAAAGTTAATCAATCATGTATATGCCTTGCAATAGGTCCATTTAACACTATGATTTGTCAGGCAAAGTTTGTCAGTCTAAAACAGGCCAGATATAAAATGGTTAGAGGTCTCTTCAGAAACCTCATGAAAAATGCATTGGACCTATGACATGCACAAATATCATAAGCCTGTGTGTGTATGTAACTTTTTCTATAAAATCATTGTAAATATGTCTTGGTGCAGTCTGGTACTTGAAGGGTGCAGAGGATTATTGTGCCCTCTCTCTCACCTATTCCGATAATCCACTCACAGATTTTGTAGGCCAGGATCCAATTAATCCCTGTCCCTGTGTATTGTATACAATAATCTTATGTGCTGACTTACAACTGATGTGTCAAAGCAGGCAACATCATGAATACGGGAGAATTGCCTGTTCACATCAGAAGTGTTCATTCTATTATTTTTTTTGTTTTTGCTTGTTAATGGCATGTCTATTTTACGCTTGTTGTGCATGAAAATATTGAAGCATACTGTGCTATTTCTCTTAAATTATAGAAGCATAACGTATAATTTCCGGGTTTCTTTATTTTTACTGTAAATTGTGGATGCTTTTTAAGTGTACAGACAGTCCCCGGGTTACGTACAAGATGGGTTCCATAGGTTCGTTCTTAAGTTGAATTTGTATGCAAGTCAGAACTGTATATGTTATAATCTTAACTCCAGACAAATTTTTTGTTTTGTAACAATTGAATTTTAAAAATGTCGGGTTGTCATAAGAACTAGGATTAACAATAAAGCTTAATTGCAGACACCTTTTAATGACTGTTACAGCTGTTTATTGTAGCCTAAAGCTAAAGAACAGTAAACTACATAAAATCCAGAGGTCGGTTTGTTGGGTGGTGTTAAGTAGGGGACTGCCTGTATGCTTATCCTTTCCTTTTGTTTATCCTTTATTTTATTTCTCCTGCTGGCAAAATACCTTTTTTGTTTTAAATGCCTTTTTAATTTTCTGTTGCGTA
The DNA here is from genome assembly GCF_040894005.1 of Engystomops pustulosus. Classification (NCBI taxonomy): domain Eukaryota; kingdom Metazoa; phylum Chordata; class Amphibia; order Anura; family Leptodactylidae; genus Engystomops; species Engystomops pustulosus. The sequence continues at coordinate 66,348,763 of NC_092414.1, read as the reverse complement.
TTAACACTTTGAGACCCCAGCTCTCCTGTTCTCAAGTAATCTTGGAATGTACAGTGATCAGTGCACTTCCTAATTTCACCACTAGATGGTAATGTATAACAGGGTTTCAATGTTGCTGGCTTCTTGCGATACTGAGATTTATTTCCTTAATTATTTTATCCTCTGCTTTGCATTGACTTCTGTATCTTTCTAAATTTAAACTATTAATCTAATTGTGTCTTCTCGCTGTATGTTGTGTTCGGCTCAGATACTCTGTGCTGTCATATATATTTAAATTATGAGACTTGTGAATACATAAAATTATTCAGCGCATTGGAGCTCATGTTGCCTAGGAATTGATTGGATGGAAACTTGTTTTGGGAAATATTTTCTTGGTCCTGTAAGTGTTAGGCACCTTGCTTTGATCTAGCCTTGTACCAAGCAATAACAGCCTTGTTTATTGAGTAAAGACAATCCTTACAACTGCCCCAATGGTGTTGTAGAGTCCATTAGAACTCTAAAGAATGCTCCTTTATTTCATATTTTTCACGGAATACAAGGTTTTAATCCATATGTTAATCAGATCGTTGGTGCACCCAGGGTGGTGGTTTAGGTCTTGGAGTACCGCAGTCAGGTGTGGATCAAGTCCCATTGTCCCTGGTCTGTATGAATATTATATCTCCTACAAGTCTGGATTTCACTTCCTAAATGTGGTACTAAAATCAAACTTCTTGGGGAATAGAGGACGTGTTCCATCTGCCTGCTTTGAACCATGAGCCATGAGTCTCATAGAAGGTTTATAGAAGGCCTATATTATAATCCTCTACTGACCACAGCTACCCCTCAGATGTGTCCCATGTAATCACAGACTCAATAGGGGAAGGGCAGCGGGATGAAGGGGCACAAGGCAGATCAAGGATAGTCTTCAGAAAGGTAACAGCGGTGCTCCAAGACCTACAGCAATATCCTGGCGCCAACATGCGGAATACGGATTAGAACTTCATATTCTGGATGAAGGCATGTCCTCTATCATTCTTCTTTTTTTTTTTTTTTTTTCGTTTTTTGATGCCTGGCAAAATAGATAATCTGAACTTGAAGCCTTGGGAGCTTGCTTCCTCTGCAGCTGCTTACTCTGGTACCTAAGTGGTTAAATACCAGAGATCAAAGCTTTTCTTATCCCGGATGTTGGTGCTAGGTTCTGCAATCTTTTGATGCAGTGCTGTAGAAAATCATTGCATTAGAAGTGGGAAGAATAATGCATTATAGTACATTTTGTAGCTCTTCTAGGGAGGTACTCTGTGACAATTTACCAACACAAAATGTTTACTTTTTGTGCGGAAACTGTTCTGTCAGTTTTACAGTAGCGGCAACAAATCCTGATTTATCAGTTGTTAAAAGGGGATTGTCTAAAGTTTTCATTTATTTTGTTTGTTAGAAAGAAATTACAAGAAAATAAGTAGAGCAGTACTGTTTAAAATGATTTCCCTGACACCCCCATACAATCTTTATCCCTCATAACTTTATCTTGCATGCATCAGACGGGGTGTGTCCTGCTCAGCCAGCCCCTCCCATCTACTCCTCCTCACCATTTACTCAGCACTCTGTCATCTGGACAGGGTGATGTCATTTAGGGTTCTTTAGTCTACCCCATGTATGTATCTGATCGCATAAAATCACAGCATGCTTCCTTGGACTTTGACTCCTTCCTATGCCTCAATGGAGGCATGCTGTGATTTCATGTGATCAGATGCATGCATGCATGCATACATGCATACATGCATACATGCATGCATACATACATACATACATACAATTGATTTTTGCAAATGTTGGGTAAAGGACCCTGGATGACATAACCCGTGTCACATACATGAAGTGCTCAACGATGTATCAGAGAGCTCTCATGATTTCAACAAGACACTGTGCAAAACATTTTTAGACAGAATTCCCTACACCTACTAAGTAAGCGGGGAGTAGTGACACCTGAAAATCAAACAGGGAAATGCAAGTAAAATTTGGTATGTAGGACTCCATTTTTTTTAAGTGCCTCCATGGAAGTGAAGCATTGAGAATTTGTTGACCTTTCTGATATGTACAAAGAGGACCGTTTTGTAAACATGGAGGCTAGACCTGTTTAAATTATGTATTTTGGCAGCCCCAAAGCAAATACCAATCAATTATTACAGATCTTCTATTTTACAACCTGGATGGCCAAAGGATAAAAAAACTGTTTTCTTTTCTTATCAATTTCCAGATTGACAGTTAATTTCTATCCAATTGATTTCTATCCCTTTTTTTTTTTTTGCGTGCTATGTCCTTAGGCAAAATTAAAATCTGAATATTCTAATCGTTTTGCAAGCTCATGCTGTTTCATTGTAGTAATACAAGGTCAGACAAGCACATAAATCATATTTTCCCATGAATATATTGCCACCTTTTTTCTCAAGGGCATGTTGATGACCTCTTATAGTGAGTGTGAGATTCTTTTCGTATTATAGTGAGCATGAGATTTAAAAATTTTTGTTATTTTGGAAAAACAGCAAATCTAAAATATACTGTTCATTTAATCATTCATTCAAGAAGTCTCCACATTCTTTACTTTCTTGATGCATCTTGTTGCCGTTTCTGCCACAAGGTGACATGGATACAATGTTACAAAGTTGGCTCATATCACATATCTTCTTTTTCAGTTCACCTTAAAGGAAAACAACCATTTCACTCAATAAAAAACAAACTAGTCTGCGCTCATTTTTCTTCCGATTTTGGTGCTGGCCTTCTGTAATGTTGACTTCTAATTAGCCGACCAGAGCGTGGGGGCAAGATGTCCGTTGCTCCCTGCTGCATGTCCCAGTACCTCCCTGACCCTTGCTGGGAGGTGACATCATGCAAGAGGTGTGAATTTGCGCCCTTCTCAGGGACGTGCATAATTAGCAGCCTGGAGCGCCGGGTAAACTTGTCCACGCATTTCAGCCTGCTAATTATAAGCCTTTTTTCTAGGTGATCTTAGTGTGTCAAGATTAAAGAACAGCGCCTGTGTGTGTGTGTGTGTGTGTGTGTGTGTTGACAAACACTGCTCTATGCATCAAATGTCTTGGCTTATTTAGGTGCCAAGAAGAAACAAAGTAGTAGGTTCCCTTAATATTCTTGACCTTCCCTATTGAGAGGTGAAAAATATTTGGATAGAACTGGTGTTTTGGGGGGGGTGTGTATATATTTAGCAAAGATCTGTTTAAATTTTGCTTTGTGCATGTTTTTCTTCACAGCATTATGCTGCTACCACCATGCTTCAGCATGGAAATAGAACGGGGCAAGTGACAAGAGGTGCCCGTTTTCTTCGAAATGCTAAAAACACAAACTCTAAATTGAAGTGTGATTCCTAGGGGGGGGGGGTTTGGCCCATTTCTTAGTTTGGCAGAACATTGATCACCTTTAAGGCTCCACTTTTTTTTTTTTTTTTTTTGTACGGTATTTTTCTCAACATGTGACTGCATTTGAAAACATAAATCCATTACATTACATTGTTCTACAATGTTTTACCTGACTGACCAGCTCTTTGTTTTTACATCACAGGAAGAGAGGTTTTTTTTGATGTGTTAAAGGGGTATTCCCACGAATAATTGTGAATTTTCTTTCATTGGCAAACCCCTTTAAGGCAGTGGTATAATTTAAATAAAGTACATTTAAAGGGGTTTATATGTACCTGGGTGTTTGCCTCCTTTGAAGCTGCAGTTTTTACCAGTACTCAGCATCCTGCCCTCGGCATGCCTACATCTCCAGACTGTAGATGATCTGGTGGACTTGCAGGTGACATATCTCTTTACTTCCATGTCCTTCCTCTGTAGCCCCTGCATCTACTTCGTGGAAGCGCGCACTGACTGAGCAGGGAGGGAGAGGAGGAGAAATAGTTTGAAGAGAGGGAGGACCAGAGTTTTGTCACAGCTCCACCTATTGAACAGAGCTCAGGCATGTAAATAATGAATAATGCAGGATATGCACACATTACAAAAGTCAGTTGTAAGGCTGCATAATGACTTGAGGAATATTCTGTAATTATGTACAAGGCAGTAAAGGCACATGGGCAATTTATTAAAGGGGTTGCTCATTCCATTGCTTAATCTGTATTAATCTTAATTTAGAAAACCGCATCAACCTGAGTGCTAGATCAATATTCGTAGCCTTGGGTGTAAGGTAGCTCCTTTTCAAATATAAGAGAGAACCATTCTGTAGATGCTGATCTAGGAATGTGTTTTCATTAGAGACTTTCTGAGACTTTCTTAAGCCCCCATACACACAACTGGAGATCTTGGCCATGAGCTAGATGATGGTGTCATTGGGTTCACTCATGGTGTGGTCACTGTGCTGACTGCCCATGCTGCTAGTTATCGAGGATCCTATTCCTGTCTCTTTGTGGCGTTGACACTGACAGGGTGAGTGGTTCTCCAAATTGAATCTGCTGCAGGAAAAAAAACATAGCACTGCATCATTTGGCAAGGACAATCTGCATCCTGTATACAGTGGGTACGGAAAGTATTAAGACCCCTTTTAAAATTTTCAATCCTTGTTTCATTGCAGCCAATTGGTTAGGTCAAAAAAATATATTTTTTTTGTTTTGCCCATTACTCTGCACCCCACCTTGACAGAAAAAAAACCAAGAACACTAGAGAGAATCTTAATATATCACATGGTCCTAAGTATTGAGACCCTTTCAAAATTGAGTAGAAGAATCTTTTGAGCTAGTGCAGAAATGAGGAGTGTTAGGAATAAGGCAACCTGTTTTTTAAACCTGTATTTGGGGATCCTCCGCCATTCTTCCTTGCAGATCCTCTTCAGTTCCCTAAGTTTTGGATGGTAAACATTTGTGACCATTCTTGTCTTACCCAGCCAAAGCCTGTCCACCGAGTTACTCTGAAGCCACTGCTTTATTTTTAGCTGTGTGCTTAAGATCGTTGTCTCGTTGGAAGGTGAACCTTCGGCCCAGTCTTGGGTCCAGAGCACGGGATCCAGAATATCTCTTTTCCTTTAATTGCAACCAGTTGTCATCTCCTTGCAGCTGAAAAACACCCCCAAAGCATGCTGCTGTCACCACCATGTGTCACTGTTGGGATTGTATTAGGCAGGTGATGTGCTGCGCCTGGTTTTCTCCACACATACTGCATGTAATTAACACCAGAAAGTTATTAATCTCATCAGACCAGAGAATATTATTTCTGTCTGGGAGTCCCTCAAATGTTGTTTTGCCAACTTTATGCAGGCTTTCATATTTCTTGCACTAGGGAGAGGCTTCCGTTGGTACACTTTGCCATAAAGCCCCAACTGGTGGAGAGCTGCAGGGATGCTTGACTTTGTGAAACGTTCTCCCATATCCCTACTGCATTTCTGGAGCCCAGTCACAGTTATCTTGGGGTTCTTCTTTACCTCTTACCAAGGTTATTCTCTCATGATTTCTTAGTTTTGCTGGACCATCAGGTTGGGGTCGGAGTTATGGTCTCCCCAAATCTCTTCCATTGAAAGATAATGGGGGCCTCTTTGCTCTTGGGGCCCTTGAGTGCTGCAGAAATTCTTTTGTAACCTTGGCCATATCTGTACCTTGCCACAATTCGGTCTCTGAGGTCTTTGGGCAGTTACTTAAACCTCATGATTCTGATGTGCCCCGACATGCACTGTAAGGTCTTAGACAGGTGTGTTTCTTAAGTCCAATCAGTTTAGTAAAACACAGCTGGACTCCAAACAAAGGAGCAGAACCATCTCGAGGAGGATCAGAAGGAAATGGCCAGCAAATGGTCTGAATACTTATGACCATCTGATGTGTTTCTGCTGTCAATATTGGATCTTTTGAAAGATTGGATTACTTTTGAAATTCTCACTAACTGCAATTGGACTGTATTACACAACTTTTCGTCCTACAATAATATGCATTGTGTGCAGCTGACTTGATGGTTTATGGCTTTGAGTTTGTGACGTTCTTGAATCTTATAACTGGTTAGCTTGTAACTTTTTATTTTACCATTTTGTTTTATTTATTTGACATGCATCTGACAGTAACACCAGCCAAAGAGTTGAACATACTCTATTTTGCAAGTGAATGCTTCATCAGCTTAAGGACCACGCTACATGTTATTCATATTCAGCATTCCCATTCAAGCCATGTGTCTGACACTTCTTAATACATTTTGCAGTTGGCAACTCGGCAGTTCTTCGAGCATGTGATCCTAAAGCAACTGGCTGTTTGTATAGAAAAATTAATGGCTTTGTGTAATCGCTTTGGGCGATTTTGTATTACCTGTGAGGTATTCTGGAGGGCTGTATAATTTCCTAATGCTTGGTGCAAGATTAGGAATATTTTCTGTATACGTTTTATACATCAAGCAAATCCATTTTGGAGGCCATTTCATTTGTTTTTCTAAGGCTCTGCAATATGCAAAAAATAAATTCTGTTAAAGGGAGTCCACCACCTCCCCTGGTGTTATAATCTGCTCCCATCATGTTGTAGCTTGAGCACTATTACTGCCTCCATCACTACATTGTGTCACCCCATTCTTCTCACAAGACACCCTTCCCTGCTTATCTGATCTGGATACCCCTCTTGCACCGACTTCATTAGTACACGGATTAAAATGGGAATTTTAAAGAAACCTGCATAATTGAGAGAAAAGTGTTAGAAATCACAGTGCATTTCACTACAACATGTTCCCAACAGATACTTTGTGAGTTGGCAGACTCCAAGACCATCTCTGATAACAAACTGCCCCATGTGTGATTAATCCTCAGAAATATGGTGTTGGTCATAGAAAAATAAAAGAAAGTTTAGCTTCAAGCTGTGTCTAACCAAAACACCGGGGTAGTGCAAGGGGTAGTCCCAGCATGTAGTCCTCTTGGTTAAAATATAAACTCTGACACAAGTTTTCCGTGTTTCACACGCTAACAGAGTTCTTTATTATAACATGAGTTTCAAATGCATAAACCTTTTGTGGATTCTAAGGCCCCAGGAAATGGTCTGTGGTGGGTGCATACTTTGGACCACGAAATCGATTATGAATACAGCTTGAAGCATCATAGTAATTTTGTAATTCTGAGCTTCAGTTCCATGGCTGTACTTTTATGATGTTGCACCACATACATTAGAACAGGTGTATTGCTAAAGTGGCCACCTTGGAAGGCAGCTGTCAAACAGTTGGGGAAATTTATCATCAGTGGTGTCTGAGAGCAGAACTGTTCTAGTTGCCCATTGCAACCCATCAGAGCTCAGCTTTTATTTTCCCAAAGCTATTTATAAAATGAAAGCGAGTTCGGATTGGTTTCCATGGACAACTAGAACCCTTTTTTTTTTTTTTTTTTTTTTTTTTTTTTTTTTTTTTTTTTTTTTACCTCATACTTCTGATAAATCTCTCCCATAGATTTCTTGGCGGAGGCATTGTCACGTGGAATGCCCTCAAGAGACAAACACAATTATAGCATTTTTGTGGCAATTTTTTAAGTTTTATGGTGAGGAAGGCAAAACTGCAAACCCATCGGGTATTTAATAGACACATGGACCAAGTCTGAAGCAGCTGACTCTGTGTCTACCACCAAGTGCAGGAACCTTAGAAAAAGAATAGAGGCTGCGACTGTAATATCTTCCAGTCAGAGGGACATGCAGCTCTGCCTCCATGTGTTTACTAGGCAGCAAAGGACTGATCAGTGTGGGGGCCCAGAGGATAAGCCATCAATACATAATTTTGTCCAACCCCATTAAGGAGGGATTCGCACAAAGTAGCAGGGGATTAGTGAGCCAAATCTTAATCTCTGTATAACCTTCTAAGTGATTTCAAAAATTAATAATTTTTCTTGGCCTGGCAGCCTCTTTATAATGGAAACCTGCCAAAAGTGGTTTTCTACCATTATAGATATGTCAGAAGATCTCATCCTTGGACCACCTCCAATTTCAAAATTATAGTTGGCAAAAGCCATTGAACTCCTAATTTTCATCACTGGGAATCTGAGATGTTCCTTTGAATGGTTTCATTCACAACTTTTAGCTTGGAATGTTTTATCGGAGACTAACAGTAGAGCAGGGTGAAGACCTCTTGGGCACATAGAATCTAATGAAGTATGAATCTTATGTTGGCTGACTTATCACGTTTTTGGGTAAAAAATTTTTATTTTTTTTAAATGTATGAAGAGTGTACATAATTTTCTGAATGACTTGATATATTGAACATGCTCATTCATTTTAGGCTGGATTCACACTACCATTGCCCGCCGTACCGTAGCACGGCGAGCACACTGCAGCGCGCGGGGAAAGGAGGGGGAGAACGCCGTTTGCACATGTCCTATTTTTTTTCACGGGGTGCGGAGCGGTACGGTGCCGTACCGTGTGCCGCGCCCATTGCCGTCTATGGGGGATGTATATCGGCCGTATATACGCCCCCTTTGCGTTCGTGTGAATGCAGCCTAAGACATATTTTTTTTTCACAGTTTTTTTTTTTTTTTGTCTAAACAATCCCTTGACACTTAACAAATCTGTAGTCTACTTACAGTATTACAATTATGTGATGCATTATATAGAGATGCTGATATCCTAGTAAAACCATAGGACATCATTTTTATAACCTGAGTTCTTCCGATATTATAAAAAACATTTTTTTTTTTTTTTTTTTTTTTTTTTAAATCAAAAGCCTGCAGGACGTGCTTACTAATATCAAAGCCACATTTGTGCGTGGGGGGGCTCAGCGGACATATACTTTGATGCATTTTAATACTGTTCTTTACAGCAGAGTTTGCCTTTTTGTAGACTGCTGAAAGAAAATTAGGTCCCCAGTGCTTCTCATTAGAATTTCAACCACATTGAAGAGTCTGAGAACTGACTATGCATTGTTTTGGATGTGTGTTCCTGGCCCCCTCTGCGGTAGAAAGGTTAATGAAATGTACATTATTTTTGATATTTTTGGAACACTGCTCCTAAGTTTTTACAACCACCTTCTCCTTTTTTAGTGCCAAAATAAGTGATCTACATGTTTTATTGTTTCAATGCTCTACATCTCCTCATAGATGAGCCTCATTGGAGCTTGGTCCCCCGAGGCCTCATTTTGAATATATTCATATGTTTAATGTTTCATCATTAGCAAACCTTTCTTATCTTTTGAAGATATGCTTATTACCGCTTTCATTTTCCTAGCTTAGTAAATGGGGAAAGCTTTTCTAATTTAGGATTGTTATTACAGCCATTGGTCCTTGGCCTTGTGAACTGCTTACTATTACTGTATATTACTGTTAAATTTGCTTACCATAACTTGTAATGAAAATTTGGGGTGGTAATTTTTCTAAATGTATAAATCTTTGTTTATAAATCAAAATCTTGGCTTTTTTAAGATCCAATCACTAGAATGGACCTCCAGAAAATGGGGTTCTGGTTTTTACTAATAGGTGGAGCAGTAGGATGAGCAGTTTACGTCACTTCCCCACCTATTGAATGCAGCGGCAGGACTCTCATTTGGCCTTCCTCTCCACCTATTGTTGAGAACTAGACCCCAGTTTTTGTGAGGGGTTAGTTCTCATAATCGGCAAGGGTCGTTGTAGTCAGACACTCGCATATCTGCTTGCTATTCCCTATGCTGTGGATTTTCATACAACCCCTTTCAAATGCATAAAGGGAACCTGAGACTAGACACCCGTTTTTTAGGCTCCCCCATGTCCCCACAGACAATAAACAGCATATGCCCAAAGTTTATAAAATTCTGGCATATTTGGTTCAATCGATAACTTGTATTAAAGTCTACCTGCCTTTCTGTCAGCTTGTGTGTTTTTTTTTTTTTTTTTTTTTTTTGTTTTTTTTTAATACTGTTTGTATGGACTTTGCTTTGCCGGTGCTGGCGGAATCTACTGCTGTGGATACCGGACCGCACTTCCAAACACAGCAGAATCTTGGCATCAGCGAGTGACACGGTGAGGAGGATGTTTTTTTTTTTTTCCTTTTTGTCTAGTGTTGCTTCTGAATTAGGTTAGTTACCCCATGTCTTTACCACACTCCTTGACTTGCAGGTTTACTATTTGGGCTCTCAATAACTTATGGTAAACTGTTGAAATAACAACAGTTGTGAAATTGCTCTAAGTTTTGCATTTTATTATTTTTGACATTAAACAAGTAAGGATTCCTCACACATTATAACTTAAGTCTCCTTCTTGGAAGGAGGAAATAAGTTGGTGTTCTGATCGGCCCCATATGTAATGTAAAAGCGGCATCTTTAGCGCATAACGCATCATACCGTAGATAGAAATGATGAATTTGTCTCTTGTTTCTAGTCTTCAATCTGGTAAAATAGATTGCTCTGTGATTCATGTGATTGCCTAACCCTCGGGCATTATTTAATCTGGTTAACTGAACACATGCATTTGTCTTGTTTTCCTACTACTAAGCTCATGGATTTGAGATTTTGGTAATTGCACTCTGGACACTAATAGGATGTGAAGCCTTTTAATAATTTACACTTTCTAGATTGAAATCACCTCTCCCAAAATTTTGTATAAAGCTCGTTTAGATGTTACACTAAAATGTGTAAAGAATCTGTAAAGAATTATATTTTATTTAAAAAATACTTGTTTTTCACGTTTAATTTTAAGATTTCTCAGAATTGGAGAAACGTGGTTGGTTACTTCCAAAAACTGCCACATGTATCAAAAGGTTGTATCAAGTCAGACTTATAAACTGCGTAAACTTTAGTTAGTGGAAGTATATGACCCTAAGAATATGTTCCTGGGAAATGAACAACAAGTTGCAAACTTCTGGTACACTGCATATGTTTCAAAAATAAATTAAAACCCACAAAAATGCCCCCCACCTCCCCCCAAAAAGTAAATAAAATAACCCTTTGCCATCTTCAGGTGTACGGATAAGGCTTACTGGCCGATGACATGTGGGAGCGACAGCCTCAGGTCATTATAAGATCGAGGCTGCTTGGTTTCTGAAGCTCTGTTACAATGTGTAAAATGTCCTATAACCCTAGATTGTCATACTACAGTATAGTAGTAAAGTTCTCTAGAGTCAGAAAAATTGTAGTAAATAAAAGCTAAAGTCAATTCACACACCTTTTCCTGAATTAAAAATATACAGTAAAAATCATAAACGTATAAGCTATCCCAGTGTCCTAAAATGTCTGATCTTTCAAAATATAACGGTTATTAATGGTGTTTGAAGGAAATCTAGCCTGAGGAATTTATTTAGTGGTAGATATTGATGTAGATTCCCCAAATATCTCACATCCCCATGCCAGATATCATGAGATACTCTGGGTGTGTTGTGTCCTGGAACTTCAGGGCTAAGGATACTACTCACAAGTAGCCTCTCATGGTATTTAGCATAACAATGGTTTTAAAACCGAGTACATTTCAGAATATAATAACTGTATGGCTATGTTTATTTATTTAGGGAATCTACCATCTGGATCTACGAAGTATATTCCTACTGGTAGATTTCCTTTAAAGGTAACCTCCCACCAGGATGAAGGATTGTAGACCAAGTACACTAACATACTGATGTGTGCCCCCTCTGGCAGGAACTGCAGCTTATTTAGCTTCTTATGTCCTTGTTTTTAAAGAAAAATATGCTTTTAAAATCATGCAAATGAGCCCGAGAGGCTCCAGGCTTCATTAACACATATGGAGCCCCCTCAGGCTCATGTGTTTGTTACAACCAAGGCAAAAGAAGCTAAGAGAGAGAAGCTCTCCCCAGATAAAGCACACAACAGTATGTCAGTGTACTTGGTTTACAATCCTTCATCCTGCTGGAAGATTTCCTTTTAAGTCTACTTGCCCACAAATGAGTCATCCGGATTCTCTTGATTTCTCCTAATCAAGCCTTCTGTCTGTCAACGAATAAACAGGACTCTGTTTCCATTGTGCTTTTTTATTTGGATTCTATGTAAAGTATATCAAACCTGCCTTTTGTGGGGGGAATTTATAGAAACAATAATTATTGAAACCTTGCTCCCCCCCCCCCCCCCCCCCAAAAAAAAAAAAACCTGGCTCTGTGGTAAACAGAGTACAAACTGGTCCATAGCAACATTATGTTCATTTTTCTTCTTGGTTTGTTTATTTTAATGATTTTTCAGCTAAACCAACATTTCTAGATAATAGATGTTCCTTCTAATAAAACATCTAGACGGCGGCCATTGCTCCTAGATGTGTGCAGTCAAGTAATCGCAATGTAACAGTTTTTAATTTTTTATTAGATTAAAATGCAGGAACTGTCCAGTCATGGGTCAGTGACTCCCTCGAAATGTCAGCCGTCTATTGCTTTGTCATTATCGTGCATGATACATTATTTATTATGTTAATGCTCTAAGCCATAAAGCATTGATAATGGATATTTAAAAATCTATTTTCAAGTTTGACTGGAGAAGCTGATTGTATTTTGGGATACAGCCATAGCAAATATGAACAGGGTTGGCCAATAATTGTCTCCTAAATGCTGTGTCATTCTTCCTCTGTCCTTAAGCGAAGGGGATTCTGTTTTTTTTTTTTTTTTGTGTGCAGTAGGTGGGGGAGGGGTATTGCAGGTTATAGCTATGCAGTCTCAATACATTAAGCCATTTCTACTTTATGTTAATTTTATTTTTAAGTCCTAGAGCAGTTAACTGAGCATTAGACTCGCTTCAGTATAAATGTGCATAATTTCATGGTTTCACAATACAGACATATTGCCGAGTACATTGCATCAGCATTGAATCCATTTGACAGATCTATTATACTAGTATATATAGAAAATAAATTCCCTTTCTCACAGCCTGAGATATTCCACTAGTGGCATATGAGCATTGCAAGACCAGACACGTCCAGGAGTCAAGGGCTTGGTCACACAGGAGTGTGGCATTCATTAACACAGGCTCTAATTTTTTTTTTTTTTTTTTTCAATGGATCTGATGTTTTTTTTTTTTTTTTTTGTTTGTTTTTCATCTGTGAAAATCACAGATAATATACTGAATAAAAAACAAATGAATAAATAGTCCCTTCAACTAAAATAAGTGCAAAAATCTCTTTAGGTAAGAATAAAGCAAGACTTTGCAGAGAATTGCAACATGTTTTTTTTAACCCCACAGAGATTTCCTAGAGAGGATTACATTTGTGTGTGCAGTAGTACAAGTATAGGAAGTGCTGCAGTTCATACCCTGTACAATGATCAAACATGTCCAGGTAAGAAGGTAACCTGGTTTCCAGGAGATTATGTATTGTATGTTTCAGGCAGATGAGCTGCAGGATCTTTACAATTGTTGTTGTGTCCTTTAGTCACGTGTCTCTTGCGTCATTTTATTAAATAGATTAGAGTCTTATCGCAATAGGATTTGCTGGTTTTAAGAACTTCAACCATATGTCTGTTTCTAAACATAAAGGGAAAGCACCTCAGACGTCACTAGGAATACAAATAAAGATGTGTTCTCATTGTCTTCTGTTTTATTTATCTTATCATCTTTGTGCTGTGAAAAGAAATTATTTTTTTTAAATCTTGCGACCTTGTTTTGCTCCATGGGTTGGCATTTACAGTATTGTTATCCTCCCCCATCCCCCTCCAATGTCTAAAATAATAAAATAGAAGTGTCTAAGAGCTTTTATTTGCTCTTGGCAACCAATCAGAACTTGGCTTTCACTTTATACACAGCTGATGGAAAATGAAAGCTGAGCCCCGGTTGGCATGTGCAACTAGAATAGACTCTTAAATAGATAAATCTTCCCATTCCTTGTACCCCTCTTTTAGACATGTATTTAGAAGCTTTTTTTTTTTCCTACAGCACTGACAGTTGTACATTTTTTTATTTTTTTTATGTTATATTAAAGTTGAAAAAAAAATATTTTTAGATTCTAGAACGTCCCACACCATGTAAACCCTATCGAAATGCTGTTCAGGTTCTTTTATCCAAATTGCCTCTTCTAGGCTGTAAACTTGTTCCCAATCCACCGTATAAGGGATCAGTTTGTCCTCCGTACGTGGCTCCCAGCTGGAACATCCACAGATCCTAAGTCTCAATTCCCCATATGTAGAGCGGTGATCTTCAGTCTACGGGACTGCTAGCAATAGCCGAGTGCCACACTTGGTTATTGGTGTTTGATGGGAATCCCAGCAGTAGGACCCCCACAGTTCAACAATTCCTTGCCTTGTTGATTAGGGAAATTTTTCTAAATTGAAAAAAACCTATTAACAAAGAACTTTTATGCTGCTATAATGGAAAGCTGTCTTGGCATGTAACACAACCTTGGAGCCATATCTAAAATGTAAGTAAATATAGCAAAATTGCTGCTATCAGCAGAATCCACTCAAAAGAATCAGTTTTTTTTTTTTAATCATTCACTTGGCATCTTAGCGTCTGTTTATGCATCAGAACCGATGGTGATGAACAGTGAATATAACCCTATGGCTGTCATTACATAGAGGCAAGGTAAATTAACAGTATTGGTTAAAAAACCCCATGATAAAATGCAGGTCTGAAGGCCTATTGTACTGGTAATATTCAGAACTCTACATATTGTGGTTGTTCTTCACGTTTCCAGGGTTATCCACCCATGGCTAGCAGATGGCCAAAGAATGATTATTAAATGTAAAAAAAATAATTTGAATAATACATTTCTAGAGGTATTTCAATACTAGTTAAGTGGCATAGGCAGTGAATGACTGTGCTATAGATGGATTAGTGCTGTACTTGCCAATTTCCAACCACTCCCAAAGTATTGAAAGGAGCAGCAGGACACCTGCTCAACCTGCCACCAATCGGTTAGTGAGAATGGGACCCCATTCCAACGATCAGATTGTCATCCCCTATTCTGTGGATAGAGGAAAACCCCAGTAGCTGGTTTAATCCCATTAAGGATAAATGATCATTCCAACGGTTTGACCTCTACATGATGGAAATAACCGTTAAGTCCGGACCAAGACACTCGCTCCTTGGGCTTGCAGGATTTCCCAGACCAAACCTTCCATTACTGGCCTGAACCTGGGAGAGATTTACTATTTCTTCTCCGACCGTTTACAGGCCAGTAATTTCTTGGCCCAAACTCGCATGTGGGCAATCTGACTTTTTTTTTTTTAACAATTTTTTCCTGCTAAAACTATTTAGGATCTCAAAAACTATTTTTTTTTTCTCCATGTAGTCTCCTCTGTTTTGAGCACTAAGTTGGATATCTGAATTTTTTTTATTTTTTTTTTACTTTGTGTGATCTTTGTGTGATTTTTATTTTGAAGATGCAGAGACATTGCTCGTAAAATGACTTGGTGTTTCTATTGAGATGCCTTTGGAAACGAGTCCGTGCATATGTGACATTATCAGTCTGCTAAATCACAGCTCGGGTGGCAGCTTTTGTAATGATGTAAATAAATGAAACAGACCTTGGATCTCATTTCTAGAATATCTACTCAGTATCTGATTTGGGTTTTGCTGCTTTCAGATTGAAGCTCCTATCTGCAGTCACGCTAGGTGATATGTAATGTATTACGATGATGGGTATAATATCAAGTGAAATGAGACCACCAACACACCTAATGTATGTTAATAAATGACTTTGTGCAGGAGAATGACTTTCTGTCTGTATTCATTGAATTTCAATATTCTACGCTGAGTGAATTATCCTTGTATTGGAGCGGTTAGCTATTCATACCTGCAAATCATTAACCTGTGGTATTATATGGAGGGATAGGAATACTATTCATAGCGTCTTCTCTCTATGCCATATCTTGGTAAATGCACAAACAAGTTCATTTTAAAGAAAGGCAAAAGTACAGCTGAGAAAAGAAGATCCCCAGTTACCTCGGTTATAAACCTTTTTTTGTTTTAAGTGGTCTATTCAGCAAAGTTTCCATTATAACGTGTGAATGTAAATCGTATAGAGCTTGTGCCCTCTACGTCCACACGACGACGTGTCCCCCTTAGGCTCCGTCTGCCTTTGTATTGATTTACCTCAGCAGTAACTAGATTTGGCAGCTACTGTGGATAAAAGGCACCTGCGCTACCCTGATAATCATGTAACATTATTGCCTGGTTATAAATGCTAAATTAGGCAAAAAATCATGATCGTACCAGTTTCGTGTGTTTTTGTCTTATTTTATGATTATAGTGAGCAGTACGCCGCAATACAGTTACGTTTCCTTTTGTACATGAAATGTTCTGCTTAATACACTGCATTAAATCTCTGCTTCTATATTATGTGTATTGTATGGAAAGTCAATCTGTGTTTCCTTTGACCCGCTATCTCTTCCTCGCTTGTATGCTTTTCTAGTAGTTATTTTATTGATTCTGTGACTAGCGCACACTGTGTGGTTTGGTTTTAATGAACTGAGATCATTGACAGAACCATTTTTTAATTTTAATTGGAAAGAAAGCTTCTCTTTCTGATTGTAGCATCATCATTCTTCTTAACCCCTTAAAGACTTGTCTCTTTTTCATTTTTGTTTCCTTCTTTATCTTTGTGTATATGTGTGTAGAATACTTTAACCCTACAGCAGTAAATGGCAGGTTTGCTAGCGATTTCTAAGCATCTACCGAAGTCTCCAGCGATTGGCCTGGGAGTCAAGTATGGACACATGGCTGTCGTAGTAGCTGATTGCCAAACCCTGATGGCCTCACTGGGGGCGATTGAATCCAATATGTCACCACGCATGCTCTGCTGGGATTTAAATGCTGAAGGAGTTTGCATGGTTCACTCGGACAATAGGTGTCAGCACGGACCACTGGAAGTTACTAGTGGTTGTTTGCAGCAATATCCAGCAAAAACCCAAATTGTATGGAGAATGCTCAGCCCATGAGCCTGTGTCAGGAGGGTGGTAAAAAGAACCTGTTATCAGAAACTATCCTACCAAGTGGGTTTTTATCAATGTTAGTGGATTAGTAGTTTAACACCTTCCAGATTATGTTCCTTTCACAGCCTGTGTGGTGGCCTCTTCCAGAATGCAACTTTGAAGTTCTATGCAAATGAGCTGTATTGCTGGAGCACTCTACGCTGAAGTCAAGCTCTCCTGATCATTGACTAGTTTTCCTAAATTGTATGTGTGCTGGAGAGGCTGTTGAGATGGATGGAAATTTAGTGCTTACCTCTCTATACCATTTTTTTTTAAGTGGTTGAATCAAAGTCAAATCATTTTTACTTCACTTCAGATGAATCTTTTACAATGATGGCTAGCCTCTTCTGTCATTCATCCAAGAGCTTAGGGAGGGGGTATGGATGGGGGAACATGACAAAAAGTTGTAAAAAATTAGACTTGACACAGGACCTCATCTTAAAAATCTGTGTTTTGAAGGACTAAAGGGGGTTATATAGGAAATTGGAGCAACATCCATTCGGATTAAAAACAAAAAAGAAGAGTTCATTTATTGCTTTTCCCTCCACTCAGCTTGGCATATTGGATTTTCAAAATGTTGGACTTTTAAAGGAAAAATGATTAACAATAAGGCTTCATTGCTGGCCCCTTTATATTTGATCATTGCAGTCTGGGGCTAAAGTCCAGTAAATTTACCAGCATCCAGAGTTTTCCCAGAGATCAGTGGGCACAGAGGTCCGTTTGTAACCAAGGATCGGGTGCCCTTAGGTTGGGTACTGTATTTAAATTCGTCCTTCTGTTTATAATATTACATTTTATTATATTCGCATAACCATTTAAAAAGTACGAAATGGTTAAATAGGCCGATTTGTCTGACTGCTGATATTTATTGTGAATGTGAGGGTCAATGACGGGTTTTATTGGGCTAAAACCTACATTGCAATTTTTTTATTATATACAGAATTTTCTCCCACACGAGACTGAACACCACCAGAACGGAAACATTGTGTACTGTAACTTACTGTAATTTAGTAGAATTTTTTTTTTTGTGCCGAGAACAGCTGATCTATAGGAGTGTTGGGTCTAGCCACACTGATTTAAGAATTTTAAATACTATCAAGCTGAGACCCCAACAGATCATAAGAATTGGACCCCCAAGATATGGAGAACAGGGGTCCCATTCTCACTAATTAATGGAGCAGCAGGGCAAGCATTCGCATTCATTGACTATGAGTGCCGGTGATGGCGGATCACAGTATTCAGTAATCTCCAGAACCTTATAGAATAGATTGGAGTATCAGGGTGCATGCTTGTCCTTCATAAATTAGTGAGAATGTGATCCCCATTCTCCTGATCACACAGGTGGGGGTCTAAAATGCTGGGACCAATCAGATGCATCTCCTCTATTCTGTGGACAAGGGATAACTTCTACTTGGGAAACCCCTTTTGAGATGCATTAGTTCCATACATACAGCCAATCGTTCATGGTCTACTTTTATGTTTTCCTATTTAAATTTAGTAAAGAAAATTTTAAAATCTGATGTCTGGTATATAATGTGAATGAGGATTTAGAGTTTAGTAATGTACAATGTCTAAATAACCATCTTTAAACATAAATATTCAATGTGTTTATTCCTAGCGGTGAATCAATAAACCCACATTTGCATGTAAACATGTATACAGAGCCAACATCATCTAATGAGCAGTAATGGGGAAATAGATCAATAGTATGAATAATGAGAAACACACCGAATTTTGTTTGAAATGGATTAAAACCTGTCTACTAATCTGTTAATCTGATAAACATTAACCATCGCATCAATGGCAATTTCTTCTTTATTTTGCCTTCTCAAACATTGCATTAATATTTTATATGTATAGTAAAGCGGGCATGTGCATAATTGGTATCTCTGATCCCTACCACCTGCTGCTGCCTGCTTGCCAGGGCCGTCAGGCGGCAATTTTTATATTTAGCCGCTTTTCACAAGTGAATATCTTTTTAATTGTTTTAATTCTTTTCACTATAATGTAATGCTTCAACATGTACAACATAAGAGTTAATACAGTAAACGTCCTGCAATGTGGAACCTGAGCCCCAGACAGCTTGCAGGTTCCACATTTTCTAGACTGTAATGAATAGTTCTCTGCTGTACTGTCATTAAGTGCCAGATTAAAGGAATTTGCAGTACAGTGTTTGTGTGACTATGGACTAACAGCCAAAAGTCCAAATCATCAAGACATTGATGCATCCTCTGTCGGGTGAGGTTATTACTCTGAAAAAGGGGTTGCCAAGGACTAGAAAAAAATGGTTGATTTCTCCTAAAATAGTGCCTCGTATATCAACAGGATGAGTGGCTGGGCTGTAATAGCAAACATTACCTGTAGAAAAACTTGGTGCTATTGTGTGGAAGAAACAGCTGCGCATTGCGATATGTATATTACCCGTATATACTAGAGCAGTGGTGGCGAACCTATGGCACGGGTGCCAGAGGTGGCACTCAAAGCCCTTTCTGTGGGCACCCGGGCCATTACCAGAGAAGACTGCAGGTATCTTCCTGCAGTCCCAGACAGCCCAGGACTTGCTGTGCACAGAGCTATTTTAAAGTGACAGTGCTGCCTGGGACTACTGGAGGAGTTGGTTGGTGTGGACAGATCTGGATTATTATTGTAGCTCCTGTTCCGGCCCTGACAATTCTCCCTGTTTATGGGACCCTGGAGGGAAGGTACATTGATCATCCACATTTCTTCTATTTTCTGCTTTATTGGTGTCCTCGGGGTGGTGCTATGGGATTATAAATCACAAATTAAATTTCTGTGTTGGCACCTTGCAATAAAGTGGGTTGTGGTTCTAATTTGGGCACTCGGTCTCTAAAAGGTTTGCCATCACTGTACTAGAGTATAAGCCGACCCAAATATAAGCAGAGCCCCCTAATTTTAACACACATGCAACATCCCCCACCGGGGCCTAGCCCTTGAGGTGAGGCCTGGAGACAGCCGGGGCCCGCGGTACCGGAGTGGCTGGCGGTTGTGGCCTAAGCACGCTATGGTCACGGTGCTTGGTACGGGGGAACCGGAGGGCTGTCCTACAGCCTGGCAGGTCTCCAGCAGGGTGGTGTTGGCAAGAAATGATGAGAGAGAGGCTGCTATAGCGGATCTCCCTGGGGCAACCCCTTAATGTCCCGAGTGTGAGTCTCTGGGTGATGGACAGGGTGCCGGTGATGAAGGCAGCCGTATTAGCAGGGACCAGACGGAGACAGAAGTTGAAGAAAACAACTTACAGTTCTTTATTTGAACCGCAGGAACCGCAGCAAACGTGCCTTTAACAGGTAGGTAGGGTGCTGAGATGTGAGTTGGAGGGAGCCTCCAGAGATAGTTCACCAGCCTGGATGTAGAGGGCAGGCTGGGAGGCAGCTGTGTCCTGGTAGGAAGCTTCAGCTTGTCCTGTAGGGCTTCAGGTATCACCTTCAAAGGTAAGATGATACCCCTTTTCCTCACTACACTAGCTCTAGTCTAATGCTCCACTCTTCAGAGGCAGGGGCTAGGCTCTTCCTGCTCTGGTATGGGCTAGACTGAGATTACTCACTCACTCACTAAGTCTACAAGGGCTTCTAGGCAAAAGCTCCAGAACATTCCTGGCCAGAGGTTTTATTACCTCCCTTTGGTCAGGTGGTGGCTGCTCCTCCAATCACATCTCAGCTCACAGAGCACAGGATGTAACACAGACATTGGTTGACATAATTACATCACAAATTAACATCTGCCTTGCCAGGCAGGATTAACCACTGCAATACCCCTATGTCCTATCAGGACCATGTAGTGTAATGTGGTGTTACCTACAGGTGGGACGTATTCGCAAGCACTACCTCGCCATTGCATCGGCGAGGGTGTTGCACACACAACTGGAAAATCCTATTGCCGAGGTTGGGAAATGCATTGGTCACAGCGTCCCCAGTGTATAGCCTGCCAGCCCCCTGTAGTGTACTCAGCTTCTGATGCCTCACGGCAGGTCCTCTTCTATACAGAGATGCCCTGCTCGCTGTCGCAGGCACCCAGACGTCAGCTGCTCGTTGACGACCATGTGTGTCGATGTCGGCGCACGTAGAATGTCTGCAAGCGGCGGTGTCACGATCCTTGCGATGGACAGCACGGTGACAGTGAGTCGATGCCAAGGCATCGCTGTATAGAAGGGGACCTGCTAAGTGGGCGTCGTAAGGAGAGTGAGGTGAGGGAGGTGAGGGAAAAATTGCTTTTTAAAAGGCATATTAATACTAAGACACATTAACACTATAAATACATTCTCCTGTAGTATTTCATCCCTAGGCGGGGCTCGAGTAACGCCTCCATAAGCGTAAAAGCTGATTTTAGGAGGAAGGAGACTGTGGATAACAAATATAAGATGATTACCATTGTTGGAGTCTTGATCTGACTTTGTCCCTGGTTTATCATGATGGATTTTTGATGGGTTTCTTTAAAACTTTTAATCTTTTTAAAACTGTCCATATACTGGTACAGTTAGCATTTTCACTTTTGTCAATAATTTACTGCTCCCACCTGCAGTATTAGCAGGCTGTCCTTATTACCTTTGTGCACCCCTCCCTCCTTCCTCCTATGCAAGCTTTCAAAGATTGCTCTGCGTAACTCCCTTTCTTATATCACTGATACTGTCAGGTCAGATTATGTAATCTACAGTACGATATGGTACGTAACCTTCCAGAAAACATGTAGACTTGTGCACAACCTTATTTCTTGTGCAGATAGAATTTCTTTCTTTGTAATTTGTCTTGGAAGTAGATTGTACAAAATCAGAATACAATAAAAGAAGTACCTTATTGTTTGTAGATCATGTATATAAGAAAGCAATGACAGATGTAATTGGTTAGTTGGGAAAGAAAATACTTGTACCCGTTATTTTGGAAAAGGGACTTTTTGGAATTATGCATTAGTGGTTAAATCTAAGCATGGAGTCCAAATGCCAGTTTAATTCTTTGAAAGTACACCATGAAATGTTATGTCACTAAATGTTCTACTTGAAGACAAACATGAAATTCAGTTTTTGGCCTGTTCCCTTTTTATCTCTGCATCTCCAAAAACATTTTGCTTATCTGAATGTCGCAGTTCAAAATCTCCCATTGTTCACAGCTGAAACCTGACTTGTTCTTGACAACCTGACCTAAGAGCAGTACTGGCATGAGCCTCTTGACAGATGGCATAGGATTTATGCTGGCGGTTGCCAGTTGTAGTCTTGCCAACTTCGCTATATGATAAAACTGCATAGGCTGTATTTCAATGTGGCAGTTTCATCAGTTTCAACGCCTGTCTAACAACCTGTAGTGCTAGTCACCTTTTGTATAGCCATATTTTAGCTTCTGTATAACCATGAAACAATCCCCTGTGATCTACCAGAGGTGCTTTCAATGTGCCTGTACTCCTTAAATGTTTCTTGGCAGAATCCTTCATTGGCTGACTACCAGACTGTCCATGGCACAGACCGACCATGGTTGTGTAAATGATCCCTTTAAATAGAGGTAGCTACAGCTTGATACCTCTGGTGGTGCATTAAGTTTTAATGAAAGATCCCAAAGTTCTTTTAGGATATAATGCTCCTTCTCCCTTGCCTGTACCCATTAGGTGGTGCGCTGGCAATGCAAAGACTGTACATTTTGGCTAATGATTATTTAAAGGAAATCTACCATCAAAACCAAGCATGATAAACCAGGAGCACTTGATCATAGATGCAAGCACAGTTATACTACTAATCTCCTTATATTGGTTATCCATTACCACCTCTCTTCTAAAAATCAAAGTTTACAATTATGCTAAAGTCTAAAGGACTATGTGTGGTGTCTAGAGCCCCTGGGTACTGCAGATTCAGAGGTTGTTACAATGTGCAGGAGCACTATTTTCCACTTTCCACAATGAGCTGAAACTGCTGTGTGAGGCTGAAGCAGAGAGCTTTACAAGCCCTCACCTCCAGCCAAGTCCATTAGGCTCATAAGCATAATTTTACAAGCCAATTTTAAAGGAAGGAGGCCATGGATAACAAATATAAAAATTACCATGGTCATGGTGCCTGGATCAGTGAGTAAGTGTGCCTTGGTTATTCTTGATTTTGTTGGTAGATATCCTTTGAAGCAGAGTGGGTACACAGTTAAATCTCCATACAATGCTAATCTCTCATCACTGTGTGCATGATTTCTTACATTGAACACTGTATAGTAGCTATTCTTTAATTGAGTAACATTTTAATTCAGTAACATTTTTGGATTATAGGTTTTTTTAATTTGCATTCCATGGTCCGTGACCTGGCTCTCCGTGGTACTAGTATATTACTGCTACTATTAGTACTACCAGACTATCTCTAGAAGTTTACAGTATAAACATAAAATCTGTCTAATAAAAGGTTCAAACAGAATAACTAGAGTCTAATAACTCTATAGATGTTGGCCATTTTTGTGCCCTGGATAATCTATAAGAATCCCTTATTCCCCTGTATATTTTTATTGTTGCATGTAATAACTTGACAGGCAAGAGGAAAGATGTTTCTAAAATGAGCTTGCAGTTATTTATGGTAGCTATGGCTGCCAAAAAATCGGTTGCCATAGTGACAAGTCAGAGAGTGTGTCCCCTTTTGCATTGAGCACTTATAGAACCATCTTTATGCCATATGGCAGTACTGGGCGGGTATTTTGTAGAATCCTTGGAGAGATCTGAAATGATGCTGTTAATATTGTTCACATATTAACAATAATTACATTTTAATTTTTATGAAACCACTTAAGTCTTGATATCTACAGCCTGTGAGATTGAAAAGAA
The DNA here is from genome assembly GCF_040894005.1 of Engystomops pustulosus. Taxonomy (NCBI): domain Eukaryota; kingdom Metazoa; phylum Chordata; class Amphibia; order Anura; family Leptodactylidae; genus Engystomops; species Engystomops pustulosus. The sequence goes on along the minus strand of NC_092414.1, from coordinate 66,325,200 downwards.
TGTGGACAGGGGTGGAAGGGAGACTAAGGGATAGATTTCAGATTTTAAATATTAAGAGTTGAATTTAGATTGATTTTAGGCTAATAAGTGTTTTGAGCCTTTTATACTGTAGAATGAACCAAAGAGGGATTTGATAAAACCTGTAAAACAATAGGTCATAGGATCAGTAATTCAAAGACTACCAAAAATGGCTTGTCATTTCATGTAGGACATGTAATATGGTAATTTAATTTTGTAAAATTAATAAAGTATTCTGAAAACATTGTGTTGTAGCTGCCTTCAGTCACTGCCCCCCCCCCCCCCCCCATTTCTTTGCTACCATTAAGTCTAAGAGGGGGCTGGTATCTGCATTGCCCTTTTTGAAGCAATTCCTGTACATTGATTAGTGTAATGGATGGATAACTGAATTACATACAAGTACTGGATATTCTAGAAAATCTGAGGGTATATAACTAGTGACAATATTTTATGAACTTCTCTGAAAACTTTAGTAAAGAGCAATTTCATTTTTAATAATTGTGCAAAAATGTAAAAATGTTAATGTTGCAACAAAATAAAACACCTAAAACAAAAAATATTAGGACCTTGTTGTCAGATTTGTTTGGGTAGGGTATCTGAAATTTGAGAACACTGCAAATGTAGCCCTTTCAGGCAGCCCTATATGACAGTACGAGGCATACAAGGGTTAAAACCTCTGATTTACTTGCTTAAATAAATTCCCTTGGACACTTTGCTAAACAGCCGGTTAATTTTCCTGTTCCTGCTGTAATAACCACTGTTTTGGCTTTTCCTGATTACCCCTTGGATTTCTGATGGATTTCTGACAAGGGATGAGCGGACCCATTGGGGTTTGTCCAAACCTTTGAATAGAAGTTTAGGTACCCGAGCCTATACATACTGCTAACACTTGAAACCTGTGGCAGCACCCTTGATGGTAAATTCCTTGAGGGTCATCAGGGAGCAGCAATCCTTGGGGAAAATGGTGGTGCACAGGCTTTAAAATAATGGTTATTTTGGCCTTGTTTAAAGGGTTAACACTTATGACCATTCTTTCTAGTGCGCCCATTGCCATCTATGGGAGACGTATATCAGACGTATATACGTCCCCCATATGGCAGTGTGAATATAGCCCTACACAGACCTGTACACAGATACATGAAAACAGATTTTATTGGTCCTATTTTAAGGTGTGTGTTTTTTTTTTTTTTTTTTTTTTTTTTTTCTTCAAGAGATTACATTTTTAAATAGTTTTATGATGTGTAAAAACATTGAAATTCGGTATCTCCTATGATTGTGCTGACCCATAGAATAAAGGAGAGCACATTGAAAGATGTCAACGATTTCACTGCAACGGCATCTGGAATTTATTTTTTTCCAGCTTCCTAGTGCATGGCATCCAGTTTAACTAACAAAAACAAGCCCTCCTACACAAAAATTTTAAATAAAAAGAGTAATTCTCCATACCTGATGTCTGGATGGGTGACACTTCTTCTGGAGGTTAGTTCACACAGACACACTGCAAAGCAGGCGGCTGCGCTCAGTGAAAATATAGTGTGCATGCGCCAGTGCAACAGAGACCTTAGTGAAGTGAGCGGCTTTTGGGAGCGGGAAAGGGAGGGTGGAGGGAGCAACTTTTGGAGCACCCTTGGTCGTGTGCATAGTTATGCTATTGAGCAAGTGCCGAGAACCATGTGTGAGGAGCACAGGTGCGCCAAAACGCATATTTTATAAATCACATTTCGGACGAAACTTCTAATTTCTGTGCCTAAAGAAGACAACCTCCAGCATCGGCTTATCTACTTCTATGTAAAGGTATGTTTGGATCAGAACAAAGATTTCCTTTAACATGGTGTTAAAATTTACATAAATGCAGTTTGGCAAATTTCCTCTCCATAGCTGTTGAATGGCTTTCAAATATGCCATGTAAGCGCCATGTGTGACCTCACCCTCAGGCAGCAGAAATGGTTGGGTTCCCCTTTGGCAGCATTTCCTCTCTAATTAGATAATGGCACATCCAGTTGAAGTAGACATGAATGTATTGGGTGGGAAGTGTTTGGACAATTACTATACAACCAGATGAGCTTGTAGTTATAATGGTAAGATCTCCATTAATCGATTACTTATTTAATAGGGATTGTGCATGTTTTAACAGGAAACTGTTTAACTTTTAAAAAATGTAGTTTTTGTCTATCTAAATGATTTGGTTAGGGAAGGTTTAATTTTTTTTTTTTTTTTTTTGTTCATAATGTATAAGTGCTCCCGGTTCTTGGTTTTTGATATTCATTCCTTTGTGCCTCTGCCTTCTGTGTGGTGCCAGTCTGACTCTGATAATCTGTGTGAAATGTTGTGATATCACAAAACTCCTTGAGGTGTTCTCTAACCAGTGTAATTTACAAAGGCTTCCCCGGGGATAGAAATTAGTCTCAGACTAGGACTTTACTAGTAATTGCATTTGTAACCATTTGCTATCCTATCCATCTCTCTCAAAATTCGCCAATTATGTGGTTTTGGTATTTTCCAGTCCATTGGGTTGGCTAAAATGTAATTCTAATTTCAGACAGTTTGTTGAATGCTCTCAGAATTAAGTATACAATGGAGAATACAGCCGACAGAAACCATTTTGTTCTGTTTATCTCTTGAGAGAAGATGAAAATTCCTTATTGGTAAATGTGCATCTTATGGAGATTTGCAGCTGGGGATTGTTCTGTGTGATTAGGTCACTTGACGTTGCTTATGATACAATTAATACAATTGCTCCAGTTGCTTGTGCCTGGATTGTCATACATTGTAAAGAAGGGACAAGAAAGCATATCTATTCATTAGCAGGCCGTTTCATTGGAGCGTCATAGAGCATAAAGCGTGAATCTGCATCTGTACAAGGAAGATGCATACAATAAAGCAATGCAAGCACTTCTCTTCACTTTGAATATTCTTTTCAATTTTTTTATGTAGGTTCAGGAATATTACAGAAGACTGTACAGGCAGTCCCCGGGTTACATACAAGATACGTGCAAGTCGGAACTAAATATTTTAGGTTTACTGTAACTGCACCATGATTTCTCATAAATAATGAGCCTTTAGATACTGGCAACATGTAATTGGTAATGATCCAGGTTTATTTATAAGGACCTAACCTGCTCTGATCCCCGCAGCAATTAGTTGTCTGCTACTATGCAGTAGATGAATTTCGCTTCAGGCTCTGGCGCCCAGAAAATGCCAGAACATGTTACCAATGCAGAGCAATACTGATCATGTATGGATCAACCAAAGTGGGGATATGTTGTTTGAAATCTGTGTAGAAACCCCTCTTGAACCCTTTGATATGTTGAAACAAGTTCTCCCCCCCTTCCCCCCCAAGTTAAAGTTCGGGCTTAATCACATTCGAATATAGGCAGTCCCCAGGTTATGTACAAGGTTCTGTAGGTTTGTTCTTAAGTTGAATTTGTATGCAAATCGGAACTGTATACTTTATAATTGTAACCCCAGAGAAACGTATTTTGGTCTGTGATGATTGGATTTTAATAATGTTAGATTGTCATAAGAACCAGGAAGCTTTATTGCAGACACCTGTGATAACTGTTATAGGTGTTTATTGTAGCCTAGGGCTAAAGTACAGCAAATTACCAATATCCCAGGGGTCCGTTTGTAACTAGGGGTCGTCTGTAATCTAAGGTTTTATTTTTGTCATGCCTGTGCCTTTTTTCTCATCGCATCCAAATCCAAAACACCATTGCCCTACTCATTCCTTGTAGGGCATGCACTATGGTGTATATTTGGCCACCAATGACTAATTCTTGAGAAATTATTAGATAGGCCTCTTCAAAAGTCCATCCCAATGCTATGGAGCTTTCAGAAGTGTTTGAAAGCAGGAAAAAGACCTGTAGGCCAGTGAGTTTCCATCTGCTGTGATGCACAATGCCTAGGATTCTTGGCTGTATATTTGGCATTGCTCTGCACCTGTCGGTGCCGTAAATGTTTTATGTTGTATGGGTTATATTATTTTTTTTACTACCAGTCGTGTCGGATCCTAGCATCTGCCTCCTTGGAAAAGGTTCATCCCTACACCAGCTGCCTATTTACTGGCCCAAAAGCCAACCTACATTAGCATTTTGTTGCCATAACATTAATTATTTGAAACCTTTTTTTTAATTAAATTTTTTTAATTGCAACAAATATGGAGTATCTCATTCATGCTAAATGAGCTATTTCCAGAAATCTTTTTCTTAAAGAAAAACTACTTGTTTTCACTTCTCTTAATATAATGTATTAACTTCCTTTTTTTTCCTTTTTGAGGCAGATTAAAAAAAAAAAAAAAATTGCATATGTTTTTGCTCCTAATGAACTATACTCAAAATGTAACAGGCATATACTTTATAGTAAAGCAAGAACCAAAGCTTAGATCGTTGCTATGACCGGGCCATCTAAAAGGTGATGAGTGATGAGCAGGTAGGACTAAATTTGGGTTCAACACAAACCCCATTTTGGTCAATAGGGACCTATATTTAAACACCCAAAAAATGCCTGTAAAAGGGGAGTAGTAAGGGCTGAAAAATGGAGGGAATAATGGTGCAGTTGCCTAGCAAAAATTGCACTAGGGAATTTCATAAAATTGCATATAAAAAAAAAAATGCATAAGAAAAAAAAATCTTTTCACAATTTAATGGCACTTCGAGTGTGCAGCCCCAGTTATTCCTATAGAGATAAAAGTAGTGATGGGAAAACCACTTACCCTTCCTCTCACTGCAAGACGCTCTGGGCATTCAAACCCAGACACTAAATTTCAGGTATTGTGGTATTTCACTCGGACTCTACCAACTTGTGCAGATGCTGGCACAGCCAAGTCTTGTGGGTCCCATGCCTGTTCATCTTAGAGAACCTACCACCACAAATCTACCCATAAAGGTAGATCGGGTGGTAGGTGGATCAATGGGACGTGAGGATAGCCCTTTTAAGGGCTAATCCTCACGTCCCCACACTTTTTTGTTAACTTTTATTAAACTTGTATGCAAATTTACTTATGCGGCTAATGGGGCGTGGAGTAGCCGCATCTGAGGTTACACGAGGTTAGCCTCTTTTCCCCTCCTACTCACCATCTTCGGCGCGTAGCTGCGCGCCCTCGTCCGATGATCCTGCCGTCTGCGCATGCGCAGAAGAGCAGGCCCGCGCCTGTTTCGGAGCAGTGACGCGGGCCTGCTCTTCTCCGCGTAGCTGCGCGCAGAAGATGGTGAGTAGGAGGGGAAAAGAGGCTAACCACCCCGAAAGGGCACCTACCACCCCGATTCTACCTATAAAGGTAGAAGGGGTGGTAGGTGGATGGATGGGACGTGCGGATAGCCCTTTTTTTGGGCTAATCCTCACGTCCCGGGTGTCTTTTACAAAACTTTATTACATGTATATGCAAATTTTTTTATGCGGCTACTGGGGCGTGGAGTAGCCGGACATGAGGCTACTAGTCGCGGCTACTCCACGCCCCAGTAGCCACGTTACTCCGCCTACCAGATAATCTTCGGCGCGCAGCTCCTGGTAGCTGCACACCCTCGTCCGGGTCCCCTGCGTTCTGCGCATGCACAGAACGCAGGCCTTCGGGGCCGCGGCTCCGGGGCCGGAACTACTGCGCATGCGCAGTAGCCGGGGGACTCGGACGAGGGCGCGCAGCTACCAGGAGCTGCGCACCGAAGATTACCTGGTAGGCGGAGTAACGCGGCTACTGGGGCGTGGAGTAGCCGTGACTAGTAGCCTCATGTCCGGCTACTCCACGCCCCAGTAGCCACATACAAAACTTTGTTACATGTATATGCAAATTTTTTTAAAAGACACCCGGGATGTGAGGATTAGCCCAAAAAAGGGCTATCCTCACGTCCCATCCATCCACCTACCACCCCTTCTACCTTTATAGGTAGAATCGGGGTGGTAGGTTCCCTTTAAGGAACTATCATGACCAGCATGTTAAATGGAGGTATTGATGAATGCCCGCCATTTACTATAAAGTTTTTTCATTTCAGGTAGATTTATTTAGGAAAGTGAATGTCATGGAGTTGAAAATACAGACAAATCTAGAAACTATTGCAACAGGCTGTATATGAATTTGTGGCTTGACACGGCATCAAATGATGTGTTATGCATCAGTGTGTGGGGCTAAGATAATGAGTCTGTTCTGTGTAGGATGTGACTCCTGGAGCACAAAGTGTGTGAAATTTGGTAGATAAGAGATGTCTGGATGAAGGGTCACTGAATGCAGACTGTATTGGGAAGATATCTCTGATATGTCAACTGATCAATAAGATCAATCTTTTTCATTATAAATTTCTTTCATTACATCTGAGCGACAGTATCATTGATTTTTCATTGGAATGTCATGTCTACAGAAATTGGTGTGGGGGAGCAGAGTCCTTGTTTGACACAAAATCTAAGCGGTCTGTTTTAGAAAACCTTGTTGCTTCTGCTGTTCAATCTAATTTAGTACCTGAAGTATGGCAAAGGGTGGTTCTTTTTTGCTTTTATGAACCACAAATGTCCATAATTTTTTATTCTATTAAAATGTATTTTTAAAAAATAAAAATAAATAAATAATTATTGGCTATAATATATTTAAATGAGAATGCCTACGTTGCATAGTGACATCCTTTACACTGTAACACAATTTTCAATTTGGGTTTATATGCCTTTGTTGCCTCGTCTAGCGACGTAGACATCATATAGGTGAAAGAGTAAAGGTTGGAGACAAGCAAAGATTAGGGAAAAAATAAACAATTTTTCAAGGTACCTGAAGTTTTTCGCCAGGGTAGTGTTGAGCTGCTGATTACAAAAATGCCTTCCATTTCTTTCTAGCAGGTCTAGATTATGAGATGTTGAGTGTTTCCATCAAGAAATGAGAACAAAGGAATGATGGTACCGTGGATGATGGGATGCACATTTGATGGCTGATTACTGTTGGAACGTCAAGCGCGAATCGCCAAGAAAATCTAATCTAAGGAAATCGCAGAAACAAGGTTTCAGCTACCTGATGGAAACTCTGTAGTCTACAGCCACAAAATTTGACATTCATTTTGCACAATATTGAGCACTAGTTTGAGCAGAAATTACATTGGTTTCCAAAATTTTAGTACAAGGAGACTAGTTTTACCATCTTGCACTTGATAATGTGGCAATGCCAAATCTCCAAAAGTAGAACTGATAGGGCAAAATTTGTGTCATTTCCAGTATCTTGGCCCCATACATACATAAAAATAATTAAAATTTTTAAGGCCCCAAAATGAGTGTTCTCCCGTGTTACATGGGCAACTGGACATCGTGATCGGCTAAATTATTAAAAACCACTGAAGGTTGAGTGATAAAACATCAATATAAATTGGCTCAAGACAACTGCACCTAGAGGTATAGCTGATTAGGAGGCCAAGGACAAATCTTGGTGACAAGTTTAATCTAGAAAAGTAGCATATTTTGTGGAGTTTCCAGTATATATGGTGGCTCCAAAAATGATCCAAGAAAGGGATGATTAGTGATTCGGCACCAGGGACAGGGGCACCCAAGGGTAATTGAAGTGTATATGGAGAGAAGGCTAATATAACATTTCTAAACTGGCTCATTCTCCACCTAAAACTTTGAGCATCACAACAAGACCATGGAACACTGCAGTAAAACAGCCTGGACTGTTGAGTAACTTTATTTTACTTTGTGTATGAAAGAGGAAGCCTAGAAAGGCAGTGTGCTTATCTAGGCAATGTTCTGCTGTCAAATCTGGTCTCCTGCTATATAGGTAGATGTATTTACTTTGACATGTCCTACCTACCTCCTACGTTGTTTGGCAACTTCTTAACTTGCCAGCCAATCCTGATGTTCATATAGATAATTTACTGAAAACAGTACTAAGAAGCTGTGTTTTATAGTATGACCTTTTAAAGGGTATTCCCACAAAGACCAGATTCTTAAATATACACAGGGTAACGCATTCTCTAATTCACTGTTAACAAAAACGGCATTTTTCCCACCAATCTCCATCTGGTGTTTACAATTTGGGTTGTTCTTGGATACGACCGTGACTTTTCTGGCTAGTAGGATTCTTCTCATGAATAGCTTCTCATGTCTGAACACTGCAGTGCTCTCTGCCTTCTGCCTCTCTCCCTGCATTAAAACAGCAGCTCAGACACAGGCACTCCTTGTCAGCAACAGCCATGTGTAGAGAATTGCACTAAAAGCTACAAATTCTTTACAGCAGGGCTTATTGATTAGGTGAGAGAACAGAGGTGAGTGTGTCCATCGTGAGTTATATCGACCCCATGGATCCCATCATTTCTCCTCTGATTTGTCTCCTCTTTTTCTGTCAGATGCTAGCAGTGTTCAGAAGCTAAAGAAGTGTAGATAAACCCTGTATCCTGATAATTTTAAGCACATTGTTAGCACACACCATCTCCTAGCACAGAGGAAACATGAAGTGTCTCGTCAGCTAGTGACCGCCCACACTCTGGAATCTTACATTGACCATCACTGAGTTATAGATGCTAAAACGGCAATAAAACAGTTAAATTGTAAAATAAGGGGGTTAAAATGATTTTTGTTTAAACATGACTAGGGGATTAAAATTTGAGAACTTTTATTCTTTCATGGGCAAACCCCTTTAAGCCACTGCAGATGGCAGTCACTAGGATCCAAGATGCATTCAGCCAGCAAACACCAGTGCAGGGAAAGCAAGGGAGAGAGCTTCCTGCTGCTCTTACCTTGTTCAAGGGATTAGGTGCAAACAGTGTTTGGTAACCGTCACGAAGAACCATTTCCATGCACCTGTGTGGTGTGTTGGGAGCAGTAATGATTTTTCTATGATGGTAACTGGACACTCCTCACAGCACCTGCCCTGTACTTTAGGTAAGTCTTCTGGTTAGATATTACAACAGGGGTTAAGGACTGTGGAGCAGTGTAAATACAGACATTAAAAAAAAAATGCTCCAGTGCTCGAAATTCAGCTACATTCCTGGAAGATGAATGTAAACTTCAGTCCTAGTGCTCCTAACAACATACCTCTGCTACCTCACATGGCCTACGGGCACCATTGCTGTATCAGGTTCAGAAAGTAAGATCTCTTGTGGAGAATTGAAGCACCAAGAATCTAAAATGAGTTGGAATTAAATTAAAATGTACCCGAAGTTCTGCTAGTAAACTTATGGGACAGACAGATGAAAATGAAACAGATAACATGACTGTGAACCCTAGATATCAGCATGTCCTAAAGGGCTTTGGGACTTCTTGGGTACCTAATTCTATACATAGAACCCCATATCAAGTACGAGAACAGGCTGCTCTATCTGGCTTAGGGCTCATTTACACTGCTGTCTGCGGGGCCGCATATACGTCCCCATAGACGGGGATGCGGCCACGAACCGGGCCGCACAACACAAAAAGATAGAATATGCTCTATCTTTCGGCGTGTGTATGTACCCTTAGACCAGTTTATTGCCCAGGTCAGTGGCGTAACTAGGAGAGGCAGGGCCCCATAGCAGGCTTCTGAATGGGGGGCCCCTTTCCCACTTCAAAAATATACTTATTTCTATACTCACGTGTGAGTTACCCACTATACATCATATACATACACATACAGCATATATACATGACATATATGTACAGTATGCAGCATAATATGTATATAATGGTGCAAATCCTCCACTTTGTAGTTTGTCAGGTCAGTTGGCAGGGCCCCTGACACTGCGGGCCCCATAGCAGATGCTATGGCTGCTACCACTGTAGTTACGCCCCTGGCCCAGGTCCTGCTTGAGAGTTTAGGAATGTCGCATATTAAATACCTGTGTCCCAAAGTCAGTTAACTCTGTGATGCCCATTTTGTGGCAGTAATACATTCCCTCTCAGTAAAGCTTGTACAGAGCAGGATAGTTGTGCTGAGACTGAGCTGGCAGCATACAGGTCCATCCATGGTGCTGTGCCAGCAGCCCCCACACTGCAGCAGGGCTGGGAGAGGAGCTGTGCTGACGCAGAGCACAAGCTGTAGAGGAGGAGTCTCAGCTCAATGCAGCATCTGACTGTTTCCAGGCTCAGCCGACACATCGGGCGATCTCACTAGCTCCGAGGGAAGGACGAGCTGCCGACACCGCACACCCGCACCTCCAGCCCCCGCTCTCCCCCCTGGACCTGTGGCGCTGGGTGCCGGCAGCAGTGGGTGCGGTGACCTGTTGGGCCTGGCAGAGGAAGGATCAGCATGTGCTAGAAGTGGCATCACCCTCTCCCATTCCAGCTGTAGACGTCTGTATTGGGCAGCGGCATGGCGTGCCTGGGGCAACTCGCTCTCCTCCTCTGCTAGAGGCTGCTGGAAGCATCATGGATACTGCTGTCATTCTGTCTGTAGTTCAGAGAAATAACGAGGCTGTAAATGGAGGAGGACATTGATACCCGCAAGATTAACAACAGTTTCCTACGCGATCACAGCTATGCAACAGAAGGTGAGTGCTGAGCTGTGGGGGGTGCAGGGTGAGTGCTGAGCTGTGGGGGTGCAGGGTGAGTGCTGAGCTGTGGAGGTGCATAGGGGGGGGGCTGCTGAGCTGTGGGGGTGCAGGGTGAGCGCTGAGCTGTGGAGGTGCATAGGGGGGGGGGGGGGGCTGCTAAGCTGTGGGGGTGCAGGGTGAGTGCCGAGCTGTGGAGGTGCAGTGAACTATCATTGCCTGGCAACCAGTGCAGCTCTGCTTCATCTATCCTCATCTCCTGATGAAGACCTCATAATTCCAATATATAGTGTAGACTTTAGATCTTCCATATGTTACAAAGCTGCAGAATGTTGCATAAAAAAAAATCCACTTCTTTCCCTGGTCATAGTGCAGGCCATACACTTGTCTTAGAATTGCACAGCAGAATAATGAACCAATACTGTAGGTTCCCGTACAGCCCTGGACCAGAAATATTCCTGGGCATTTTATTCTAGCAGCTCCTATGCTGTGGGAACTTGAGTAGATGGGAGAAGCCATAAGAGGCTTTAACCTGCTCACTGCCATTCATCTATTAGGATTAACACAACCTGTTTGGATGAGAGCTTTATAACTGACCGTATAACTAATCTGCAGGACTTAAGTATTGTGCCAGGTTTATCAGCCTTGTGCTCGGCTAGAGCTTTGACTAGTTTGATTTATCTGTATCTTGGAATAGGATAGTCTACTACTGCCATCTCCTGTGACAGGTCCTTCCCTATATCCTACAGTCTTACATCCATATGCACTGGGTCCATTCTATTTATAGCAGTGATGACTTGCATGTTGTTGGCCAAGAAAGATGCCTTCTGAAGTGTAAATTGATGATGTGGAAGATTGGCATTTTACTTTTTTAATGTTGATTTGTAAATATACCTTTTCTTTTGGGTGTATAGTGCTTTTTTATGTTCAACACAAGGTTTTTAAGCTTTCATATTTTATATCAAGTTGGTTTAGGGGGTGGTGGCCTATGTCTGGTAATGGGCTTTGTTCGTGGCTTGGGCACAGAAGGGGTTAATGGTAGGCAGTGATGACTTACAAGTCAGGGAGGTATGTTGGGAGTGGTAATCCCTAATATTACAATGGGGAAACCAAAGGAATTTTTTGTATTATACCAATAAAAACCGATATGGTACGACTGCACTGGGTTTCTAGGCCAGGTGTATGTAGGTTGTGCACCAGGTAAGATGAGGATACCATGTGGGCATGGCTGGGGAGCCCAGATTTTGTATTGCAGGTTGGGTGGGTACCATGACCTCCTTATGTAAAAACAAGCTAATGGTATTTCCTAAATATATTAATGCACCATCCTTTTTCTATGGTTAGTGATGACCACAATTCTGTAGGCTCCATGGATATTGAATATTTTATCTTCCCTTTTGGTTTATATGATCTACTGGTGTTAACAAGCTTAACCCCTAATAACTAGAAGCAGTATTGAAATGAGGGATGCAGGTGTCCCTTTTATTAACCTTTGCCCTTAATGCCATTAATGGAGAATAAAACATTTCTTAGAATTCCAGAAAATTATTTCCGGTCTGGGCCTTTCGTGTGCGGGTTTGAACCCACCACCTTATTACACACATAGTATTTAGATGGTATCCATGATCTTTCTGAATATTGTAATTAATTTCTTGGTTAATTGAATATCCTGCATAGAAATGTAATATGCTGTACCTCATATACATAAATATTTTGTAACAATTGATGAAGCCACTGTTCCGGATGTAACATCAGGTGGTGGCCCTTCTCCCATCTGCTTGAGATCAATGTGATCACTTGTCACTTGGCTAGTGGTTTTCTCTGGGACTTGATTCAGCTGCATGTCTAAGATCCTGCAGGCCTTTTCCATAAGTGATTATAAGTGTAGATTATAAGAAAAATGAAGAAAGGCTATCCTTGTATACTTGTAGAGTAAATCCAATGAAAACCATGGAGTCCTCAGATTAAGTGCACATCACTTTGTCTTTTCTTCCACTTCAACCACACCCATGTACCGTGTAGCAAAGTGTTAATTTTCCTGCTAGCCCTGTCTTGTATTACATAGCCATGCTCAACTGATGATATAAATCTGTTGGTTTTATGGTCTCCCTTGGAGGTTGAGCAAGTCTCTAACCACTGCAGCATGCCCTGACTACAATGATGGGTGCCCGGGGACCAGCGTGCGTTCTATACTTAGCTGTGGCATGTAATGCGAGGAATGCTGCTGTCTACATCTCACTGGCATCCATTTGTCTTGTCGATGTGTGAGACAACAGCGTCTTGCTAATTTGTTCATCAGCGTGATATCTGCCTGTACGTCTGTATGATCTAATGCTGCAGCCATTACTAATATGGAACAACAATGTACTGCTAATATACGTTCTATATACACCCTGATTCATGATGCCGACTCCCATTGTATATAATCGGCAGGAAGCTTGTGCTGTCTATATCATCGATTTATATAGGAGTGTATAATATCAGGCTATGTCTCGATCTTTGTGTGGAGAAGTCAGCAGGAAGCCACGTGTTGTTGGAGAAATCTGAATAATGCGAATTCACACCCATGCTGTTTGTACTCGCACTTTCTCCATCTTACTATAGCTGATTAGTAAAGGTAACACACCTTCACTGCTCATGTAATGTCTCCGGTTCCCATGTATGTGATTGGTAGTGGGTATGTCCTCATCTGTAGGGAAGCATTGTTCAATTCTGATAATACCCCATAGTAAAAACTCTCTATGGCAAATTGTGTGGCACCACTTTGTACTGCTGCCAGAACTATTATTTTCACCTTTGTCGTGTAGGATTTCACTTAGATGGAGGATTTCTGTAGTGATCAGTTGGTTACATGTAATCTGGAAATACTGGAACCAGTAAAATGCCAGTTGATTGATTTTAGCCAGTTTAGAGGAAATTTGCATCTCTAACTTAATATTGGAATGGCAACTGACACAAGATTAGGAGGAATCATGTCCTATAACCAGTTGAAAAATTACATGTAAGCTATTAGGAAAGTTGAATGAAACACAACCAATCACAGCAAAGCTTTGATTTGGTTTTCCGCCTTTAAAAATGAAATCTAAACTGTGATTGGTTACCATGACCAACTGAGTCCTTTATTCCTTTAGACCAGTGGTCCCCCAACCTTTTTTTTTTTTTTGCCCAAAAAACGGCTGTAAACATTTTTTCAGGGACCGGTGGTTGGGTGGATGCGGTCTGTCGTCATAGTTTCATTGCCCCCTCCCATGTCTCCTTTCCTTTAGCTTCCCCCACCCTCTGCTTCCAATGTCCCCTTTTCCAGCTGAACTGTCAAAAAGAAAAAAAAACTCCCTCCCCTTCATTCCCCTGCAGCAGTCTTCTCTAACTTGACTTCCCTTCTGCATTAATGCATTTTTCTATTGTTGGAAGACACAAGCTGCCAACATCATGATGCTCGTCATTAATAGAGCAGTGCCTTACCGTGGAAATTAAGGAAGAGAAGACTGCTGCAGGGGAATAGGGAAGGTGAGTATTTTATTGTTTTTAGAAGTTGGCCGCAGCCTGGCACCAGGTGTTCCACGACCCGGTCTTGGAGCGCGTACCGATGGTTGGGGAACACTGCTTTAGACTATTTCATAATTCTGTACAGTAATAGTCTTTATCTCTTCTGTCACAGAATTAGGGCTTTTGGTTGCTTCTCCATTATATTTTTGGCAATGTGTGTGACAAATGTCATGACCACTCCAAAAACATTTTGCTGCCTAGTCTGTGTGATTATCCAGTGGTACTGTGTGGGTGTGTTTTGTGGTAAAATTGGATGGTCACCTGTTTGGGAATTGTAAGGGATGGGTAACGTGTTATGGTCTTGTTGCTTTATTTTTTGCAGCAGTATTAACAAAGCTGCTGCATAACCTTTACATAACTGTAGTTTTGGAATAGCAATGTGGATTGCAATTGAATGACATGCTGCAGGTTATAAATTTGCATCATAAAATGTTTGGTTTATTTTTTATTTTGGTGTGTTTGGGAATTTCATAGATACCATATAGTACACTGCTACTGTATTACACTGCAGACTTGCCACATAGAACTTCAGGGTCGCAGATCTTAAGGAAAGATTCGTGCACCCTAAAACTTCTGGGTTTTTTTTTTTCCCCCTCATTTTCTTAGCTTTGCTTTTGCCCACCAATGGTTTGTTAGCTTTTGTACTTGTTCAACTTAAATTTCCCCCAAGGGGTTGATCTGACTTATCGTACGCTAGCACTCCTATGATATAGGCCACGTCATGGCAAATTCTTGAAGGCATAGGCTATTGGGCAAAACTATGGCAGGTCCGATTGGGGGTAGGTTTGCATAAAAACCTACAAAGATTTTTGAAGGTACAGGACTGTGTGCTGCCCACTCTGCCGATGGCTGCACCATACCCACATGGCATGGAGGTGGTGTAGTGGCAAAAATAAAAAATTGCGACTATTTAAGTGCTTTTACTCCTGAAACGGACATAGAAGCACTGATACATTCCTACCCATGTGTTTTGTTTTGTGTTTTTTTTGTTTTTTGCAAATGTTGAGGCATTATTTTCCCTACAGAAATGTAGAGGTCCTACAGCAAGTTTAAATCCTAAATCGTCTCATAGTGAAGGGCTTACCCAAAAACGGTCACAGTAACACTAGTGACTCTCTGGTCCTGAAACCATCATAAGTCCATGTCAAAAAAAGAAATATCCAAAGAAATATTTTCATTGTTGTTTATTGGAGGCGACTTTACTTATGGGATTATTGTTATGTTTATGGGGAAGTGTGCCATATAGAGAAAAAAAATTGCAGATGCAACATCTGGTTAAAATGTAAATGCAAAACGGCCAAAATACATACCCCCCCCCCATGATAAGTAGTTGTACGCTGCATATCTGTCTCACTATTTATATATAAACAAAATTCTGGCCACTGGTTAATTTTTTTGTGGTAATATTCCCAGACAGAAGCCTAGGATGCATGTAGGATGGTGACGGTTATTGCTCCAGAGAGGAGGCATGCTGGTGCAGTCAGCTTGTGTTATAATGCAGTGCTTAAGGCTTGTTACATGTAAATACAGCAGACTTCTAGCCTTTTAGATGGTCTCGTGAAAGGAGCTTCTCCATGTAGGACGCCAGTCTGCTTCTATACTACAGATAGTACAAATATCCATCCTGCAGAACTTTGTTGAACCCGGACAGCTGCCACTTCCTACCCAAAGGACAACTTGTTGGCCTAGAGGCTTATTGTTGGAGAACATTGTAATATAATGCAAATTCCCCTATTGATCTGGAGTCCTTCATTTTGTCTACAGCGGAATTTTCATTAATGAACATCCCCTGAATGGTCACATTGGATCAAAACAATTATCCTTGGCCGGGAACTAATTACTGTTGCCTGTAGCCGACATTTAAGGCTTATTTGAATAATAGACTTGGTGCAGGGTTTTGCTTCAGTATTTTCTGTCCTTAGATGCTGTGGACAGAAATTGGAGTCCTATAAAATCAGTTTGGCAAGTGGAACAGTCCATTGTCATGAGCTTGTTGAGAAGGCTTTTGCATGAGTATTACATGAGCCATTTTAATTGCCCCTGTCAGTTTGATTTGCAAAAAAAATGAATCCGCAATGTTTTACTGGCTAATTACATTGCACATTGTTGGACCGGTTGAAGCGCCACTTCTATGGTGCCTGCCTGATTGTCATGGTTTCCTATTTATAAAAGTGGCACATGCATGCCCTAATATCAGAATGCTTTGCTATGCAGTGCCCAACAACCAGTTGGTCTGGGGTCCAGAAGTCAGCCCCACGGTCAACTACTAATTTGTTGTCCTGATGACACAAATTTCTACAATTAACCAAATTTCTGACATACTAAATTTAAATTAAATGGTCGCTAGCAAGGGACCCCGGAGGGGTTATGTATTTTACTAATAGTGCTTGATGATGTGGCGGCATCTAATGCTTAAAGGGATGGACCCCCCCCCCCCCCCCCAATCTCATGTTTTTGTAATGTGTGGGTAGAGCAGCATATTAACCATATACATCTGTTAAAAGTTCTTCACCGTTTTATTGATATGTAAATTGAAGTCTCTCCTCCTTTACCTCACCAGCCAGACATTTGTGACCAAAATGGCCGCAGAGAGAGGGTCATGGACAGATGGAGATCACATGACCCTCTCTCTCTGCTGCCATTTTGGTGAGGAATGTCTGGCTTGTGAGGTAAAGGAGAGGAGACTTCAATTTACATATCAATTACGTGGTGCTGAGCTTTTAATGGAAGTTTGTTGCTAAATTACCTAATATCCTAATATCCTGCCCCGAAACACTTACACACAAATTACAAAAATACATTACATACAAATAACCTGAGGTAAAGTGGGCAAGCCCTTTAATTATTTCTTTTCTAA
Source organism: Engystomops pustulosus (assembly GCF_040894005.1). NCBI lineage: Eukaryota > Metazoa > Chordata > Amphibia > Anura > Leptodactylidae > Engystomops > Engystomops pustulosus. The sequence goes on along the minus strand of NC_092414.1, from coordinate 66,308,355 downwards.
TGTAATGTTGTTCCCTCCGTGAGACCAGGATAGTATTTCTGGATGGAATAAACTAGAGAACTCACGGGTTACAGGGCTCTGATGACCACCTTTCCCCTCCTCTTAATATTCTTTTGCGTTCCCTTTTACTTCATTTATTATATTGCTCCCTTGACAGTGTGTATAGAGTTTCACTGTTGCTGTAGAAATGAGGTTCTCTATTTCAGGTTTACACCACTTCTATTGTTCTTGGAAGTTTTTTATGTCCTGTTTTAAGGGATCGCTGTGTTGTGTTTCAGAATTGACCCTCTCTCTGCTTCCTCTCCTACTATGACACAAGTGACACCAAAGTACTTTGTAATTCATATGCCATCTTTTCTGTCATGGCAGAACTGGGCACCTTTTATACAATGTCCTTGATCCTTGTCAGATGCTGTTCTAGTCTGACACATTTCTCTCTAGTTTTATACAGACACTTTAGGACTGTGCTCCTGTCATCCTGTAAATGTCAGAAATTGTAATAGTGTTTTTTTATGTGAAACCCCTATTTAGTTTATAAAACCGCCCGCATCCTCTATGAAGCTCCATATGCATGGACTGTCATGGTGATACACAGATGACCAAGCCAGTGACTTGAACTTTATTATATGATCACTAACTGGCAGACATGGTTTGGTGTGAAAATTGGCTTCTGGTTTCTCTCACGCACGTCTTGGTGTATTTTTTTTTTTTCTTAGAAAAACTGTTTGGTACCTGTATATTTGTTTGGTTTTTCACGTTTTACATTGAGATTCATATATTCCTCTTCGAATTAGATGAGTTATGAAAGCATGCTGCATTTTGATATGCAAAAAAGGCCATAAAAAAATTAAATAATCTGCAATGCTTTGTTCAAATCTACCCAAATCGGTCAAATTTGTTGGACTTTAAAGACCTTAATATATTTTGTATTGATTTATTGAAAGACCACGACATTGCAGAAACCACAAGTTAACGTTTTCTTACTGAATCCTTTTGTTGGGGGCTGGAGCAATATCTGTAAAGGAATTACATGTGATTAGTCGCACAACCTGATGCAGGACTCTGTATATGTTTAGGGCAAAAGAAAAATGAGAAATGTTGATAGCTGAACATGATGGCTCCCCGGTGAGAAAGGAATAAGAAAGCATTAAAGACACAGCCGCTTCGGGGAGTATAAACATAAAGAAGTGGCTGTTGGCTTTTAACAGTATTTTAATGAAGGTGTCTCATGCATATGGAGTGAATGTGCGCAAGTTGGATTTATAAGCTGTGATATTTTTAGCTCCTTTTGTGCTATGGAGTCATAGTGTAATTGCTTTGATAATTGTAAACGATAATGGCTCTCTAAGCTCAGAGTAGCCAGACTTTCTGAAAAATAATCTACACTTATTACATCAGAGTTATTAAAATGAAACAACCATTGCGTCCCTATATCGAGCACCCTGATAGCTGGGAGTATTAGGATCATTATTATTCTAGAAAGTGGAACATGTACGTTTTAAGAGATTCTCAACTTTTACAACTAGTGATGAGCGGACCTGTTAAAATTCAGGTTCAGCCATACTCGAATTTTAAGTGTTTTGGTACTGAACCTGGACCGTACCCCCACCAATGTTAACTGTTTAAAGGACACTGACAAAGTTGCCAGCCGCATCTAAATTTACTTTGGCCATACCTGCCGCCATTCTGGGGTGGTTCCTCCCCAAAATGGCAGTGCCCTGCGCCGGTATACCAATGTCAGTGCACATGCATCTGTCAGCAGCATTTAAAGAGTTATCACGTGCAGTTTGGGGGCTTGAGTTTAACCTGGACTAACTTATAAAGAAGTTTGGTGACTGATCCAGGAAACCCTAATCCGCAAAAGTTAGGCACAAACCAAAACTTTGCTGTGCGGATCTGCGAAACACTATTTACAACCTCCTTTTTTTTTTTTTTTTTTTTTTTTTTTTTTTTGGAACCCTTTTATTATTGTTACTCAAAGATCTAAAATGAGTAGAGAAACCTAACAGGGAACCCCAAAAGACCCCATTGACTATTATGGGGTCCATAAGGATTTTTGTTATGCATTATTTTCGAGATTCCTAAGGAGCCTTGCTTATATTATGAATTTTGGTGAATTAAATAAAAATGAGATTGTAAACTTTCCTTTAAGCACCCTGTTTATACCTGTGCATGTCGTAATGTTTGTATCTGCTATTTTACTGTAAACCTACCAGTTATGCTTGTGCCATGCAAATCTCAGGACTCTTTTTTTGTTAAGTGTTTGTATGTAAACCTATAGTAGAACGACCAGTATATCTTGAATTTCTTACTTCCAAAATAGTTTTTTATCGGATGGTTGAAAATTAAAAACGCAAACTACACTTTTTGCTGGTTAATCCCCTCCATCTGACGCCACAATGACATTCCGATTCTGAATTTTAAATGGCTGACTATTATTTTGGTTTCCCATATTCCCCGGTTTTAGTTTCATTCCTACTTGATCTTCTGGATCAGGTTCTCCTGGAGACTATATTATGTCACGTTCTGTCTCTATATATTCTTCTAGTGGTTTCACTGGTAATGTGAACCCTATTGATGAGATGTACTGCAGCTTTCAGGACCACGGAGAGCAGCACATTGTTTTGCTATTGACTCTCATTCTTTGCAGTTAATGTTTCTTTTATGTGCATACAGTGTTATGTCCTATCCTGCAGAATGTGAAGTGACATTAGCCAGCAAGTCATAGGCAATTATGTGCCTGCTAATGATGGACCTCGTGAAATGGGGGGGGCTTCATTAGTCTTATTGCCTTTTGGAACCCATATGATCTTTTTATGACTTCTCATGTAGCTTTTGCTGCTGAATAAAATGAAGGCACTAGAAATTAAACCTTTTTCTATCGTTTTACTTTCCATCTTACAAGCCTAGCCAAAATGAATGCAAACCAGATCAGAATAATATTGTGCACTTTCTCTACTATATCGTTCAAATCTGCGTCTTTCAGCTACTTCAGATATTATTATATTAAAACATTTGGTAAAACAACCAGCACATCTTCAATATTTTGCATCCTAAAAATGTATACATATTTAATAGTGTTCAGTGATGCAAAGACAGTGTGAGGATTGCTGTGTCCGGGACTAGTGGGCTATGCTGTATAAATATTTCAGTGCTACTGTACAATTCATAAACGTAGGCCTCAAAATTTGTCTGCTAGTCTAATGTGTCTGATTCCTAGTCCTCGGGGCACGAGCCTTTGATTCATTTTACGCAATTTCAGTTCAGTGCTGCCCCTGCCCTGTTTAGGGAACCATGTTGGCAGCAGTTGTTTTTCTACACAATTGTGGAACGAAAATGAAGTGAAGTCGGTTTCTTGCCTAGGGCCACAATCTAAGTGTTTCCTCAGCTATCAAGATAGTTAACCGCTGTGCCAATAAATTTTGCAGCTAGACCTTGCAATTGTTCCGCAGAAGAAAGAAACATAAAATAGGGTATGTGACACCCTGACTTCATCATTATTCTTTATATCTGAAATGTTGTGGATGTGCTTTTTATTAGATCAGCCTTTTATGTGAATTTGTTGGGGGCAGTCATCAAGGATTGTTCTTTCCATAATTTCATGATTGGGTCATATTTTCTTTTTTTTTTTTACATGATTTAAAATGCTTTATACAAGGCCACATAGGCAGATGTAAAAGAGCACTTCATTTAAGATCTGAAAGGAGGAATTGGGCAGATTTTGATCTCATTTTCTGTCTTGTGTGTTTTCTTTCCTTTTGATTTACCTTCACACAATTGTGGAATTTAGTGATGAAACTGATTGCCTTAAGCCAGCACCAAACTTACTAGTCGTCTGGAAAGCAGAAAAAGACCGACTACTATACATTTATGAACTTCCTATGTCTGTGTAGGTCTCCCTACTCTCTTCTAGGTCTCCTTATGAACTTCCTATGTCTGTGTAGGTCTCCCTACTCTCTTCTAGGTCTCCTTATGAACTTCCTAGGTCTGTGCAGGTCTCCCTACTCCCTTCTAGGTCTCCTTATGAACTACCGATGTCTGTGTAGGTCTCCCTACTCCCTTCTTGTAGATTGGGTAAGTGAACCACTACCTTTCATCCCACCCCCACCCAACACTGCCCAACCTGTCCTCCTGTGTGACTGAGCAGAGCTGGGCTACAGTGGAAAACATATATCATATGCCAGCGCTCATGCACAGATTTAAGATGAAGGTCCTGTCCCACCAGCATTGCCAGGCTGTGCAGCATCCAATTGTTCAACAGTCGCAGGCTCTATTGAGTGCACAGGCGAGAGAGGAAAGTAAGTCTGCCCACTCTACCGCCCGCCACGCCCTGTTAGCATGGAGCTGGCGTAAAGGGAATAATTATCGCAAAGCCTATTTTAGGGCCAGTATGCAAGAAAACTGATATACAGACTGTAGGGGAGATTTAGCAGGGTTTGTAAGTGCTTCTTTTGTGACATCAGGCATGAAACTGTACTGATCGTTTGGGACTAACATGGCATCCATTTGTGGACTGCATGTTCCCTCTATATGTTGGTATTTTTAGGGCGAAGGCTCCTAATGTCTTCACCACTATAAAGTGTTAAATGGTTATTTCTATAGTTATTTTATCACTGGGTTCTGTGAAGGCTATACAAATCTTTTATTGAGCTCCCTCTAGTGTTAGAAGCAGACAGCTATAAAGTTACACTTTTGTACATGCCTGCCTTCAACAGTTAAATTATATTTATTAGCAGAATAGTGTGTGCTTGTATGTAGGGGATGCCTTCACACAGTATGGAGGCTAGGAAGAAGCATGATTTGGTACCCTTTTTGCAGACTCAGACTGATTTATTCTTGCCCATTGTTCGCCTCTTCTTCAGATTCTGGTAGCACATTTTATGTATCAGATTGTAATTTATATGCTGTAGACCTAAAGATTCAAGCTATTTTTGTGTATCTTTTCGCTTTCATATGTATTTGCAGAGTTAAACAAAGGCTGATTTTGCCATGTTATTTATTGGCTGATACGTAGCACCAGCCGCTATGATCTCCGTATCCTGGTGCCGTAGACATGGGCTTCCCTCATCTTCTACCACTCATGTGTATTTTATGCTCCTGTTGCCTTTTTGTTATGCTCTTGCCATGGCTGACAGGATTGGCAATATTTGATGTGGGCACAAAGCGGAGCTGTGAAAATGGGATGTTTTCTATCTCGCACCAGGAGCAGCAAATTTTCACCTCTAGTACATGGTGCATGTCATTTCTCATCCACAGCAGGCAAGGATGGGCAGTAAATCTAATTCCAGTCTGAGTTTCAATTATTAGATGGCCGGCGCTGTTTCTTTTAGACTTCCAATAAAAAAAGGAAAATGCTCTCAAGAAAAAACTTTAGGACTCTACTATGAAATAAATATAAGCATATATATTTGGTGACTTCTCTACTATTAACTACTTAAACATTAGCATTTCAAAGCTGAAATTTCAGGAACATTTCTTAAATGGACCTCTGTTTGCCATATCCCCGGTTGGTGCAGCTCTTGTTACTGGAGAAGTTCCACAAAGTGTGTATTATGCCATTGCCTCTTTGGCAGTGGGTCAGCCACAACTTCATAAATCCTGTAATGCCAGGAAACAGAGGCAGATTTATCTAGACTCTAAAAATTAGACAGTGCAAAGTGTATTGGACACTGTAGATCTGCACCAGATCTATAAAAGTGTCTGATGCAGAATGTCAAGTTTACCTAAATTGTACCATTATTACATGCATATATCTAGAAAAAAATTGCTCTATAAAATAGTAAATAGAATATAAACTGATAATCTATACCAGATTAGCCAGACATTGCCTCTCAATATAACACATAAGAACCGAAAAAAGAACAAGAGGAAAGGGAATAAAGGCTCCACACAGCAGGAATATGAAAATAATCTTAAACATAGAAAGGATAAAATATATCGTAAAATGAATGCATCTCAGAAAGAGGACATGCATGCACGCCAGGACAATGGGTCCTAGTATAATGTACAATGCTATAAATATAGTCAAATAATGTTTATAATGGAATAAAAACCAAAAGTGGCAAACAAGTAAACCAGTGTGAGGGGCAAAACGGATAAACCACTTGAGGTTTTTATTTCATTATAACGTTTATATTTGACTATATTTATAGCATTGTACATTATACTAGGACCCATTGCCTGGCGCGCATAGATGTATGTCCTCTTTCTGAGATACATTCATTTTACGATATATTTTATCCTTTCTATGTTTAAGATTACCATATATACTTGAGTATAAGCCTAGTTTTTCAGCACACAAAAATGTGCTGAAAACCCAAACTCTGCTTATACTTGCGTAAAATAAAATATAGGTTTTACCAGGTTTTTGTGGTAAAATTAAGGGCCTCGTCTTATACTCAAGTATATACTGTATTTTCATATTCCTGCTGTGTGGAGCCTTGATTCCCGTTCCTCTTGTACCTTTTATTAGTTTATGCCAGAAAACCTTGCATTACATTGGCTAATGCCCTTTTTGTTGTACTCTGTGTGTTGTAAGACCTTTTCAAAATTTGTTTTAACCCCCCCCCCCCCAGCACTATTGTGAGTACCGTACTTTAATTTGTGAAAGAACATAAAGCTGCTAAATAAATACATTTTCTGTATAATCTAAGCTCATCTTAATACATGACAAAGCAGCTGATTTTTTAAAAAAAATTTTTTTTTATACATTTTGTCCCATCTGAAATTTCATAGTAGTCGATTAACTGCAGTTGAAAGTCAATCATGAACATCGTTTCAAGGTAACAAAATCTTCATCCCAGGAACAGCCTTGAGCATTTTATTTCCATTTTTAAGCAAAATAATATTGGTTGCTTTTTTTTTTTCCTTCATATTCTTCGAATGAGGGCTTTTCCCATTAGACCTGTCTTGGCACTGTACATATATTAAGAAAGTCTTTTGCATTGTGTTGCCTCAAGGATTTTTAAAGGTTCATAAAAATTCATAGAGAGCCAGCTTTAAATGACTCCACAGGACAGACTGTGCAATTTCCACAGCATTGTCCAGGAGATGCCGAAACCAGCAAAAGTCAATTGGAACATGCCGCTAGCTTTGCCCGTAATTTATTTAGCACTGAATATGCAGAAAGAACAGAAAGTTACCTGTTCTATCTTTTATTTAAAGTGAATTTAGTACATTTTCGGACAGTTACTTTATACTCAATACCTTCGTAACAGTCTGGCTGAATACCTAGATGGATTTATGCACATGTACGAGGACCATATTAGAACCAGCCGATGGCAAAGTATTTGATTAATGGAAAAAAACAGTCTTCTTTTAACAACCACATGAAAGCCTCCGATTAAAGTCCATGGGTTGATACATTTTCATAACTATACTTTATAAATCAGCTACATCTCCTAAATGTATAACACACCAAAAAATTGATCAAGACAGTAACAATCTTTAAGTTCATATATTAAATGTATATTTTATTGGTAACAAAATATACAAAAAGTTTTTTAAATACATAGAATGTCAATAATGAGTGGATCGGAAATTAAAACAATGATAAAAAAGTGACTATGTGAAATGAATAGCCAAACAAGGCATACAGGTAGGTTATACAAACCAAATTCAATACATTATAGGCACAAACGAGGCATAGAAAATCAAATGAACATAAACCAATGTGACATATGTAAACAGGTTGTACAAATACCATACCACTGAGGGACACACGCCACAAACCCCGACACGTGTTTCGCCGCTTAGGCTTTCTCAAAGTACCTCAGTGGTATGGTATTAGTACAACCTGTTTACATATGTCACATTGGTTTATGTTCATTTGATTTTCTATGCCTCGTTTGTGCCTATAATGTATTGAATTTGGTTTGTATAACCTACCTGTATGCCTTGTTTGGCTATTCATTTCACATAGTCACTTTTTTATCATTGTTTTAATTTCCGATCCACTCATTATTGACATTCTATGTATTTAAAAAACTTTTTGTATATTTTGTTACCAATAAAATATAAATTTAATATATGAACTTAAAGATTGTTACTGTCTTGATCAATTTTTTGGTGTGTTATGTATGTTGCCAGTGGTGGTTGGCCCCCATTACTGGCTTTCGCCCTTTTTTGTGTATACTATCTCCTAAATGTAGTTGAAGAACTTTTAAGAAGCTAAAGACAGTCATTTATAGGTGACACATATTACACAGGTAACAGGCTCCCATTAACGGGTGTGAACTGTCTGGTACAAGCTACTTTTGTCCCGTATTGTGGCCCAAAAAAAAATGGCAAGACCCTAATTTAGTTCTAGGTAGCAAATGTTTTAGTTCTAGAGTTGACTTGCCTTCTAGCCTGTTTTTCCTAAAGGGGTCGTGTGTTTAATATATTTTTGTTTGCTAGATGCTAGCAGTGGGGTGTGTTTTTGTTTCTGTAAATAGTCTACCTTCCAGATCAATAATTGCTTTCTACATTTTTAAAGGTTATTCTGCACATATTGACACTTTTGAATATTTTAGAATTTTTGGTCAGTTTTGACCATAGAAATAACTAATGATTACTCATTATTCAATTAATGAAATTTCCAAATCTACTAAAATTTTGTTTTATTGACCCCAAATTTCTTATGGACTTTATCAATTTAAATTAAAAATGACTTGAATATAAAAAAAACTTTTCTTTCACGTGTTTTATCATTTGTTCCCAAAGATGACTGTAAAGCAGGTTTAATAACCCTGAAAGGTTTACCTTGTACAATTCCTACCCAGATGTTGAAAGATATGCACCTGATTGTAGCATCTGGTCTTCCGGCTGCTCTGGGGATGAAGCATCAGTTTTATGTCGTGCTGTGAACCTGACAATACATCCCCAAGTGATATGTGTATTTACTTACATCTGGAAGAGTATCCTTTTAATTGCGGGACAATGTAATACCGCTTTGTTTGCTGGTATGGATTGTGACAGTCATCAAAATCTATAGGGCATGTAATGTTAATTAAAAAGCTTTACTACTGTCCCTAAAGATGGATGAATATGGAAAATTCTCAGAATTTTTTTCTTTTACAATTTAAATTTTGTTCAATCTGTTCGGCCGTGAGATCTGAATGAAAACCAACGAAGCTAAGATTTTCCCACCAGATTTTACTGTAAGTGGTTGGTAGTTACCTAACTTACAGACGACCCCTAGTTAGACCCCTGGTGAAGCTCTCCTGATGCTTTACTTTAGTCCAAGGATGCAATGATCAGCTGTGAAGTGTCTATAATGAAGCTTTATTGATAATCCCATGTTCCCATAACAGCACAAAATTGTCACTGAGACTAAAAGAATTTTGTCTGGAGCTACAATTATAAAATGTACAGTTCTGACTTGCACACAGATTCAAGTTAAGAACAAACCTACAAGAACCTATCTTGTACGTAATCCAGGGACTTCCTGTAAATGAATCACAATTTGAGTGTCAATAAGTGCTGGATCCTCAAACGTTTATGACTTAATTTCACTTGACTTTCCAAAAAATTATATAATGACTTGACATTAGATCCTAATGCTTTAGTACTGTATCAGAAGAATAGTGGCAAAAACTCCTGTTTTTAGCTCTAGGAATCTGGCAATGGAATATTTACTACTTACGGCCAAAAATGGAGCTAATAATTTGCCAACTGTCCTCTCTATGGGCAGCAGTTCTCTTGCCAAGCCAACTGTCCATCAGTCTCCCAACTGTTCCCAATATGTAACCACACAGTGTGTCATCAAAATATCCTTGAAGACCATATACAGAAAGGAAATTGGTGTAAGCCCTTACTGTGGTGTGATGAGGATTGTCAAAACTTTGCTGCTTTTAAGGAAAATTGTTAAGTAAAAAAAACGCAGAAACAAATTTACAGGAATGTCTTTGTATTAAAAGCTTCAGGAAACTTCGGACTACAGAGATTCTGATCTTTGAACATGTTTCTTGCACGTTTGACTACAGCTCGTAAGAAAACGGCCTAGTCCTAGCAGGAAATATATTAAGCAGACCCATGTTTCCAAAACGTCCTCCATGACGGCCCACTTGGAGGATGCCCCTTGACCTCTGTAGGGACAGGAAGCAGAGAGGTTAAAAGCCTCCCCCCCGCATCCTCCCGCCAGTGTCTTCCTGTCCCTACAGAGGGCAGGCAAGAGAGGGTCTCTCTCTCCTCCAAGTGGGGGGGGAGGGACGTTTTTTTCTATTTTTCATACTTACCTGGGGTTACGCCAGCCTATTGCAGGCTGTAGTTCCCCTCCGGATCGGGACCGCGGCCGGATGCTTCCTCCCTGGTCCCGGCGGATCCGGCATCCGTCCTTCACCCGCGGCCGACTCGGGCTCACGCGAGGACGCGCGGCGCCTGGGGGAGGTTCCGTTCCCAGGCGTCCTTTGCTCTCCGTGACGACTTCCGGCCGCGACCGGAAGTGGGGCCGCAGCGTCACGAAAACCACCGGCAACAGCAGATTGCCACCTGCATGGGGGATGGGCTCCCCGATAAGGTATTTAAAACATCCGGTTGTCTGTTCGGCGTCCGTTTGTGATTATACAGCGTGCTGTTGGTTGGTTGCCGTCCCAGACTTTGTTGTTATGGCTGATGAGGCAGACTTGGGCCTACTCCACCCTCCTGGTCACGTAAGTGGTGCTGTATGGCATGTTCTTATAGTATCTATGATACATAGTGAACCCCAAGTTAGTTACTTTCCTCACCTTTCCCCCTTAGGATAAGGATCAAGGGCCTAAGGGGAAAGGCAAAGAGGACAGACCTGAAAGGTCTGAGAAATCCAGCAAGTCCGACCGTACTATGAAGAGTAGGACCTCTGCTAGGAAATGTAATATGTGTGTCCAGGTTATGCCCGAATCATACACAAAACCTATATGCAGGCCCTGTATTGATGAATTTATGCGGGGTGAAAAAGCATCATTTATGGATGAGCTAAAATCCTTTATTGAAGATAAGGTGGTAGCATCAGTGGCGTCAGCTACACAAAAAGATCCCCCTCCTAAGAAACCTAGACTGGCGGATATCTCTTCTTCTGATGAAGAAAACTATGACTCTGAGGGTCCGTCCTGTTCCCTAGTGGATACTGAGGAGCAGGATTCCCAGGACATTAGTCAAAAATTGGATTCCCGTCACCTGTTTCAGATAGAAGATCTGGATAACCTCTTGAAGGCGATCCGTGAGACACTCAACATTGAAGAGGAGGTTCCCTGTATGTCTAGGGAGGACGAATTGTTCGGGGGCCTAAGGGCTAAGAAACAACGCGTCTTTCCTGTTAACGAAACCTTGAAAGGGTTAATCACGGAAGAATGGAAAGACCCAGAAAGAAAGATCCTAACTTCCAAAAGCTTTAAGAGACGCCTTGTCTTTGATCAGGAGGTCTCCAGGGTCTGGGACTCAGTCCCGAAGGTAGACGTGCAGGTGACGAAGGTGGTCAAAAAAACAGACCTTCCCTTTGAGGATTCTGCACAACTCAGGGATCCCATGGACCGTATTATTCTTACCTTAGATCCTGGCTTCGTTCCCAAGGTGGTATCCAAATTCCACAGGGACCAGGAGATTACCCTTCCGTCCTTCTGCGAGGATCCTTCTTCTAATGAGGAAGCCTCGTGGCATCTTCTGGATGTAAGACGCGTTGTGTTAGCTTATTTGCAGGCTACAGAACCCTGGCGCAGGGATCATAACTTGTTCATTCAATTCCAGGGGAAAAATAAGGGGAAAAAAGCCTCCAAAACGTCGATAGCGAGATGGCTGAAGTTGGCTATTTCCACCTGCTACACGCTACAAGGGAAAGAGGTTCCTACCAATCTAAGGGCTCATTCCACCAGGGCTATGTCGGCCTCCTGGGCTGAGAGAAGAGGCGCATCACTTGAGCAGATCTGCAAAGCGGCCACCTGGGCCTCACCTTCGACCTTCATAAAACATTATCGCCTGGACCTACCGGGGTCTCAGGACCTCTCCTTTGGAAGGAAGGTTCTACAAGCAGTCATCCCACCCTAGAGTTTCTACTTATTTGGTAGATCTCCAAGTGGGCCGTCATGGAGGACGTTTTGGAAATGGTGAATTAGTACTCACCGGTAATTCGGTTTCCATCTAGTCCTCCATGACGGCCTATATATTTTCCCTCCCTATGTTTTGCTATACTGTAAATGTATGTGAATATTTAACATACAAATAAAATTTTTCTTTTACCTTCCTCCGGTGTAGTTATTTGGTAGACACTGGCGGGAGGATGCGGGGGGGAGGCTTTTAACCTCTCTGCTTCCTGTCCCTACAGAGGTCAAGGGGCATCCTCCAAGTGGGCCGTCATGGAGGACTAGATGGAAACCGAATTACCGGTGAGTACTAATTCACCATTTTATTCCCGAAACTTCTCATAATTCAGTATTGGAGCTATGAAACCATTAGCAGAAAGTAGTGGCTTATGTTTGACCATGATTCTGCTCTTCCCCCTTTCAGTGGGTTTTTGGTCTATGGCTACCCACTAGTTTTTATAGGTTCTTTTTGTTTTTTTTTCTCTTGTCTTCTTGCAAATTACTGTTGTCATACCACCATTGACATAAACTAAAAGAAAGAAAAGTATCTAGTTTTGCTTAATAGACCTGGATTATTTTCTCAAATGGGGTTATTTTGATCCAGAAATGTTTTTATAATATACTCACGGAGGAGAGTCTGGTGCTATACTTAACTCCAAAGTCTCCCAAAATAAAGTTTAGTAACTATTACTGATCTGCGTTATTATCCTTCATCTGAACCCAACACAGGTTGTCTATTTCTTCAGTATTTTAGTGAAATAGTCTTTAACCTTGGGCTTTGCCATTAGTTTACTAGCAATGTTCATGCAGATTGTATTGAATAACCATTAAGCCTTTGTAACATAGGTGGCATTATAGTGAATAAGAAGCTTATGATAAGCAAATTATGGAGTGAAGCCGGCAACAAATGTGCCTTTTAACTTCTGGAGGAGGAATATTTCCTCTTTTGCGATTCTGTTAGAAGGTTTAGACAAAGCAAGTGGCTTAAATAGCGATAATACCCTGATGTTAGAATACATTAATCTTGTATGGGAATTGAAGAAGTGGTTACATAGGAATGCACTTGTGTTCTTGCTCTCTCTAGCTACCACTAGTAGTTTTATAGGCTTTTATTCATTTGATGTTGGCTTTGATTTTACATTTATGTGCGCAAAAATGTGCTTGTTTCCTTGTCCCCCTTTTTTGTTTTTGCATTTCCATTTTTCACTCCCCACCTTCAGAAATCTATAACTTTTCAATTTTTCCATCTAAAGAGCTGTATGAGGGTTTGTTTTCTGCGTAACAAATTGCAATTCATAGTGACAATGTAGAATATTCCATACGGAGTACTGGGAAGTGGGTAAAAAAATCAAATACAGTGCAATTGGTGAAAAAAATGCATTTGCACCATTTTCTTGTGGGCTTGCATCTTGCAACTTTCACTTTCACTGGGATAATACATTTTATATAGATTTTATTAGGTTTTCTCATGTTTCCAAAAAGAACCTGTACACAACAAACTTTTTCATACTTCAGTGTACAGAGCTGTGGGGTGTCACTTTTTGCAAGGTGAGATGATTTTTTTTTCAATGCTACCATTTTGAGCACTGTAAGGCTGATGACTTTTATCCAAAATGTTGTGAAATGCCGCCATTTTTAGTTATTATATTTTGATCTGACATTTTCGGACGCCGCAATACGAGTGCAATTCAAGGAATAGTATATCCGCACACTGCCCTGAGCCTGAAACTCTCATACCCCGCAATCTGCATACTGCCGAAACATCACTTTCACTGTAATTCTCAAAATAATCTATTTTGCATGGACCTATGCTTAGACTTCTGTCTATTATTCACAAATATAAACCGTAAAAATCATAAACCTGTTGGGTATTACAAAAATGTTCCCATTTTATAGACCCACCCAGAGTACTTTATCCTACCATATACTGCCATACTGGAGTGTGGCATTATATAGGGATTTTACTGATCATGTATTTCAATATGCTAATTGCACATTGTAATAGGCTAAAATCAGACAGCCTTGGCTCTTTGTATGACCCAATGCAGTCATAATAACAGGTTGTTGCCCCCCCGATGACGTCATGGGGAGCAACGCTCTAAACCAATATGCTGGCACTGATCACAGGTGTTACCGGTGGGTGTTTGCTGTAATATGCAACAAACACCCATCTTGTATACAACCCATGAGCCCTCTTCATACACTTGTAGCCGACATGTGATGTACTATTACTCCACGTGTCGGCAAGGGGTTAAGGACTACATAATTGTTTCCTATAACCTGATATGCAAGAATGGATGGCACAAGTATAACACCCATGTGGCTCCCATATTTTTCTTGTTCCATAAACTGTGGGAAGCCCCGGGCCTGTCTCATGGGCAAAGATGGGACCCACTGAGTTTTCTACAACCTCAAACCTCCATTTAAAAAAAAAAAAAAAAAAAAAGCACATAGACAAAATCTAGATATGTATGCTAGGACTTGAGTACAGTTGGCAAATATGTCAATCTTAGCTTCTCAGAACCTCAAATGATGCTTCTTGTTTTGTACAGCGTCAAATCTATTCCTTAAACGCTTTGGCCATGAAGTGGTGCTACTATTAACTCGTGTGAAATGGTGTAAAGGGCAGATAGTGGCTTATTTGCATCTTTAATCTCTGTAAAAACTGATTGCAAGGTAAAAACCATTTGGCAAAGGGCATCACACCTCTGATTTCTGAGCAGCTTTCATTACAGCTATTTTCTGCTTCACAATTTTTTATGTTGGCAAAGTAATAACAGGAGATGAAATGGAGCACTTGAAACTCCTCAATTAAATGGAGATAAATGGTACAAGACCGTGGCGAAATGTCCGGGCGATTGGGAGGCGCTGGAATGTAACGTGGGCGGACTGACATTGGAGACATGTAATGCGTTTAATTCATCCTGGTCATCAAGAACAACTTGTTATAGAATCACCTTGTCCCTTAAAGTTATCCAGAAGTGTCTGGTGATCGAGGACAGTCGTCTTTGTACCACATCTCTAGGGTTTACTGCAAATAACGTACGGCCTTCTAAGTACATACACACTACATATACTTTCCTCAGTCTTCATCCTCAAGTTAATGATTTGATGAAACAGGAAAAAGTGTAATAGAAACAAACTACATTATATTTTGTTTTTAGTTGCAAATTAAACGAATGCTGTGCTGTGATTGGCTACAGACTGAGTTTTTTTATTTTTAGATAGTTTTAGAAGTCTCCTGTTAGATTAAACATCTAAAATTCAGGTCTATGTTAACATGTTGAATTTAAGGTGTGTGATACAGAAGTGGTAATATATAAGGAAAACTCTAATGTGCATAACTCCACAACAGGGTAGTACCTACTAAAGGAACCTATCACCAGATTTTTCACCAATACAGCTAGTGACAGGTTCCCATAGAGCCCGATTAATTAAATGCCACCCTTCTTTTAGCTAATTGTTTCTCTCATCCCCATAAAATCAGCTTTTTTACCTCTCTCAGCCAGGTCAAGCTAGTCTGAGGGTGTGTCCTGCTCTGTGGATTCTCCCAATGTCTCCTCACCATTTAGCACTTCATGTAATGTGACTATGGGGGATGTCACATAAGGCCCTTTACCAACATTTGCTAATTTTACCTCTTTTATTTATCACATTAAATCACAGTATCTTTCTCTTCATGGAGGCTTGCTGTGGTTTTATGTAATGAGATGCATACTTGGGATCGATTTTGTAAATAATATTGGTAAAGGACCTTAGATTACATCACCCTGGTCATACGAGATGAAATGCTGAATGGTGAAGAGGATAGACGGGATATGGGGAGGATCCGCTGGACTTGGCGAGCAAGACAACCTTCTGATATGCTCAGTCTGGCTGTAGGCCAAGTAAGATAACAAAGTTGATTTTATGGGAATGTGAGGGAAACTATTTTTAGCTAACACAAGGGTAGCATTTGTTTAATAGGGCTTTATGCAAACTGGTCACTAGCCTTTTTGTAAAAAAAAGTAAATAAATAAAAATAGTATGGCTGGTTTATTGTCATCCTGACATTTTCAGAAATTCAGACCCTCTACTTGGTCCAGAAATTTCCCTATAACACTTCTTTCACTTGGCATAGGACAGTAAAGTTTTAAAACCTGCTGACTAGTGAACAAATATCCATGGATTTTCACCACCAAATCATTGTACAGTCCTTTCAGTAGAGTTTGGGGATTTTACAAGGTGATAAATGAATGTCTGTATGATTGTACCTAACCATGACTTCATGAATGGGATACAGGGCTTGGGGTAACCATAGTCGTTCCTTCACTGTTCATTTCAGTTCTCTTGGAAACCGTGGATTACATTGAATGGTATGCAGTATTTACATTTGCTTTGCAGACACATTCTCAGATTATTCATGGTGTGTAAGTATTTTGTTTCTAGAAATGACCCTTGAACATTCTTGTGTCCTTATGTCTATGGACAAGACTTGTAAGCGTCTAACATGGACAATAATGAGAAAACCACAATCAAATAAGAGGTTAAGTGAGGGCGCAACAGGATCCTTTATATACTGTACCATCATGCAGTTTACATACATTGGATGTATTCCGATAGGAGCAATGAGGAATAGAGCCTGGAAGGGGGAGGAATTTTGTAGTTCCGTTGTGTGTTTATTCTCTCTCCTCTGTGTTATAGTTAAACATTTCATCAAATGTATCTTCTGCCAATTACAGAGGGTTAGTATTTTTCTGGTTGGCCGTTTTGTAGTAAACCTTTTGGAAATTGTGATATTATTTCCGATAGACCCTTTAAGACCTCTATGCTCAATACAGTTAACTCTTAAAAGTGCCCCAAAGTTATGAAAACATCACTTGTAGTGACCATAAAATATGAAGAATTGAGCAATGGTTCATTAAATGCTGAGTTATTGTGAGTTATTTTAAAATGACATAGCAGGAGGAATAAAGATTCTGTTTTGTTAAAGGTAACCTGGCAAGCCCAGTATGAACACAACTTGGGGACAAAATCTACCTTGTTTTGTGGAAATTATCTGCATAATCGATATCAGTCTCATCTGCTCTATAGTATTCTATATGTAACTGTTTCCCAGTCTTTTCTATTTCCTCCATTTACCTAAAGGGAGAATTGTTTTTATTTCTTTGCTATCCCTTTTTACCTTTGGTGTTTATTTACATGTTGATGGCCAATCCTTTTCCAGCTGACTACGGGTCTGTGGAAACTAACGGACATGTGAATGGGCACATAGCATACTGACCTTTTATTTTCTATTGGTGGAAATCACTGATGGCATCTATGAATAAACCCTAGGTTAGAAAATCCTTTAAAGGGGTTGGCCACCTCATGTCTTTTGTAATATTCGAGCGTGGAGCAGGATATTAAGTAATTAACATCGATGAAAAGTCCTGCACTAATTTCTTGATCTGTAAAGTGAAACCACCTTTCTTTTGCATCATTATACAGATATTTCTGTCCATAAAATGGCTGCAGATGGAGGGTCATGAGATCTTATCTGTCCATGAAGAATTGCCCAGCTGGGACCTTGTTCTTGTATTAATGAATACTATCATAAGGTCCTGGCAGGGCGATTGCTCATGGACAAAGATCACATGACTGCATGACATCTGCAGCCTAATGAGGTAAAAGCCAGGAGGCCTCACTTTACATATGAAGAAAGTGGAGCAGATCTTTTAATAAAATTATATTGATAAATTACCTGATTACCCCAACGCTTAGGGCTCTTTCACATTGGGGTTTTTTCACATCAATGATTTTATACTGAACCCATTTTGGCTTATGGACACATACAAATTGGTTTTCTTTTCCTGGTTTCAGTGATTTTTTTTCACTGATGCCTTGCTGACCCATTCTTTTCAATGGGCTTTTTCACAATTCAGTTTTTTTTAAGTGATCTTTTTGTGTTCACTGACAGCAATGGATCGGTGGAAAAAAAAACGTGAAATAGCCCATTGAAAGGAATGGGTCAGCAAGGCGTCAGTGACAATCACTAAATTCTGAAAGATCACCTTTACACACATTACAAAAATGAGGTAGTTTCACATTGGTTTAAAGTGCCCAACCCCTTTAAAGAAATCTCTCTATCTATATCTTCATCTTCATGTATACTGAGCACTTTCAATAGATTGAATTTTGATTGTTCACGGTGCGCAATTATAGAACACAAAGAAATGAAGGTTTGTAGATTTTTACAGTAGATCTCAAACTTGTTCCAGCTTCTCATTTCCTAATGCAATTATCTGTGCTTTATGTTAATGAATACCCTTGATGTTGATTGATGTTATCAGGCATAGTAACGAGATGCTTGTGAGCCATGTTTACTGGGTGAAATGGGTCATAAATGCACATATTTGTTGTCTATGTTGAAGGTTGTCATGGACAGCTGATTTCTGTAAAGCTATGGCGTCCGGTGTATGTGGACTATTGCGCCGAGTGTATGGAAGCTTCCATTATACACAGTAGCTCTGCGCTCTCTGCCTCTGTATGTTTTTCATTAATATATACGGATTAGCCCAGTTACTTATCAGGCTCATTCTTTATTGGTTAATGAACCTTCATTTGGAGAAAAAGAAAATGAGCGCAGTCTCTCAACCATTCTTGTATGGCTAATAATGAGCGCCTTGGTGAAATGAAGCATTAATGTTGATGGGTCCAAGGAAATCATTGAATACGGATCATTGAATTTCCCCTTATCAGATTTAATGGTCTATGGTCAGTTAATTTTACATAGACCTTATTTGGGGTTCCCCTGATACCCCAGTCCTTACCGATCAGTAGGTATAAAATTCATGAAAGTCACCTCTGGTTCAATGAATATTACTTTTTTTCCCCATCGCTTTTTATTGAAACTACTTACCATTGATACATAATTTTATTTTCGGTTTCCTATAATATTTCACATTAAATTATCACCTGCACTATTCATTTCTGTAAAAAATAAACTCTATACTTTTTTTTAAGTAGTTCTTTCTGTACATTTCTGATGAGTATATACAATATCTACATAGACTTAAAAAAAAAAAGGATATGTTCACATTCTATAGAAAAATCAATTCCAAGGCTAGGCTGTGGCAAACATTTGCATGTTTTACATACGGTCTTGCCAAAAATGTCACCCTGTGCATTGCAAATCTTTCAATCAATTTGGTACAAGTTTTTGTAAGGATATTCTAACATGTTTCAGTCTGCCTTAGTTGATTTAAAGCTATTTGCAAATTACTGTGTTTAAGAGTTACGGTAAATAAGTTTCCCTAAGATCCCATGTCATCCCCATGTTGGGAGTCCAAATGAAAATATAGTGATGGCTCTGGTTCGCCAATAAATTATTTTGAGCACAATCATCCTTAAAATCAGTGGAGGCGATAACTAGTATCCCCCCACAGAGGAGGTCAATGCATCTTGATTCGAGTTTGTACAGTGAAGCACCATGATCATTTTTTTACATTTTTTGATCATACAAACTTGACCCAAGTATTAGTTATGCCCTAGCCACGTGAGGGTCTAACTGCTGATCACAGGAACGGGAATGTAACTCTGGAGAATGGAGATCCAATACTTGCTGATGGGTGGATCGGTAGGACAAGTATGCTACCTGCTGCTCCATTTACTGTCTATATCCCTTATTTCCCATACAATTGAATAGAACCACAAAACGCATACTCGTCCAGCTGATCCAGTGAGGATTGGATTTCTGTACTCTGGAGAGCCGGGGTCCCATTCTCGTGATCAGTGGCGGGGTGCTGTCGATAACTGAGGCACTGAATTTTCTTTTTTCATTCAATTTATGGTACTATTGAGCACTTAATGTGTTTAATAAATGAGATGCGCGTACTACAATCAGAAGTATAATACTTTTTATGGGTACAAAATATAAAATATGTAAATTAGACTTAATTTGCAACTTTGGACACAATTTCTTCCTACCTGCAGGATTTACATGGCTCTTTTTATGCACATTCTAATGAAGTCTTGTGTTCTGTCGCATCATATCCCCCTCTGATCGCCTTCATTTCCCAGTGTACCATGGCACATTGTTATAATAATTGACCCTCTAAACCATGTTTTCAGTAGGGTGAGGAATGAGGTTAATTACCAATTTCCAAATGAAACCTTGTGTTTGAAAGGTGAGAAGTGAAAGACTGTTTTATAAAGCAGTATAAATATAGAAATGACCAGATCTTTTCTGGAAAATACATTACCATACCTAGAGAGAGCAGATGGCATCAATGATGAGATACTCAGTCGGTTTTATGGCTTTTTTTTTTCTTTAAAATGAAATTTAGTTTTATGAAGACTGCTTCTTTCCCATACTAAAGATTGGCATTATTTGTAGTAGGTCTCTAGTTCTGTTCTTACCATTTTAATGTGTAAGGTTAGGCATATACAGTATAAGGTAAAGGATTGTGGTTGAGGCTCGCCCGCATTGTACCTTTTATACACCATTGTGGCTCATGTCTACAAAAGTCAAATGCAAATTGTTTGACTCTCTGCTTCCTCGCCCTCGGTAAAACGACCAAAACGCACATTTCTGTCCTCTATACAATGATCTATTTTTATCAGTTACCAGCTTCATTCTTTGTTGAGCATATAATGTGCAATTGAGTCACTAATCTTCAGTTCATGCCTTGCAGACTGAGACCTTGCTGCTTGATGCCCGTCTTCTCCTGCCACATTGAATTTGTCTCAACCACTACTGAAATGCATGTTGGTTACAGTCTGATTTTAAAGGAAACCTACCACTTGAAGTGGCAGGTTTCCGATGGCAATACCGAGCACCAGCTCAGGGTGAGCTGGTGCCGGAGCTTATTTTAGTTAGTGTTTTAAACCACGGTATCGCGGTTTAAAACACTTTTTAAACTTTATAGCCGGCGCAGGCAGGTACGCGCTCGGCGCTTACCGTGCGCGCGGCTCTCATTCACTTCCTATGTAGCTGCACGCACGGTAAGCGCCGAGCGTGTACCTGCCT
This sequence comes from Engystomops pustulosus, assembly GCF_040894005.1. Lineage (NCBI taxonomy): Eukaryota > Metazoa > Chordata > Amphibia > Anura > Leptodactylidae > Engystomops > Engystomops pustulosus. Next base: position 66,287,334 of record NC_092414.1, on the reverse strand, counting down.
GCGCTGGCTATAAAGTTTAAAAAGTTTTTTAAACCGCGGTTTAAAACACTAACTAAAATAAACTCCGGCACCAGCTCACCCTGAGCTGGTGCTCGGTATTGCCATCGGAAACCTGCCACTACAAGTGGTAGGTTTCCTTTAAGTCTTTGATAAAAATGCACTATTGTAATATACATATTAGTTTGAAAAATGTATAATTGGCTAATATTTTTATTAATATTTAAAGGATTTGTCCACCTAGGCCAGTGATGGCGAACATTTTAGAGACAGAGTGCCCAAACTACAAAAAAAAAATCCACTTATTTACCATGAAGTGCCAGAGTGGCATTTTAAGCAGTAACTTACTGTTACCTGTTCTTCCACTTCTTTCAATTGTATCGGCCACCTGAGGCCACCAATACAGTTGACCCTCTCCAGGGTCTCTGTACAAGAATAATGGTCGGTGTATCAGGATGACCTACAAAGATAATGCAGTTCTATTAACACCTTGTCACTTTTCAAGCAGTTCCAAACAGTCAATGAAGTGTCAATGTAAAATAAAGCTGAAAGCAGCATCTCTTAAATTGCC